>NC_136473.1:42057625-42590125 GCF_902686455.1 Sciurus vulgaris | reverse complement strand
AGCAAAGGAAACTACCAGTAATGTGAAGAGAGAGCCTACAGAGTGGGAGAAAATCTTTGCCACTCATACTTCAGATAGAGCACTAATTTCCAGAATCTATAAAGAACTCAAAAAACTCTACACCAAGAATACAAATAATCCAATCAACAAATGGGCTAAGGATATGAACAGACACTTCACAGAAGAAGATGTACAAACAATCAACAGATATATGAAAAAATGTTCAACATCTTTAGTAATAAGAGAAATGCAAATCAAAACTACCCTAAGATTTCATCTCACCCCAATTAGAATGGCAATTATCAAGAACAAAGCAACAATAGGTGTTGGCGAGGATGTGGAGAAAAAGGTACACTCATACATTGCTGGTGGGGTTGCAAATTAGTGCAGCCACTCTGGAAAGCAGTCTGGAGATTCCTCAGAAAGCTTGGAATGGAACCACCATTTGACCCAGCTATCCCACTCCTTGGCCTATACCCAAAGGACTTAAAATCATCATACTACAGAGTTACACCCACATCAATGTTCACAGCTGCTCAATTCACCATAGCCAGATTGTGGAACCAACCTAGATGTCCTTCAGTTGATGAATGGATAAAGAAACTGTGGTATATATATATATATATATATACAATGGAATATTACTCTGCCATGAAGAATGATAAAATTATGGCATTTGCAGGCAAATGGATGAAATTGGAGGATATCATGCTAAGTGAGATAAGCCAATCTCAAAAAACTAAAGGACGAATGATCTCGCTGATAAGCGGATGAGGACATATAAGGGGGGGTAGGAGAGATTAGCGTTAGGGTTAGGGTTAGGTTTAGGGTTAGGGATAAGGAGGGTGGTAAGAATGGAGGAAGGAAGGACTGTATAGAGGGAAAAGAGGGTGGGAGGGGTGAGGGGAATGGAAAAAATAACAGAATGAATCAAACAAGATTGCCCTATGTAAATTTATGATTTTTAATTAAAATAAATAAATAATAAAAAAAGACCAGACATTGTGCAGGAAAAAAAAAGATAATATGCTCATAAAGATTAGGACAGCCCCAAAATAAAGAGCTAAATCAAAAAGAAAAAAAAAAAAAAAGAAGAAGAAGAAGAGGAAAGACCCAAAATTCACCAGTTAATACTTTGCCTAAAGGAAATAGGAAAAGAACAAACTAAGCTCCAAATTAACAGATGAAAGAAATAAGAAAGAGTTAAGCAGAAATAAACAAATAGAGAAAAAAAATATGAAATATCAGTGAAACTGAGAGTTGAGTTTTCTAAAAGATAAAAAAAATGATAAACTTTAAATTAGATCAAGAAAAAAGAAATCTCAAGTAAATAAAATCAGAAATGAAAGAGGAGACATTACAACTGATGCCACAGAAAGGATCATGACAGACTATTATAAACAATTACAGGTCAAATTGGGTAACATTGAATAAATGGGCAAATTTATAGACTTATACAACCTACCAAAATTGAATCAGGAAGAAACAGAAAGTCCAAACAGACCAAGAGTGAGTAAAGAGATTGAATCAGTAATAGAAAATCTTCCATCACAGAAAAGCCCAGGTACTGATGGCTTCACTGCTGAATTCTGCCAAATATTTAAAGAACTAAGACCCATCCTTCACAAATTCTACCAAAAAAATCAGAAGAGTACTTTCAAACTCTTTTTACCAGACCAGAATGATCACAATATCAAAGCCAGGCATGGGTCTTATAAGAAAAGAAAATTATCAATTAATATCCTTGATGAACACAGTTGTTGAGTAAAAATCCTCAACAAAATACTATCAAACTTGTCCTGGGGACATAGCTCAGTCGGTAGAGTGCTTGCCTCACATGCCCTGGGTTTAATCCCCAGCACCAAAAAAAAAAAAAAAAAAAAAGAAAGAAAGAAAGAAAACACAAAACACTAGCAAGCTGAATTCAACAGCATAAAAAAGATCATTCACTACAACCAACTGGGACGGACCCCCGGGATATAAGAATAGCTGTATGTATACAAATCAACACTTACAATACATGACATTAACAGAATCAAGGACAAAAACCATGTGATCGTCTTACTGGGTACAGAAAAAAGCATTTGACAAAATTCAGCATCCTTTCGTGATTAAAAACTCTCACTTGATTAGATACAGAAGAAATGTACCCCAACACAGTATAGGCTATATGTAAGAAGCCCAAAGCTAACATTATACTTGGTGAAAAATCAGAAGTGCAACAATTAAAAAAAAAAAACTACAAAAAAAACTACACTTACTTTTAAAAAGGAGTCTAAGAACTTAACAGACACCTCACCTAAGAACATATACAGATGACAGTTAAGCATATGAAAAGATGTTCCATATTCGAGTGCATTGAAAAAAAACACAAATTAAAACAATGGCAGGCCACTGCACACCTAGAATGGCCAAAATCTAGACAATACCAAAATGCTGGAGAGGATGTCAAACAATAGCAACATCTTCATTATTGGTGGAATGCAAATTGGTACAGACACTGTAAAAGATAGTTGAGAGCTTTCATACAAAGCTGAACATATCCTCCCACATGATCCAGAAGTCACACTGCTTGGTGTTTACCCAAAGGAGCTGAAAGTATGTCCACACAAAAACCTGCACAACATAGTGGCTTTAGTTATAATTCCCAAACTTTGACAGCCACCAATAGGCCTTCTAATGGGTGAATGGATAAGCAAGCCATGGTGCATCCAAGCAATGGAATGTTATTCAGTTCTAAAAAGAAATGAGCTATCAAGCCATGAAAAGACATGAAGGAAACTTCTAAGTGCAAGAAAGTGCACTTCTAAGTGAAAGAAATCAATCCAAAAAGGCTATATCTTGTATGATTCCAAATATGACATTCTGGAAAAAATAAAAACTACAAAGACAGTATAAAGATCAGTGATTGCCAGGGATTACATGCAGACAGAGGGGTAAATAGGCAGAGTGCAATATTTGGGGGGCAGTAAAAATACACTCCAATGGTGGTACATGTGTACATTTGTCTATTCCCATAGGGCGTGCAATGCCAAGAGTGAAACCTAATATAAAAATGTGTCATGTACCTAGGAATTTATCTAATAAATAATGTAGAAGAAAAAGTGTGTTTTTCAATTGGTACAAAAATAAATCTCAATAGATGGTGAGTACATCATATTCACAGATGAATAACTTAACATTCTGAAGTCAATGATTCCCTTAATCTCTAAATTAAATGCAATGCCTTACACAATTCTAGCTGGATTATTTGAGGTGCTCAATGACTTTATTACAAAATGTTTATGGAAAAATAAAAGTGCACCAAATAGGAAACTCAGTTCTGAAAAAGAAAACAAAGATGGAGAGGGATCCATTCTGTTGGATATTAACATAATTCAAAACTACCATAATGAAGATTTGGTGGTGATATGGGACCATGCCAAGAGGCAGAGGGAACAGAAAAACAAGCTCAGAAACAGGTATAGTCTGCTTATCAAGTCCCCATTACTTGATATTCTGCATTTGTGAATTCACTTACTTATTGTAACACTGAATTCACAAGGTATTAGCAGTTATTCTCAGATGCTCACAAAAGAGTGAAAATTTTGGGTTTCTCCATATGACCAGCATGCACATGACACTCTACCTTCTGGTTTCAGCTCTCATATTGTAAAACAAGCATTCTTTTCCTGGACTGTTTAATGTCATGTTTTTCACATCTCCGTGCTGTATTTTGGTAATTTTACTGATTAAAATGATCCACAAGAATAGTGCTGAAATGACTTCTGCTTCCAGATCAGAACCATGGCAGTGGCAAATTCAAGTCCTGTCAACCCCATGGTGTTCTTTGATGTCAGCATTGGTGGCCAGGAAGTTGGCCACATGAAGATCAAGCTGTTTGCAGATTTTGTACCTCAAACAGTTGAGAACTTAAGGCAGGTCCGCACTGGAGAATTCAGAAAAGATGGGGTGCCAATAGGATTCAAAGGGAGCAACTTTCACAGGGACACAAAGGATTTCATGATTCAGGTGGAAATTTTGTTAATGGGGTTGGCACCGAAGTTGCCAGTATTTATGAAGGGCAATTTGCAGATGAAAATTTTAAACTTAGACACTCAGCTCCAGACCTTCTTTCCATGGCAAACAGTGGTCCCAATAAAAATGACTGTCAGTTCTTTTCATCTCCTCTAAGTGCAATCAGCTGGTTGGGAAGCATGTAGTGTTTGGAAAAATCATTGGTGGACTTCTCATGATGAGAAAGATTGAGAATGTTCCCACAGGCCCCAATAATAAATCCAAACTGCCTGTGGTAATCTCACAGTGTGGGAAGATGTAGTCCAGACTAAGACTTAGTCAGGTCGTCCCTGGGCGATGTTCTTGAGTCAGATAAGCTGGACTGACCTCTGAGTTTGCTTTCCTGCCTGCTATGACCCTATTTGATCAAGAGACCCTGGAAAGTATTACAGATTCAGAACTATAATTGTCTGTGCTTAAATTTTCTGCTGTAAATAAAGGGTTTTGTGTGAATATTTTTCAGAATAGTGCTGAAGTGCTGTCTAGTGTTCTAAGTGCAAAAGCTGTGATGTGCCTTACAGATAAAGCACACGTGTTAGATAGGCTTAGTTCAGGCATGAGCTACTGTGCTATTGGCAGACAGTTCAGTGTTAATGAGTCAACAATATAGGACCTACAGAGAAAGGAAGGGGAAATTCTCCAGTGTGTGTGAGCAGTGTGAGACTGCTCCAGTAAGTGCCAAAGTAAGATCTAGAGTGAAGAGGAAGCTACAGAAAAGGCTGAAAAGCAGCTACATTTAGAGATTCATGAGATGATGACTGATAAGAAAGGCACAGTAGACAGAATTGTGAAGTTGAAAGTCATGGAAATTTACAGCCAAGGCGATGTTATGGAAGGTCGGGGGGTGTTACACCTTTCTCAACTGTTATTGACTACTCATGCATTTCAGGTTTTCCAGCATGCTTGCAAGTGAGACAGGTCTGGAATAAGGAATGAAATTGGAGAGAAAATACAGGAAGTGAAAGATCACTTCAACAAAGAGACAGATTTTGAAAACAAACCAAGCAGAATTCCTCAAAATGAAGGAATTAATAAACCAAATTAAATATTCAGTTGAAATCATCACCAACAGACTAGATCACTTGGAAGACAAGAGTTTCAGGCAATGAAGACAAAATATACAATCTTTAAAACAAAGTTGACTGTGGAGAAAAGATGTTAAGAGATCATGGAACAGAACTTGCAAGAAATATGGGATAAACTGAAAAGACCAAATTTAAGCTTTATTGGAATAGATGAAGGCATGGAGATACAAAGAAAAGAAATGCATAATCTTTTCAATTAAATAATATCAAAAAATTTACCAAACCTAAAAAATGAAATGAAGAATCTGGGGTTGTAGCTCAGTGGTGAAGAGCTTGCCTATCATGTGGGAGGCACTGGTTTTGATCCTCAGTACCATATAAAAATAAAGGTATTGTGTCCATCTATAACTAAAAATATTTTTAAATGAAAATGAAATGGAAAATCAAATACAGAAGGCTTAAGGACCCCAATATACAAAATTACAACAGACCCACACCAAGTCACATTATTAAGAAAATGCCTAACATGTAGAATAAGGATAGAATTTTAAGACTGTCAGGAAAAAAAAAAAAAAAAAAAAAAAAAAGGTAACATTTAGCGGGAAACCAACCCAGATCTCAGCCGATCTCTTAACCCAGACCCTCAAAGTTGGAGGTCTTAGAATAATATATACCAAATGCTGAAAGAAAATGGATGCCAGCCAAGAATAGTATACCCAGAAAAATTAAGCTTCATAATTAATGATGAATAAAACCTTCCATGATAAGCAAAAGGTAAAATAATACACAACTAGAAAGGCTGCACTACAAAATATACTCAATAAGATATTTCATGCAGAATAAATAAAAAATAAAAGTGAAAACCAGCAAAGGGAGGAACTGTATTAAAAGAACAGTGAATCAATGGAGAAATTAATTCAAATTAAAAACCAGAAAGAAAATGAAAGGGGATAAAAATCATTTCTCAATAATAACATTGAATGTAAATGGCTTAAACTCATCAATCAAAAGACATAGGCTGACAGATTGGATTTAAAAACAAGATGAAACAATATGCTGTCCCCAGGACACTCACCTCGTAGGCAAAGACATCCATAGACTGTAGATAAAAGGATGGGAAAAAACATATCGCTGACACGGATCTCATAAACAAGCAGGGTTTTCTATCCTTATATCAGATAAAATGGACTTCAAGCCAAAATTAATCGGAGGGAACAAAGAAGGCCATTTAATACTGCTAAGGGACTTATGCATCAACAAGACATAGCAATAGTACATATTTAAGCCTCCCCAAATGGAGTATCTATGTACATCAAATCCTTCTCAATTTCAAGAAGCAAATAGACCAAAATACAATAATGTTGGGTTATGTTAACTTACCTCTCTCACCACTGGATATATCCTCCAAATGAAAACTAAATAAAGAAGCTATAGAGGGCTGGGTTTGTGGATCAGTGGTAGAGTGCTTGTCTAGCATGTATGAGGCACTGGGTTCAATTCTCAGTACCACATATGAGTAAATAAATAAAGGTCAATCAACAACTAAAAAATAATAATAATATTTTTTAAAAAGCTATAGAACTAAAAAATACAATTAATAATTTAGACTTAACAGACATACATAGACTATTTCATCCATCAATGACTAAATATACTTTCTTCTCAGCAACATATCTTACGTCACAAAGCAACTCTTAGCAAATACAAAAAAAAAAAGAGATAATACCTTGCATCCTATAGATCATAATTGAATGAAATTAGAAATCAATGATAGAATAAAAGATAGAAGCTGGGCTGGGGATATAGCTCAGTTGGTTGAGTGCTTACCTCTCAAGCACAAGGCCCTGGGTTCAAATCCCCAGTACCGAAAAAAAAAAAAAAAAAAAGATAGAAGCTACTCTAATACCTGAAGACTAAATAATATGCTATTCAATGATGAATGGATAACACAAAATCAGGGATGAAATTAAAAAAAAACACTTAGAGGTAAATGAGAATAATGCTACAGCACACCAAAACCTCTGCGACACCATGAAGGCAGTACTAAGAGGCAAGTTCATTGCATTCAGCTCATTCATTAAAAGAATAGAAAGTCAACAAATAAGTAAACTAACATTACATCTCAAAAACTTAGAAAAAGAAGAACAAATCAACACCCAAAGTTGTAGAAGACAGGAAATAATTAAAATCAGAGCCAAAATCAATGAAATTGAAAAAAAGAAACAATCCAAAAAATCAATAAAACAAAAAGTTCATTCTTTTTTTTTGTTTTTCTTTTTTTTAAAATTTATTTTTATTGTAAACAAATGGGATACATCTTGTTTCTCTGCACATGAAGTAGAGGCATACCATTTATATAATTATACATTTACATAGGGTAATAGTTTTTGATTCATTCTGTTATTTTTTCTTCCCCCCACCCCTCCCACCCCTCTTTTCCCCTCTATAAGGTCCCTCCTTCCTCCATTCTTGCCCCCTTCCCACCTCCCATTATGTGTCATCATCTGCTTATCAGCGAGATCATTCGTCCTTTGGTTTTTTGAGATTGGCTTATCTCACTTAGCATGATATTCTCCAATTTCATCCATTTGCCTGCAAATGCCATAATTTTATTATTCTTTATGGCTGAGTAATATTCCATTGTATATATATACCATAGTTTCTTTATCCATTCATCAATTGAAGGGCATCTAGGTTGGTTCCACAATCTGGCTATTGTAAATTGAGCTGCTATGAACATTGATGTGGCTGTATCTCTGTAGTATGCTGATTTTAAGTCCTTTGGGTAAAGGCCAAAGAGTGGGATAGCTGGGTCAAATGGTGGTTCCATTCCAAGTTTCCTAAGGAATCTCCACACTGCTTTCCAGAGTGGCTGCACTAATTTGCAACCCCACCAGCAATGTACGAGTGTTCCTTTTTCCCCACATCCTCCCCAACACCTATTGTTGCTTGTATTCTTGATAATTGTCATTCTAATTGGGGTGAGATGGAATCTTAGGGTAGTTTTGATTTGCATTTCTCTTATTACTAAAGATGGTGAACATTTTTTCATATATCTGTTGATTGCTTGTACATCTTCTTCTGTGAAGTGTCTGTTCATTTCCTTAGCCCATTTGTTGATTGGGTTATTTGTATTCTTGGTGTAGAGCATTTTGAGTTCTTTATAGATTCTGGAAATTAGTGCTCTATCTGAAGTATGAGTGGCAAAGATTTTCTCCCACTCTGTAGGCTCTCTCTTCACATTGCTGATAGTATGCTTTGCTAAGAGAAAGCTATTTAGTTTGAATCTATCCCAGTTGTTGATTCTTGCTTTTATTTCTTGTGCTATGGGAGTCCTGCTAAGGAAGTCTGATCCTACACCAATATGTTGAAATTCTGGACCTACTTTTTCTTCTATAAGATGCAGTGTCTCTGGTCTGATTCCGAGGTCCTTGATCCATTTTGAGTTGAGTTTTGTGTAGGGTGAGAGATAGGGGTTTAGTTTCATTCTGTTGCATTTGGATTTTCAGTTTTCACAACACCATTTGTTGAAGAGACTATCTTTTCTCCATTGCATATTTTTGGCCCCTTTGTCTAGTATGAGAAAAATGTATTTATTTGAGTTTGTGTCTGTGTGCTCTATTCTGTACCATTGATCTATCTGTCTATTTTGGTACCAATACCATGCCATTTTTGTTACTGTTGCTTTGTAGTATAGTTGAAGGTCTGGTATTGTGATATTCCCTGCTTCGCTCTTCCTGCTAATGATTGCTTTATCTATTCTGGGTTTCTTATTCTTCCAGATGAATTTCATGATTGCTTGCTCTATTTCTGTAAGGTACATCATTGGGATTTTAATTGGAATTGCTTTGAATCTGTATAGCACTTTTGGTAGTATGGCCATTTTGACAATATTAATTCTGCCTATCCAAGAACATGGGAGATCTTTCCATCTTCTAAGGTTTTCTTTAATTTCTGTAATTTCTTTCTTTAGTGTTCTGTAGTTCTCATTGTAGAGGCCTTTCACCTCTTTTGTTAGATTGATTCCCAAGTATTTTATTTTTTTCAAAGCTATTGTGAATGGGGTGGTTTTCCTAACTTCTCTTTCTGAAGATTCATCACTTATGTATAAAAATGCATTGGATTTATGAGCATTGATCTTATAAACTGCTACTTTAGTGAATTCACTTATGAGTTCTTTCTTTAAAAATGTTCATTCTTTAAAAAAATAAATAAAATTGATAAACCCTTAGCCAAGATAATAAAAAGAAAGCAAAAACTCAAATTACTAATATCCATGATGAAAAGGAAACATCACTATGGACACTACTAAAACACAGAAGATAAGTAGAACCTACTTTGAAAATTTATACTCTATTAAAATAGAAAATCTTGAAGACATCAACAAGTTTCTAGAGACATATGACCTATTCAAATTGAATCAGGAGGACATAGAAAATTTAAGCAGATCAATTTCAAACAATGAGATTGAATATGCCACCAAAAGCCAACCAAGAAAGAAAAAACCCAGGACCAGACAGATTCTCAGCAGAGTTCTACCAGACCTTCAAAGAAGAACTAACACCAATCCTCCTCAAATTATTCCATGAAATAGAAAATGAGGGAACCCTTCCAAACTCATTCTATGAAGCCACTATCACCCTGATACCAAAACCAGACAAAGACATATCAAGGAAGTAAACTTCAGATCAATATCCCTGATGAACATAGATGCAAAAATTCTTAATACAATATTGGCAAATCACATACAAAAAATATATTAAAAAGATAGTGCACCATGATCAAATGGGGTTTATCCCAGTGATGCAAGGTTGATTCAACATACAGAAATCAAAAACCATAAATCATCATATCAATAGACTTAAAGAAAGAATCACATGATTATCTCAATAGATGCAGAAAAAGCATTTGACAAAATACAGCATCCATTCATGTTCAAATAACTAGAAAAACTAGGGACAGTAGGAACATGCCTCAACATTGTAAAATCTATATATGCTAAACCCAAGGCCGACATCATTCTAAAAGGAGAAAAAATGAAAGCCTTCCCTCTAAAAACTGGAACAAGACAAGGATGCCCTCTTTCACCACTTCTATTCAACATAGTCCTGGAAACTCTAGCCAGAGCAATTAGACAAAAGAAAGAAATTGCAGGGATACATTGCTTATGACATGATTCTATGTTTAGAACACCCAAAAACTTCACTAGAAATCTCCTTGAACTTATAAACGAATTCAACAAAGTAGCAGGATATAAAATCAACACCTAAAAAATCAAATGAGTTCCTATACATCAGTGATGAATCAACTGAAAGAGAAATTAGGAAAACTATCCCATTTACAATACTCTTGAAAAAATAACATATTTGGGAATCATTATAACAAGGAGGTAAAAAGTCTCTACAATGAAAATTACTGAACACTAAAGAAATAAATTGAAGAAGACTTAGAAGGTGGGAAGATCTTCCTTATTCTTGGATAGGCGGAATTAATATTGTCAAAATGGTCATACTATCAAAAGCACTATATAGATTCAATGCAATTCCTATTAAGGTTCCCATGACATTCTTCATAGAAATAGAAAAAGTGGTCATAAAATTCACTTAGAAAAGTAAGAGGCTCAGAATAGCCAAAGCAATCCTCAGCAAGAAAAGTGAAGCAGGAGGCAACATAATACTAGACCTTAAATCATACTCCAGAGCTATAGTAACAAGAACATCATGGTATTGGCACCAAAACAGACATGAAGACTAATGGTACAGAATATAAGACACAGGGACAAACCCACATAAATACAGTTATCTCATACTAGACAAAGGTGCCATAAACATACATAGGAGAAAAGATAGCTTCTTAAACAAATGGTGCTGGGAAAACCAGAAATCCATATGTAATAAAATGAAATTAGACCCCTATGTTTCACCCTGCACAAAACTCAACTCAAAGTGGATCAAGTACCTAGGCATTAGACCAGAGATCCTGCACCTACCAGAAGTAAAAGTAAGCCCAAATCTCCATCATGTTGGCTTAGGAACTGAATTCCTTAACAAGACTCCTAAAGCACAAGAAGTAAAATAAAAAATCAATAAATGGGATTATATCAAACTAAAAGGCATCTTCATAGCAAAGGAAACAATCGATAACAGGAAGAGAGAGCCTACAGAAAGGGAGAAAATCTTTGCCACATGCACCTCAGATAAAGTATTAATCTCTAGGATAAATAAAGAACTCAAAAAACACCAAAAAATTTTATAAATGGGCAAATAAACTGAATATACACTTCATAGAAAAAGAAATATGAATGGTCAACAAATATATGAAAAAATGTTCAACATCACTTGCAATTAGAGAAATGTAAATTGAAACTATACTGAGATTCCATCTCACCCCAGTCAGAATGACAATTATCAAGAATACAAGTAACAATAAATGTTGTGAAGATGTGGGGAAAAAGGTATACTCATATGTTGCTGGTGGGAAATTTTTTAGTACAATCACTATGGAAAACACTATAAAGATTGCTCAGAAAACTTGTAATGGAACGACCATTTGATCCAGTTATCCCAGTCTTCAGCATATATCCAAAGGACTTAAAATCAGTGATGCAGCCATATCAATGTTCATAGCAGCTCAATTCACAATAGCTAAGCTATAGAACCAACCTAGGTGCCCTTCAATAGATAAATGGATGAAGAAAATATGGTACATATACACAGTGGAATATTACTTGGCCATAAAGAGAAATGAAATTATGACATTTGCTGGTAAACGGATGGAAGTGGAGGTTATTGTGTTAAATGAAATAAGCCAATCAAAAAACCAGAGGCAGAATGTTCTCTCTGATATGTAGATGCTGACTGACAATAGGCTGGGTGGGGAGGGAAGAGTAGAGATTCACCTGATTGGACATGGGGTATGGGGGATAGGGAGGGAGGATAGGAATGGGAAAGGCAGTAGAATGAGTCAGACGTAACTTTCCTTTGTTTATATATGAGTACAGGACCAGTGTAACTCCACCTCATGTACAGCCTCAAGAATGGGAAGTTATACTCCATGTGTGTATGATATGTCAAATACATTCTACTGTCATGTATAGCTAAAAAGAACAAATAAAAAATAAAATAAAAACAAAAAATCCCTAAAACTAAAAAAAAAGGTGAAAATTTTTGTAATCTTGGCATAGACCAAAATTTCTTAGCTATTATGCTAAGACTACTATTGCTACTATATGCTAAGACTATTATGCTAAGACTAGCTATTATGCTAAGATACAAAAAAGGAAAAAAGGATAAATAAGACTTCATTTAAATTAAAAATGTTGCCCTTTAAAAGACATCATAAGCCAGGCATGGTGGTGCACACCTGTAATCCCAGCTGCTGGGGAGGCTGAGATAGGAAGATTCCAAGTTCAGAGCCAGCCTCAACAATCTAGCAAGGCCCTGAGCAACTTAGAGAGACCCTGTCTCAAAATTTAAAAAAAAAAAAAATGGGCCAGAGAAGAAGCTCAGTGTTCAAGTGCCCCTGGGTTCAATCCCAGTGCCCTCCCCCATTCCAAAAAAGCAGACATTTTGAAGAAAATGAGAAGACAATCTACAAACAAAAGATAGATGATTTTCAAATCATCTATCTGGTAATGGCCTTGTGCAGAGAATATAAATATTTTAAAAACTCACAGAAACAACTCAATTTTTTTAAATGAGCAAGGTATTTGAACAGGTATTTCACCAAAGAAAATACCTGGATGGCAAATGAACACATCAAAATATGCTCAACATCATTAGTCATTAGGAAGATGCAAATTAAAGCTATAAGAACAGATGGAAATATGATGGAATACTTAATAGAATGTGGAGAGAGGACATGCAGTGCTAAGTGGTGACAAAGACAAGGAACCAGAATTCTCCCATATTACTATGGGGACGCAAGTGGTGAAGGCATCTTGGAAAATAGTTTGGTAGTTTCTTATAAAAGTTAAACACTTATCACAGAACCAGTAATCTCACTTTGAGGTATTTGTCCAAATGAAATGAAAGCCATGTGAATTCAAAAAACGGGTATGCAAATGTTTCTAGCAGCTTTATTCATCATGGTTCAAAACTGGAAACAGCTCGAAGGTCTCTCAGTGGTAGAGATCCATACACTGGAATAATAATTAACAAGAAAAGGGAACCATGAATGAAGCAAAACTTAAAGAGACCAGACTCAAAAGCTAATGATTACATGTACAATAGTTCTAGAGGAGACAAATCTACAGTGGCAGAAAACAGACAGTAGTTTCCAGAGACTGGTGATGGATAAATGGATTTGGGGTAATTTTAAGGGGTAGTGGATTGGTGATGAAATGTTGAATCCAATAGATTCAAGAGCTGCCAACCTACACACTGCACCTTGCTTAATGTGCATCTCTGGCCCTGCTGAATTCTGTTCCTGGGGAATTCTCAAGGATTACTGTGAACATCTGGATTCCCTATCCCTCCCTCCCTTTTACCCACTCTCTCTAAAACCCATGTGTGAGTGCACACACATACACACACTCACACACACTCAGCTCTTTACTTTCTCCCTTTCCTTCCCATTTCTCTACTTCCCAGGCTTTCTCCAGGGAGTCCCTGGCTCCTGCCTCAACCTGAGGGAATCAGAGATGAGCTCCTGAAGAGAGCTTGCAGTATCCAGCCACCTCATGGATCAGTCAAGCTTTTATGGGCTGACTATGCTAAATGACCACCAAGCAGAACACAATTTCTACAGGGAAATAACTAAATTAATAACAAACACTCAGAACACACCATAGCCCTAAGCTGAGAGATATCTGAATGGTTTTCTTGGAACAGTTTACTCCCTTCGTGGGTGCAGACCCAACCAGAGTAGTAGGCAGGTCTAGTAGAGAGCCTGAAAGCCATCCTATCCCCACTCTGTTGTTCCAGAGGAGAAACATTGCAAAGCTGAGCATCAGCAAGCCTATCAAACACTAGAGCCAATAGGGGTTTATCCTCTTCTTTCTACTGCCCCCACCTGCTTCCTTCTGGTATCCAGCACCCTGAAGCCTTCTCTAAATTCACTGTACCAGGAACTCTTCTTGAAAGGTCTCATGCAAACTCTTCCATATCAGGCTGCAAAACATCATGATTGTGGACATGAATTTGATCTTCATTAGGGAAAGAAATCCTACCCCAACTTCTCATTTCATGATCGAAGAATTGTATATTAATCAGGTTGGAGACAGGGAAGCAACTTGTTCATGAAAAATCATCAAATCAGTTGGTGAACCCCACCTATCAGGGTGTGAAGGAGTCTTCATCTCCCCGGTCCAGCATGAGCCCTGTACTCTATTGACTTGGCCTTGGCCTGTCTTTTCAGGTACCAAAGACCATCATGCTGCAGATATCCTAGCCACTAATGATGACCAGGGCCTTGGCCCAGCTGTCACAATTCATTACTGTGAGATGAATCTCTTATTGGTATTCTATTTAAGACTCTCCCTGACTGAATATCCCTAGGGAAGCATCCCAGCCTTCTGGACCAGAACATCTGGCTCAAAACACAAAACAAAACAACATACTGAGTAGAAACAGTAGCAGCTTGAATCCCTTGGCTCTGGGATAAAGTGGAGGAGCCATGCTGTCTTCTCTACCCTGGTTGTGGTTCAGCATTGAGATCTGCAGTAGGTCCATTTGCTTCTGAATGGCAACTCAACATGGAAGACGGCATGAAATGCCCTGGAAGTCACTGCCCAGCTGGAACTGCTTAGGGGTTCCTCAAGGCCTTCACATTAAGTACAGACTCTCAAACCATGGCTGAATTCCTGTTGGTTCCCCTGTCTGTTCCCTCTACAGATTCCCCCGGCCAGCGGGTCATGCCCTAAATGCCCTCTTTCTTTGGTTTAAAATGCACCCTCATCACCCCTCTCTCTCAACGCAGCCAAGGCCTCCACATCCTTCCATTGCTTCTCTCCCACCAGGTTGGGCTCACTTAGATGCCCCATCCTGTGTCTTTTCAGGGAAGTTAACACAGCACGCCCAAGCTGCTCCTAATCCCTGCCTCCTCTTCTGGTCTGCCAGCTCCCAACAGTGTCAGGAAACAGTGCCACAAACAAGTGTCTTTCATCTGTGTCCAAAGATGAAAGGGCCTCCCATCCTGAGCAGGTCTTTAAAAATAGGCCAGACTCTCCCCTGCCTACTTAACCTACAGGAGGGAAGGGGTATGACTGAGATGACCCGTTAAGGTGAAACTAAATACCTGTCAAACTGTGGGGAGCAGGTGGTCAATCACGATGTGGCTTGGGAGAACAAGTAACCTTTCTTTGAGGTTGGGTTTGGAAAACACTCACAATGGAAATTCCCATGAAATTTCCTTGTCCTCTAAACAGTCTCATTTAGCAGCATGGACCTGAGCATTTCATCCTCATGTTTGTAAAACAGTCAAGGGTGAAGTCCGCATCATACAGACTCTACCTCTGCAGAGCGTTTGCGTGAGCACCCTGGGTATCTGGGTCACCGGACACATGGCAAAAAGAGCTGCTAGAGATTTTCAAATGAGCTCACCCATGAGTCACCAGTCACAGGGACTTCCCTTGTGCTGCAGCAGGTTTCCAGCTCTCTACAAATGACTGTGAAACAGGAGGATTTTGGAACATCTCCGTTTGCGCCCACTCTGTCCTGAACTCCCACAGTGGGGCATGAAAGCAAAGTCCTCAAAACTCTACAGCCAGGACAGTGCTCAGGAGAACCATGAAACCTAAGTGGCACCAGAGGTTGGGGCTAGTCCAGGGGGAGAGGATGAAGAGGCACTGGGGTTAGAAGCTTTAAGGAGGGCGTGCATGTAGTCAGCCGTGAACTTCAAAAAGTCACTTACACTCTTCAGATTGCAGTGTTCTCGTTTTTGGTCTCAGTCGGGTAGGAGATAATCTTTATGATAAGATGAGAAAATGTATGTGAAAGCAACTGTGCAGCATGACAGGAATATGATCTACTAGATTCTGAGGTCCCTTCCAGTCCTAAAGTGTATGTTTTTGTGAAATTGAGACTCAGAGAAGCCAGTGACTTGGTGAATTGGCAGGGAAGGAGAGGGCTAAGCTGGGGCTGGGACAGCATGGGAGAGGAAGGAGCTAGACAGAACAAGTTGTCTTCCCAGTGACACAAGCACATGGCAAAGACGAGGGGTTGATGTGGTCACATGAGCTACAAATTATAGAGGAATTTAAGCACATCACAAAAATGACATGGTCCACATTATCTAAGATACCCCCTTGAAAAGCTGGGCTCTGACAAGCCTGAGATCTGAATCCATGACAATTGGTCTTCTAATACAGCCAAGTGCACAAGCCCAGAAACCAACACTCTGTGGCTGCCACAGTCACAGGAATGCAAGGTTACAAGGGGCTCAGGAAAGCAGTGCTTATAGTGCAAAACCACATGCTCAACTTTGTCACCACTTTCAGTGAGACAGTCGCAAAGGGAACTTTCCAAAATCCCCAGCACTGAGGGGAAATAGCTGGATCTTCATTACCGTGGAGACCTGAGGGCAGCAGACAAACCAAGAAGGGGAGGCACTGAGGAGGCCATTGCAGTGGTCCAGCTGTGGGGGCAGGACTGAGCTCTAGCCATTAGCCCTTCTAGACAGGTGATCTAAGGTGCCTGGTCCAGGAGAATGTTGCTGGCCCTCTTGGGATCCCTCAGCATTGACAAGGGTATTCCCTCAGTCAAGACGGAAGTCGGACAACAAGTTGTTTCAGGTAAAGAAGAAAGAATTTGAAGAGGGGTCAAGGCTGAGGACAGGGGCAGGCAAGGGAAGGGAGGCCTGGATGTCTGCCCATACTTACACACCATAATCGTGAGGGCAGCAAGGCCCAGAAATTTCTTAGCCCACCCAAACAAGGGGCTCCTTCTTGTTTTTTGTTTTTATGGGCCTTTTTCCTCATAACTCTTTGGAAAGGTGACTGAGTTTGTCTGGATTTTTGACCTTTCATAGTGACTGTCCAAAGTTTGGTTTCTGTCTCAAATCTTTATCTTGAAAAGAATTGTGAGGTCACTCTTTTTTGCTAACTGACTTTTTTTTTTCTGGTCCCCGGAGGCTGCCTGCTTCCACGAAACCACTTGAAGACAGTGACTCAAAGGAGAATTTTGCTGCCTGGAGTTTCTCTCCATTTCTCTCTGTCATTTCCCCTCTGAGGCAAACCTAGAAAGATGAATGACTACAGCCTGTTTGTGTGCAGAGTGCCAGGGACCCCAGAGGGCTGGTCCTCCTCTGATCCTTCACCTCCCTCACTCAGTTCTTAGATTTATCCAGAAAAAGCTCTTTCCTGCCTGTCTGTGGAATGATTATATAAATGTAACATTTCATCTACATCAGCTCCTGGAGGCCTTGGCATTAGATTGGCTTTAATGCTGAAGGATCAGAACACAATCCATTTAGGGGACCAGGAACATCTCAAAAATGTCCTTTCTTCCTGTTCCAGCTGCACCATGATGACATTTACACAAAATGGAATAAGAGAATAACTTTTTTTGAGAACCCTGATTCTCTGGCTCTGTGTCACAGAATGAAATTAGCTCAATATAATTACAGATGACAAATGGCCTTGCTCCTCTAATTGGTGCACAGCTATCCCGAGAGTCCTCACGACCCCCACCTCCAATTGCCCCCAAGTGACCATCCCGTGGGGGCCAACATGTCTCCCTCAGGGCTATCACCAAAAGGAGGTGAACTATGATCCAGGATTCCTTTGCTGTTTGTTTATCTTGGCAACTGTTGCTAGGACCAGAGGATTTAAATCACCACAGCAAAGCAGGCAGGACAGAAATAAAGAGCCTCACAGAGCACCCAGGGTTCAGGGCTCCCAGCCCACTGCCTCAAAGCACACATGGGGGGCCTTCTCTGGGCACAGTCATCCCTGCTCCCTATCAGCTGCTACAGCCTCAGTTTCCCTGTTCAGGGTGGACAACCCTGGGAAGTCATGGGACAGAAACAGCTGATGCTCCACATCCTCCAAAACCTGCCCCTACGGTTGAGGCCATGTCTGGAGGATCCCTCCTGCTTGAACTGTGCCACCCTTGGGTCCCCTACCAAAAAAGTCACTATTCTTAGATGAAATCCTTCCTGGCCTGTGCCTGTCTGTGAGTTCACAGTCTCTCTGCATTTTCTCAGTAGTGTTTTTAAATTTTTTTTTAAATTTGTTCTAAATTAGTTATACATGACAGTAGAATACATTTTGACACATCATACCTAAAGGAGTACAACTTCTCATGCTCGGTAGTGTTTTTCTAGCACATTCTCTGAGCCAGGCTCTGCATAGGCCCTGAAAATTCAAAAATAATTAAGATACAGTTACCGCCCTTCAGGGAGCTCACAGTCTGATTATGCAAAAGGCAAGACAGCTGCTTCTCCTGCCCTGGAACATTCCAGGGCTATCCTACAGGGGTTTGTTTCCCTCCTTTTCCAAAATTCAGAAATATCCTTCCATGCAACAATTTCCTGAGTTGCTGAGCAAACATCCAAGACAACTTTTGGTCCCTAGCTTCACCCTGAAGGGCATTAAAGACTGCACTTTCATGAATGTGAGAAAAACAACAGCTGATGGGGAAGTTGATGGGAGCAAGGTGCCCCCACACAGGGAAAGTCACTTGCTAATAAGGGACCCTATGGCCATGTTGAGAGGAACCATTCCAGCCCTGGCTCTGCAGGGTGGGTGGGGTGGGTCCCCTCCCCTAGGCTGAGGACAGCTGAGAACTTCATAGTAACCACAGCCAGAGCTGTCAGGTCCCAGCAGTGAGGATGGCAGCTTCTTGAATTGGAATTATTCAGTTAATAAGTGTAATTTGTCAGTGACAATGACAGAGTTATTCAACAAAGACACTAGATGCACAGAAAGATGGTCAGCTTACTAGAAATGAAGGAATGAGGAAGAAGGTCAGCTTGCTGTCATGTGTCCCAGACAAAATCATGAAGGGAGTACACCCTTCCAGGAGATAGAACCTTACGAGTGAAGGGTCCAGGAATCGAGAAAGCAGGAAGTGAATTCTGAAAAAGGTGTGGTTGCCTGGGGCCACCTAAGTTATTAGGCATCACCCTCCTCACCCCACAGGTAGAACACCCTAACATCAAAACAGGACATTAACGAGCCTTCCCCAATGTCGTCCCTTTTCCCTGCTGAGAGGAAAGGACTATGGGAGGCAGTGAGCACCGAGTTTGTGAAAGAAAAACAGGGCACCTTGGAAGTGGAGGGGGAGGCAGGATTGGGGTACCAGTCAGTTCCCAGCTTCGTGCTCCACTCAGTCATTCACTAGCTGCAGGACTGCATCTCTTCATTCTCCATCTGAACAGGCTGAAGGCTGACAGGAAGTGAGGAGATTGTATGCGCAAGAAATGCTGGCCTTCTCTCTGCCTTGAACAGCAGTGAGGTGGGTAATGTTTGTCACCAGGACCTGCCGGCCTGGCCTGTCTATGTGATGGTGCATCCCTGCCAGCTGCAAAGACACAGGAGCATGGCTGCTCCCTCCTGCTTCTCCATCCCCAGCTGTGGTCCCTGCTCCTGTCATCCTAATCCCTGCGAGCCCTTCTCTCTGCTCCCCCACATACCCACACATATCCAGTCTGTGAGGCTGCCCTACTGGCTTCACCAGTTGAAAACTGGAAGAAACAAAGGACAACTCAAGCCAAAAAGCACAGAGATGCTGGCATGTGGAGGACTGTGGGTGAAACAGGAAATGGGGACCCCAGTCCCCAGATTATGCACCAGGGTTTCCCAGTGAACTTGGGGGCAAGGACCACAGTTTTGAGAACCTTGGATTCCTTGTCTGAACAACAGGATGCTGGGCATTTAGGCATCAGTGAAAGGAACCATAGCTCTGTGTTTCCATCTGCCCATAGGACTGGGACTCCCGCTCCCAGCTGCCTCTACCAGACCCCTTCTCCCCATCCTGGCCTGCATTGGGTACTGAGGTGTTCACTTCCCTCCAAGGAGCACAGAGCCCTATTTTCCTCAGTCCATTAACCATTTTTGCCCCAGGGCAGGGCTGGCCCTGTGACAGACACTATGGTCTTGTCTTCTTAGGCTGTGAAGGGAAGAGGCCAGGTCACTGTTGCCCTAAGAACAGAGAGGATGGAGAGCTTTCCCCACTAATAAACTAGGAACCATGTTCTTGGAAATCTTGCCATCTTCCCTTTACCCCTCCTTCACTTTTCTCCTCTTTCTTCCAAGGCCACAGCTATTTGCATTTATGATCTCTGACAATCTTTTCAGAAAGTTGGATGTTACTGTGTGTTATTGACTGCAATTTAAATTGCACAGACCTTTAAATTTAGGACCCTATGGAAAGAAATACCTCAGGATATGGGTGCTAGGCTGTTAGCTGTTTATTGCAACACTGTTTACAGTGACCGAAAACAACAATGAAAGAAAGGTGTGGAGGGGAATAAATTACACAGTTGTGTTCAGTTGCTCTGTTTGGGAGCCATAGAAGAAAATAGAACATACCCACAGTATGAAATCCATACTATGAGATATTATGCAGTTCTAAAAGAAGAATAGATTGGAGTCAATTCAATTACCTATGAACAAGTTCATAATGTATTACAAACAAGAAGAAGAGGTATTTTGGATTAGACACAGAGGAGAGAATGAGGGGTGGGGGCATGGGGGTAGGAATGATAGAATTAATTGGACATTGTTACCCCAGGTGCATATATGATTACATGACCTGTGAAACTCTACACCATGTACAACCACAAGAATGAGAAGTTATACTCCATTTATGTATGATATGTCAAAATGCATTCTCTCATGTATAACTAAGTAGAACAATTTTTTTAAAAAGAATCTTTGAAAAAGAAGAAAATGTTGTATATGGAATGATTTCATTCCTCAAAAAATAATTAAAAATGATCAAACCAAAAAGTTTGTGTTTTTTAATGACTCTCATGAAAGGCATGAATGAAAACATCTCGAATGGTTAATATTAATTCCCGGGACAGCATAGGTGTTTTTCCTTACATACCTTTGTATTGCTTGACATGCTGCAGTAAGCATTTCGAAAATAAAAAGCCAATACAGTAGAAAACATAATGAAAAACAGTGGCAGAATCTGACTGCAGCCCCCCCTCAATAGTTATGTACCCCTTGTCTTATAATAGACCACTCCATATTTAGATGGATTTGTGGTCACATTTCTCCACTGCTCTGTGGCCAGGTAACTTTCCGAGCCAATGTGATATGAGAGAATTGATGTGAGCCACACCTGGGACAAGATATGTTTAAAGAAGGGATTGTGCTTCTCTTTCCTGCCTCCTTTCTCCTGCTCTAGGGACATTGAGATGATGGCTGTGATAATGCAGCTTAGCTGGGTCCTGAGGCTCAGAACTGTGCCCTCAGGACAGCTGAACAGGTGGTCCAGAAAGTCTGGTTTGGGGATGATCATAGATCTTTCTTACACCCAAAGTACCTATTCGGAACTTTTCAGTAAAGTGAAAGAAATAATGATCTTGTTTAAGTCATTGTTATTGGGGCTTCTGCTCATGCAGCTAAATATATCATACCTGATATAAGAAATGGAAAAATTGAGTTCCTTCTTGGTCATCAAAGATTCTGCTGTGATGCTACACCCAGCAATAGATGGGAACACAATCAGGAACTTGAAATACTGAAGGCAGATCAGGGCTTATTCTGCAGGCAAGAGAGAAAAACCTGAAGCCTGGATGACTAAGAGACCCGCTGAGGGGCACACAGAGGTATGGCCCATCCAGTCCAGGATGCACGACTCTGAATCGTCTGCTGTTACATGGCCTGAGCTATGTCTCCCAGGAAGAGCGGGTTGGTGACCTCAGGGACGTGTGGGACCAAGGAAGGGCCCACACAAGGAGCAGTTCTGCACACGAACAGGCTTCTGGGTCTTCACAGGATCGTGCAAGGGGCCTGCACAGGGTCTTCAGCCTTTCTGTGGCCTCTCTCCTTTTTCTCTGAACACAAGCTAAGCATTTTGCAAGCAGTTCAATGACTTAACCTTTGAGGTAAGACTTTCTGAAAGATAAGGAACTCCTGGACTTTTTGACAAAATGTGAGTTTTAGCTCATCTAGGTTAACCCCTGAGGCTGCTGATAACTCTGCTGACGCTAAGGTCTAGACCTTCTTTCAGGGATACGTACTGACTTAGGGAAAAGTTGTTGCCTCCTCAAGAGTGACAGTTTGGGTGCCCTCAATTGTCTCTGTAGTTTCTGGAATGAATGGAAGAAGGAACAGGAAACATTATCAACAAACAAAGGAAGACCCAGGACTCAGGACCACACATCCCTGCCTTACCCAGAACTCCAAGTGCCAACATTTTCTGAAATTTGAATCAAACTTCCAAATTTCCTGGGAAGAACCCAATGGACCCAATGCCATTTGGTCTCTCCATGGTTTGTGTCCTAGGGCTGTTCTTCAAGGGTTTTCCAAAGCAATAAAATCAAATATTAAATACCATCATGCCAGGCAGCTCAAGGAAGCTGTGGGTAGAGGCAGTAGTGCCATTTCTTCTCTATTTTCAATGAAGAACAAGGAGGAGTAGAGAGTCGTGAACATTCCTTCCCTCTTCATGGCACCTTCATGGATGGTGCATGGACAGCAAAAGGGTTCAGACCCACCAACCCTTTGAGCATAGGGTCAAGTTCTGTTATTTGTATGTAACTCATTTGACATTCATGACTCTAAAAGGGACCGTGCTATTTACAATCGTATCATACTTGTCTCTTAAAACAAACCTGCAATGGAGATTGTGATAATGTTCAGTTTATTTTTTTTAAAAAAGCTGAAATCTTCAAGTTCTCATTTGAATATCCCCAATTAATATGTTAATTTAAAAGTATGCTTATCTAATCATAAAAGCAAGTATAACAAGGATTCATTAACCACTGGATCTTTCAATTACTTGAAAGTATTAAGAAATAACTCATTTTGAAATCTTTTTTGTTTTCTTTTATCACTAATTTGAAACTGACCTCTTTTCCTCTCCTGCCTTCTCCTTGCCCAGTTAATCCAGGTTACCAGGATTTAGATTGCTCATCACAGCATCATCTCTAGAGATCCCACTAGAAAACCAGAGAGCCCTAGTGTGTTCATGGGTGTGAAAGGAAAATCAAATCTGCCTTTTCCTAATGTCCCATTTTGCAGGCAACTACCATATTGGACTCTACCCATCAATACAGTTTGCTTTCTAAGGGTTCATACACTGGTGCTTTAAATAGGCCAGCTCATGATGAGAGAGAAAACACCATCAAATATGGCCTTTTGTGACCCAGCTTCCAGGACTCTGGGTTCCAACATCAAGACTGGGTAGTATAATCAAACTCCCTTAAGGGCATCCCATTCTTAGCTACTGTTTGTCAGTTAGGACCAGTTTGTGTTATTTTCCTCCTCTGAGGTGCCGGGGACTCGAACCGCGGCCCCTGCACATGCTAGGCAAACGCTCTCCAATATGAGCTATTTCTTCAGCTCCCAGTTTGTGTTATTTTCTGTCTCATAATTTAATGACTTAACCATTATCTATTTATTATCTCAGTTTCTGTGGGTCAGGAATCTGAGTCCTCCTCTTCAGATTCTTACAATGTTGTGACCAAGGTGGCAGCTAAAGGCTTGATTGGGGAAGGATCTGCTTCCAGGCTCACTCAGGTTGATGGCAGGATTCCTTTTCTTGTGAATGTATAACTGAAGGTCTCAGCAATCCCCTGGCTATTGGCTGGAGGCCACCTTTGTGTCCTAAAGGGACTTATAGTTCTTTGACATGTAGACTTCTCCACATTAATTAAGCTAATGAATAGGGTCTCTAACACTCGCTGGCTAAGAGAGAGCCTTGTATAATGTCACCTGATCATGACAGTGATATTCCCTTACCTTGACCATTATGCACTGACAGAAGCAAGTCACTGGTCTTGCTGGGCCCAAGGGGAAGGGATTATGTGCAGTCATGGATACCAGGAGGCAGGCAATCATGGAGGCCACTTTAACATCTTCAACACACAGAATTTGTTTTGCAGAAATGTCCATAAAAATACTTCTATGCTATTTTGGGAAAAGATTACCTTAAGAAAAAGGAGGCAGATTCCAGGGAGGAAAAATTATTACTAGACCAGAGCCCACTGCTAATCATCAAAAAGCAAGGCCCTCAAAGTTTCCCCCAGCCTTGCTCTGAGTATACTGCTTTAGGTAAAGGCAAATGGCGAAGGTAGATAAAAGGTTTGGCCAGACCATGGAGATGCAAACAGACTTTAATTTTGCTGTTCAAGGTAAGATATAACTTGTCAGCTTTGGGAAGTTTATGGAGGGCTTCCTAAAAGAAATGTGTTCAAGATTGCCCTAGATGGCTAAATTAGGATTGAGGTAGGCAAGAAGGAGAGGGTTAGCAACAGGGAAGTGACTGTTGGGGGAATTATCTGGTTGTAATGGAGGATGGTTCTGGAAAGGTAAATTGAAATCAGATTATATATTGGAAAGAATTTATACTTTACCTTATAGGCAGTAGGGAATCATTGAAACATCATAAATAGAGTGACAACATTATTAAAGCACTGCTTTAGGATAATCTGTTTGAAAATAGAATTATTATTTAATTCCTTATGAATACATTTTGCCAGAAACAGAATTGTCAGTTGGCAACATTTTTTCTTCCAGTATTGTATATGTAGCATATAAGTACATTCTTCCCTCCCTGATTTCTGATGAGAAATCAGTTGATAATTTTACTGTGGACCCTCTATATATGACAAGCTACTTTTCTTTCACTACTTTTAAGATTCTCTCTTTGTCTTTAGTTTTGTGATACATGATCATAATGTGTCTTGGTGTGATCTCTTTGGGTTTATCCTTCTTGGAGTTTGTTGAGCATCTTGAATTTGTAGATTAACGTCTTTCCTTGCATTTGGGAAGTGTTTTCCAATAATTCCTGAATCCTTTCTTTTGCTCTCTTCCTTCTATAACTTCCATAATTCATAAGTTGGTCCTCTCAATGGCGTCTTATGTTCCATTTACTTTTCTTCTTCTACTACTTCTTTTTATCTCATTTTTCAAATTCAACACTTCCAATTGTCCTAGCTTCAAGTTTGTTGTTCTTTCTCGTATCTGCTCTAATCTGCTATTGCACATTTCTAGTGAATTTTTCACTTTATTAATTGTACTTTTCAGTTCCAGAATTTCTGTATGGTTTCTTTTCATAATTTTTACCTCTTTGTTGTTATACTTATTTTGTTCACATATCATTTTCCTGACAATTTAGTTCTTTGTCCATGCTTTTCTTTAAGCATATTTAAGACAGATGTTTTAAAGTCTTTCTCTAGTGATTCTGATATCTCGGCTTCCTCAGGGACAGATTCCATCAATTAGTGTTTCTTTGAATGAACCATGTATTCCTGATTCTTTGTATGTTTCGTGATTCATTTGCTGACAGTTGGGTAGTTGATTATTAAGGAGTGACTCTGGAAAAAGAAATTGCTTAGATTTGCTAGTTTCCTTTTCTTCCCTTTCTTCCTTCCTTTCTTCCTTCCTCCCTTCCTTGCTTCCTCCCTTTAATTATTGTTGAAAGTTGTAGTAACACATTTGTTTTGAAGCTTTCCCAAACAATTTTTGCAAAGACTTTCCAAGGTTCTATTCTTTAGCTGTGTTCAGATAATGTTTTATCAAAGATTTCCTGGAATGCCAGGAGGTGAGACAAACAAACAAAAATCACCTAAAAAGAAACCAAAAGTGAGAAAACATCCATCTCTCCCAGGCTTTTCAGGTTGGCTCTATGCTAGCAGCACTCCACCACTAAAGTAGAATTGCTGTTAGCCTCGGAATCAGCCCAAAGTGAAAGCTTAAGTTCTTAGGATTTTTCAGAACATGAACTTCGCCTGGGCATGTGAACAAGCTTCCAAATCCCCCTATATACACAACTATTTTAAAATATCAAAATTGCCTGAAGATTCTAAACTCGGGGCCTTTCTGCTCCAGGCTTTAAATGGTTTAATAGATGTCTCTACCCAGAATCTCTTGCCCCAGACATTTCTGGGTTTATTAGTGCCATGTATCTTTTAACAAGCAGATCCTGCTGGTTCTCCTACCTAGTCTTTTATGTGAACAGAGACTAGTGTCTTACATCCAAACTTCAGGTATCCCCTAGACCACTGAGAACAGATGTACACAATAATTTCCAACTAGAGCTGTTTGACTTCCTCTAGTTCAAGGGTGTAATTGGATACTGGGCTGCTGCCTGCTCAAGACCAAAAATACCACTATGTTGGACGCAGCAGGAGCATACAAGTAAAAATGCCATAAAACTTTCCTTCCATTTTGAAGATAGCTCCTCCTTGATTGAGCATTTGGTTGATTGTTGTAAATGTTTGGTTGTTTCCCAGAGTTCTTAAAAAGTTGGTTAAGATAGCCCCTGAGTTTTTCTTTTTGTTGTTGTTGTTGTTTTGTTTTTATGATGTTTCCATGGGAGAGATGAAAACATGGAGTGCCCTAGTCCACCATTTTGTTGACATCACTCTCTACTATAATACTCTGGACATGGGTGCTGAGGACCTGCCATGAAAAACTGTCATGCAAATGGAAAACAAATAAATAACAACAAAACTGACTTCCTTGTTGAATGCAGTAAATATTATCTAGGGTTGCAGGTGTAGCTTAGTGATTGAACACTAGCCTAGTATACAAGAGAACTTAAGTTTTAGCCCCAGCATCACAAAATATATATATATGTGTATGCGTGTGTGTGTGTGTGTGTGTGTGTGTGTGTGTGTGTGTATTTACTAATCACTTAATACATGCGAGGCAGAGTTGCAGGTACTGACATCAAGTGTGGCAAAGAGAAAAGACATGGAATGTTTTTGTTAATTTATTAGTTCATGTAAGAAACATTCATTGTGCTCTATCCATATACCAAGCACTGGCTATATAGTGATAAGTAATGCAAGCTCCCTCCTTACTACTACAAGGCTTACAATTAAGGTTAAATAATAATTAGTTTATCTTAAATCTATAAAGAGAAGAAATTAGAGGTATTTATACAGGTGGAGAAATAGCACTGTAGTGCGAGGGTACAGGAACTAAAGAGGTGATTATAATGCCACGTGATTGGTGAAATGATGAAAGTACAAGGAGTCTCAAGGTTAGAATTAAAGGTGAGCTTCTCAGGGACATGTGATAACTAGGGAGATACTTTGAAGTGAGTGGAGGTAATCAGGTAAGAGGTGGTAAAGATGTTGCAGGCAAAAGAAAAATATGTGCAAACACATAGACTCAAGGGATAATGTAGCATATTCAAGTAATTAAAAGACCAGTTGAGCCAGCTCTGTGAAGTTGTGCGTGCTGAGAAGCAAGCCAGGAATAGTGAGTGGAACCAATGAGATACAGGATCTTTTAAGCCATTTAATCCAGTTTGAAATTGTCATAGAAGTCACAGAAGGGTTAATAAAGGAAATCACCTGAAAAGATGGGGATTTTAGAAAGATTACTTTAACTGTCTTTTAGATAATGAACTAGTTAGTTGGGAGCTACTGCAGTAATATAGGAAATAGAAACTGGTGATGTCAACTTGAATAGTGACTATGAAAATAGAAAACAGTAAATGGAATAATCAGGAAATTTAATACATATTTTGGAGAGTGATTAGATTATCCAAGGGTTGAAAAAAAAGGGAGGAGGCAAAAATAACTCCCAAGTTTCTATCTTGAGCAACTTGTAGATGGTGGTGCTATTTGCTGAAATAATCTTGGAAGTTGTCGGTGCCCTGCCCAGATCACTTTACAGGTCAGTACTCCCATCTGCCAACTACCAGATCATCACCCTCAGCCAAAGAACAGCCAGGAGCTGCCCCATGCGCAGGGATTACACCCCCATCCCACTCCAGAAAACTGCAACTTGTGACCAGCGGAGGCTACAGAGGCTTCCTTTGCTTCATGGACAGCTCAATTCTGTGATGCTCTGGAGATCCTGAGGGATTAAGTTATATCTAGACTCCAGTTGAGATCACCTTCTTGTTCCTTCCCTGACCCATTCTCCTTCTCACTTACTCCTTTTCTCCTAAGAGCACTCACTCAGTAAGTCAGACAACCCCATCCCTGTCTCAGACTGATTTTAGGAAATACACCCTAAAGCAGTTGGTATCAATAAGATGCTTCAAAGCAAATTCTAAATATGGGGTTCTGATGAGATTGACACCCATCAGAACCCCTCATCCAGAAACACCGTTACATACTCAGAATAATGTTTAAACAAACATCTTGCCATCCCTTGTCCCAGGCAAGCTGACACATAAAGTCAACTGACCATTATTGATGCCCGTGATAGATGATGGATCCAAGATCTGAACTCCAGTAGTGGAATATGGAGATTTTAAGCTGAGGAGAAATGACTGGCCAGACAGAGAGAGAGAGCGAGAGAGAGAGAGAGAGACAGAGAGACAGCCAGATTGATTGATTTTTAGGAGTTGTTAGCGTATTGGTGGGAACTCAAAGGCACAGAAGTAGATGAGGTAACCAAGGAGAATAGTAGTTTGAATGAAAGAAAGGATGGCTCAGAACAAACCCTGAGGACTCAATATTCAAATGGGGTGGGGGGTGAGCAATAGGAAGGAAGGAAAGAGGGGACTCTTTCATAAGAAAGAGGGGCTCATCAATAGGATTAAACAGGGCTCATATGTAAAAAGGCTACTATCATAGGCTAGATATGAGGTGTCCCCCCAAAGCTTCTGTGCTAATGAAGGAATATGCACAGGTGCAGTGAAGGGATAGAGAGCTGTAACCTAATCAGTCCTTCCTAGTTTGTAACTGTAGCCAGTCACTGTAGGCAGATGGGGCATGCCTGGAGGAAGTGGACCTGGGGGGTGTCCTGAAAGGGTTTATCTTCCTGGAAGACCCTTCCCCTTTCTCTATCTGCTTCCTGGCCACCACGAGGTGAGCACTATTCCCTGCCACACCCTTCTGCCATGATGTTCTGCCTTACCTTGGGCCTAGAGCCATGGAGTTTCAGAACAAATCTCTGATGCTTTGGGCCAAAATAAACTTTTCCTCCTCTAAGTTGTTATTATCCAGCCTTTTGGTCACAGAAACACAAAGTAACCAACACAG
This sequence comes from Sciurus vulgaris, assembly GCF_902686455.1. Taxonomy (NCBI): domain Eukaryota; kingdom Metazoa; phylum Chordata; class Mammalia; order Rodentia; family Sciuridae; genus Sciurus; species Sciurus vulgaris. The sequence continues at coordinate 42,560,975 of NC_136473.1, read as the reverse complement.
CTACAAAGTGTCCTTGTCACCTACTGACCTCAGTGAGGGCCATTCCGCAATGGAGGTAGAAGCCAGATTGCAATACCCTAGTAATCAAAGGGGAGAGAATTAGTCCAGCTAGCAGGCGTTGACCCGTTTGACAGGAGTATGTCTGTGAAGAGAAGTCTGAGAGCTGAAAGGAGATACTGGGATGGGATTGCTAGTTTATTTAAGATGGAGAGACTTCAGTATCTCGAGTTAGTAGGGCCTGGTACTGGCACGTTATTCCACAGAGGGAATCTCCAACAAATTCGACAAGCCCAGGATTTGAATCTAAGTGTTGCTATGTTACATACTCTCTCTTCTGGCCAATTATTTTGCTTCTCTGAGCTTCATTTGTACAATAGCCTACTTCTACATTTCTGCAGAATGCAGATAGAGGCATTCTACTAATAATCATCGTTATTTCCAAATAACCAAGGAGATGTCTGAATTCAAGACTCTTTCAAACCTTTCAAGCTGGAGCATCTGGGAAATAGCAGTATGGAAATTCTGGCAGGAAGGGCTTTAGAGAGGGAAGGATGACAAGGTTGGTTTGTGCAGGCCACTGCTGGGGTCGTGGCAGGATGTCAAGAGTGGAAACACTTAGCAGATATGTGGAGACAAGGACCAGATGTAGGAGAGAAGTTGGGGAAAGAGAAAGAAAGCTGGCATTCCTCCACCCAGAGGTGAGCAGGGAGTCAACAGTGGGAGGGGGATTGTTGCATAATAGTTGGCAAAGTCACACAGGAACACCTATAACTGCCACACATTCAGCAATTACTTTGTCAAGACCTTTACCTACAATGTCTTCAAACCTCATGATTATCTGTGTTTTTACAATGGAGAAAATTGAGACTCAGAGAGGTCACCCAGCTAATAAATGATGCAGCCCAGAATCAAACACAGTCGCTCTGGCTCCAAAACCTGCATTCTTTCCACTACCTCATGCTGCTCTGAAGGACGGAGTCTTAGGGGAGAACTATGTTTAGGAGACAAAAGGAAACAGCTCATTGGACAGAATAATGATCAGAAGGTGTGATGTTACAGAGGCCAAGAGAAGGTAAAGTTTCAAGATGGTGGAACTGGAAACAGTGCCAGATACTGCTGAGGGAGTAAGGAGAATGAGAACTGAGAAATAGCCACTAGGTCTGGTGAGCAGATGGTAACTTGTAACTGTGGACAGTTGGAGGTGGCTGTGTCTGTACAAAGAAGGTGCTGTGTAGAAGCAGTATCATATTTTCCAATGCCCCTGAAACTAGTGGAGAAACTCCTACGTGATCAATCCAACCAAGGTTTGTGATCATTGCGTATGGCTAACCAGGAAAATAAAAGCCAACATAGTCTGACTAGGCTCATTATCTAAAATTCACAGGACAGTGAATGTCATCTCTGGGAGGGAATTCTGGCAGTGGCCTCATCCCTCCTGGTCCACTTCTGCCTCCATCCTGCCATCTCCACCTGATGCTGGCCAGGAAAGGACAAGCAAAATTCCTCTGTTGTATCAATCTCATGCTTAGGTGCCTCCTTCCAAAAAAAAGAATTTAACTGCAATAGTGCCTAAAATGCCAACACTATCATCAATTCCTTTGGTTAAGAATTATTCTCCCCTTTGATTTCTGTCTTAAAATGTTAGTGTGCCTGGAAAGGTAGCAGCAGATTTAATTTCTATCACTCCAAATTATGAGAAGATCAACTATGTCTTTGCTGTGCCTTGAAGAGTTAAACCCCTTAATATTCCAGGCAGCTAGAATTGGCACCAACAGATGGCTTAGGGAACAGAGAGGGAAGGTAGAGGGTCAGATGAAAATTTTCACCCACTATGCAATTTTGTCCTGGATTAACCTCACCCCTTGGCATGGGTTTGGGAAAGGAGTCATAATTCATTTGTAGCTGAGGCTGTAGGTGATCCAGGCATATCCCTTGACCTACTTCAGAATTTACCTGTAGACATCTTTCAAATAACAACAGGAAAAGTCAGATGATTGGGAAAATAATGCTGTGAAGTCACTAATAAGGGACATTTTTACAGGGGGTTCTATGGGGTCTCTCAGAGAGTCCCCAGAGGAGTAAGACACAGTTGCCACATAGGTAGCCCCTTCATAAACGCACCTCCTTGCATCCCTTCCTTGTTTCAGATTTTGTTTCATGGGACTCCACAAAGGACACCATATATAAAGGGGCTTTCCCTGTTATTCCCAGTACTAATAGAAAAGAAAATAAAGCCCATTGTCTCCTAAAAAAATCCACAGACCCTGAATATAGAAATGTGCATCCATATTTTAAATGTCTGTATCATTTGACCCAGTAAGTCAATTTCTAGACGTTTACCTTAAGAAAACTAACAGATTGAACATGCAAAAATGTATGTATGTTTTTCACCATATAGAAGGGGAAATTTGGGGTAGCAACTTAATAGATTATGGCATATCTTCTGTTGCCATAAGAAATTTCTTCATCCTTCCATGTCTCTGGCAAGTTAAGTGCAAACGCAGATAATGAAACATTTGTATGTATCTACTTTCATAGATACACCTATATCTGTGTGGGTGTGTGAGCACAGAAGACCCTGGAAGGATCACCATATAGCAATGGCTATCTTTGAGTAGAGTGTTTGGAAATTGTGGATCATTTTTGCTTCTTTCTTTATACTTTCCTGAATTGGAAGAGAAATTATAATGTATGGTTTAATTTTTTTTAACTTAGAAAAAATGTAAAAAGAAATCAATGACCTCAGCCACAGAACTGAACTCCCTAGTTCAGACCCCTGTCCTCCCAACAGAAGCTATTGTTTTCACCACCTCGGGGAGGTTGGAGCAGACCCACAAAAGGGAACGGTCCCTCTTAGTCTAAGCCAATGCTTGGCAGTGGCTGTTCTAAGCAAGTCAGCAATCACATCTGCTCACTGGCAGCAAGGGGAAAGCACGTCATGTCACGTGTCCAGTATGTGTGGCCTCATCTGACTCAGAGGAAACAGCACAGCCGTGGACCCATGCTTGGGGTCCTTGGTGAGACTCAGACACCCCCGCCCCTACCCCACACACCACCTCCCTTCACCCCGCCTGCCTGGAGCCCCAGCTGGCACTCAGACGATCCTTTCCAATTTGCTCCACATTCGGGAGCTCCTTATTCCCACGGGAAGAACTTGTTGCCATGGCAATGCGAGCCTCCCAACCCTGAAGCCTGACCAGGAAGCCAAATCCTTCCCTGTGCAGCCCTGCCTGGCCTCCCTGGCAGAGCAGTGGACTCCAGTAGTCCACCTTGAAAAGGGATTTTAGGCTCCATATTCTTCGGGTTTAAGAGGAGGGCACTAATTAAGAACACAGGTAATAAGGAAAGGGAAGGAGGAGAACGGAAAAGAAGCTTTTATAAAACGCCCCTGGTCACTATGCTTCTTCCTTTCATCCATCAGGACTCCTTGGTCAAAGGCTGTCTGTGGTCCAGGAGTGTTTGGATGGGGAAGCCAAGACACTATGCTTTTCCTCTCAAGGTCTTCCAAGAACCCCGGGGCATTTCTTGACGTTTCTGGAACGAAGTACTCGGGAATGAAGCTTTAACCTCTCCGGCTTCTTCAGCCTGGTACTGAAAATAAGCGAGGGGCGCGGAAGCGCGGGAGATGCTAAGCACCCGGGCCCAGGGGTGACCATCTGGTGTAAGCGATTCGAGGTTTTCGGTGCAGTCTGGGCCTGGCGCAGCGAACCCCACAGACGCAAGCCGAGGCCCAGTGGGGAGGAGTTCCACGGCCGGCCACGCCCAGTGCGAGGCCATGCGCAGAGCCGGCCTCAGAAGGGGACCTGCGGGTGGGCGGCCACGTGCGAGCGCGCGCACTCTCGGCCCCGCCCTTGGGACACTCTTCTGCGCGGGCTGGGGAGCCACGCCCCTCCTTAGGTCTGGTGCCTCTGGGCGGCGGGCCCTGCCTTTGGAGCTCCGCCCACCTTCTAATCCCACCCTGTTCCCTCGCGCCCCCTCCCTCGGCAAAGCCAGACTCCCAGACCTCAGCACTCCGAAGGAACCGCGTCTCCTGTTACTCGCCCCAGGGTGGCTGCCCAGGGAAAAACTCCAAGCATATCACTGACTGGCCTGGAAACCCTTTCATCTTTGCTCCATCAGCAGCAGCGCTTTGATTAATTGAGTCTCCTGGCTTTGGAGCCTCCCACCATTACCATGCTGCAAATCCTCTGGTGCCTGCTAGCTCACGTGTACGCCCAGGTGCACCCCTTTCCTCGGCTTCGTTCCCTTCTTCTGTTGCCTGTCCCTGAGTCTTTAAGTCTTGGGATTGCAGTGAGTCTTAGATTTGCCTAGAAGTCTTTTTTCCTCCAGCTTCTCCGTGCACACGTCCACTTCAATACCTGGCATTTTCTTTCAGCTACACCCTCCGGTTCGCCCCAGAGTAGTCTTCCCCGCCACACACTTCCCTTCCTCTCCATCACTGGTCTAGACTTCTCACCCAACAGGCAAGAGCCTAGGCAGTCCCCAGACAGCCGCCCACTCGGCCCAGGAGAGTAGGGCTGCACCCAGCAGTGAGCTCAGGCCTATGCGGAAATAGTGTTTTGACAACCCCCGGCATCAGATTTCATAAGTGAGCCAAATGTAGAAAGGATTAGCTGTTTCGCCCAATAAACCCACATCTGTAGTTACATTCTGACTGGGATAAAATTACCCTGGTTATTAATCCTTCAGCCTTAGAGTATAAGCTGATCACCAGCTGGGGTCAGGAAAAATTCCACCCCACCTCCTGCCATCTTCTCCCTGTCTCCACCCACTGCATCTCCCGTGGCATAATGTTCTACACGTAGGTCTGCAAACCAGGTTCAAGGCCACCAACCCAGGCATCTCTGAGACAGCTTGTCTGTCATGGAGAGGGCATCCCTATGATCATGCCAGTATGTATTGAGAATCTACCTTGGACAAGATATCATTGGTCTCCCCTGTGGAGGATACAAAGATGATCCAGGAATGGTCCTTGCATTATTCATGCCAAGAAAAGCTGAAGTGGGTGGTCAGAAGCTGCATGTGGTTTCTGGACTTCCTGGCCTCAGGTACCCTGGGTGTATCAGCTTGCTTCAGGGAATCCAGTCTGGGTATAGGCAGTATTTCCCTGCCTCCTGTCAACAAGGAATAGTCATTCTTCCTGTCTCAAGCTTATGTAGCCTCTCCCTTCAGAGAGCTAGCAAGTCAGGCCACGCTTTGTTTCTTTCTCTGACCCTTTCTGTTTAGATCCCAAATCTGCCAACACTAGAGTCTTCCAAGAGTCTCCATTTCCCTCAATAGGACCTAAAGGAGAAGAGTAGGTTGAGAGCCTAAATTAACTTTCCAGACCATGTGAACAAAGAATTGACATCCCTGAGAAACCATTTTCCCTTAGTCGCTTCAGACATGGCCTTGTGTGGACTGAACACATGATTGAGTGTTCATATTGGAATCTCTCAATAAAGAAAAGAAGCACCACTGATAATTGCATGGATTTTTCCTGAGCAAACCAAGATGTGTTCATTCTACTTGAGGGATCATCTCCATTTGCCTCATAAGAGGCATCACGGAGACACAGCTGTTTGTTAGCTCTTCCCCAGCTCTTCGCCTTCTTCCCTGCACTTCTCAGTTCATAGTACCTTTCTGTAGACAGGTCTCCTCCCACAAAGGTCCCCTCACCTCAGCTCCTTTATCCTATACCTGAAGCACCTTTATTTCCACTCTCCTTCCTTAGATCAGCCCAATTACTTATTTAGATTGCTACTGTATCCAGGATGCTGGATGATGACAAGAGAGATTATCATCAGTAAGTAACGTTCATTAAGTAAATCATCTGGGTTGACCCCCATGACATGATTATGCTTCCTACCGTCAGATACTTCTCAATATTGCTCACTCATTCTGTCAGCCTTCTCCTCTCACGTGGTGGAGTTCCAAACGTTTCATATCCAAAATCCCTATCTCTCCCCTAATTCTTGGTAGCAGCCTCAACTTCACCAAGAGCAACAACATAAAACAAACCAAAACACAACTTGAGATAGGAACCTTTCAAACTTTCTAAATGCCTCTCCACTTCCGAATTATCAATTGCCATAATATTTTACTTTTCAGAACCTCTCTTCAAGAAAAACTGCCTGCGTGTGGTCCCATGGTGGGTGGCACGTACCTATGTAGGACCTCCTATCGGCAGCCTTGTCACAATGTATTGACCCACAATTGGGCTCCTAAAGACTCAAGATGGACCAGCAAAAACTTTTCTCTAGAATTCTGGGTTTGGGGCCAAGAAAGTGGGTCCAGTCTCTCTCCCATGGCTGCAGCGATTAAAATATAATCTGTGGGAGTTAATGGCAACCGTCTTCCCCCACCAGACTGATGCACCTGAGGACCTGAAGGTTTGAGAGTAGAATGAGACAATTCAGAGAGAATCTGAGAATAGCATATAGAGGAATCCTGGTTCTGAATGGTCCAGAGGCCCCAGTCACTTTTTTTTTTTTAACTTATATTTAATTTGACTCTGCCACTTACAAAGACCTCTGATGTCATGCACTATAAAATAAATGATGTTCACTTGCTTCTCCAAGGGAAAAGTTCCCCTCATCCTGCTCTGGCTAACTCGTCCTCCTGCATCCTTGATTCAAGAGCCCCCTGGCCTCCCTCATTGGGTCACTTGTACCGCTTCTCTGATTTTCAGCCATTTCAGCTATGTACATGTTCATCTCCCTGTCCAAAAATGCAAGAAGCAAAGACTTTCTACCCCCTCCCATTCTGCTCACTACCTCTATTTTCTCCCCTCCCACTTAATGCCACCACATCTTCCCATTTTCCTGACACGGCTCTCTTGCTGGGATGTGCATTGAAAAAGACATGTACTTTCTAAGTTCATGCCACCTCTCAGTAGCATCTGGCATAGAAATCACCTCTTCTTGCAGGAAACTCACATTTCTCTTGATGGTTTCCTCCTGGTTCTTGTCCTAATACAGAGAAACTTGACTTGCAGACGTTGTACCAGAGGCTGTCAGGATCTCAAGCTCTAGACTTTTCCAACTTCCTCTCACCCCATAAAACTGCATCTGGCCTGTGCCAGCTCTCCTCATGCACTGCTAAACGAGGGATGACTAATCTAATGAGATCATTGGAGCTAAGGCAATAATGGGTGACTTATTTCAATATTTTGATAATTGCTCTCAAAGACTTAGTATCTCTCAAACTTGGATTATGGAGGGAGAGATGCTGGGGAGAAGGGACAGGGTGGAAGAGAAGGATGGGGATAAGCTGAGACAGAGTTTTATGAGATATTTAAGTTTCATATTTTCACTTTGATGTTAATCATTGTGTGTTTTAATTTATTGTTCCATTGGACCCCTACATAATCACCAGCTTTTAAAGCAATGTTTCAACAGTAGAGCATCATTTTTTCTTCTAAAGTAAGTCTCTTTGTTCCTGAAGTTGGGAGATACTAACTCAAAGATTAAGCATGGTAGAAAAAAAAATGGGAGTATCATCTATATACCTGGCAACCCCAAGGGGAGAGACAAAAATGTAAAACCCCAGTCTGTCCTCTAAATCCCATTAGGAAATGGCCCATAGGTGCATTAGGAAAACAACACAGAGACACTTAAACAAGAGCATTAAGTAACAATGTGAGATGTGTCACCAAATGGTATATTATTCATTGAAGTGGATATTACTTTCTATGAGAGAGTGGAGAGCTTTCTCTGTAGGAATAATCAATGGAGGCTTCTTTGGTTGCAGAAGGGCCTTGGTAGTGATGTTTATCTTGAAACTGAGCTGGGCTTTAAATGAAAATTAGGAGTTATACAGCCAAAGAAAGGGAAGCACAAAGGAAATCTAAGAGCCCATGAAGTCCTGAGCCTGGGAGGAAGATCAGAATTAACAAAATGTTTGTTGTTGTTTGTGGTTTTTTTGGTGGGTGGGAATGCAGTGGATAATGCTGTGTACCCACTATGAAGCTGAGTATGCACTCAGTGCATCAACAGAGACTCTGAAAAGCTTTAAGAAATTGTATTTGATATTTTACAAAGTATCAAGAAAACACTACAGAGGTACTGATTCAAGGATTAAGCATGGCAGAAATGAGAACAAATCAGAACAGAGTCAGACTTCCTTATAGTTTTGTTATAGTTTTAAATTGTGGTTTATATTTACATTTATGGAAGATGGAGGTGAAACACCATTGTACATCAGAGCTCAGGACCTCTAAAGGTCTAATGCAGGTCTTTGGTCAAAAATAGACTGGAATTCCAAATGAGGCAGGCAGACTTTGCATGGTCTGATGTGCAAAGAGCTCCAAGGACATGGAGCAAAATATTTCTGAGGTCACACACCTAGTCTAATACTGGGTTTGGATCCTTTGTTGCACAGTCTTTGACAAAATTGCACACATGAGGGCTTTGTTGTTGTGCAATAATTATGCCTCTTTATTTTTTTGGAATTGTTGATTGCCATCGGTTGGAAGAGGCAATGCTCTCTTGAATGTGAAGCCTCCCTTGCAGAATAACTCCTGAAACAACTGGTTATATATTTTGCTTTTATAAGCTTGATGGTCTTGAGGCAATCTTCACACAATTTGATATGCTGTCACATTGTGTTTGGGACAGTGACATTCTGACAATATGATGTCCTGAGTTACAGACAATGAAATGAGTGAATAAATGAATAATTAAGGAAGATTCATGCTAAAAACCAAAAAGGTATCCCAAGATTGGCATTGAGAGGGAGGTTGAAATCAATGTTTGCCAAAATCTCTTCCACCTCTAAGAACCCTTCTTGCGTTGGAGACAGCTGGGAGAGGTCATTCAATTCTCTGGTGGCATTTCTCTAAAGAGGTAAGTTTTCTCCTTTTACCTAGAGTTTTCCTTAAAAATTCCTGTTACCCTTCTCAAAAGTTTATATCAGTTTCTCCATGCCTCAGAGAAAAAATTTCTTCCTGTGGCCAACTCAACTTCCTCAAACTGCAGTATGCTCATTCTATCTCTCTGGTTCTTCTCAAGATAAAGGCAAGACTGTAGTGCAAGCCAGAGGAGGATTAAAATCTACAGAAGCACAGGGTGGGGAGAAGAGAGACTTTTACAGAAAAAGCCACTCTAGGTTATGGGGATCTGCAGAAGCCTGAGGAGCCCCAGGGATTCACTGAGAAAGAGTAATTACATTGAACACAACAGTTCTCTAGGCCAGCGTCACAGCCAAGAGCATGGCCCTGACTGAAGTGGATTGCTTCAATTACCTGGACGTCTTGATGAATGGGCACTGCACATGCTCTGGGGGAGATGGGAGGAAACTAGCCCAGATTAATCACTTATGGCATCACTGAATGGAAAGTGTTTAAAGCCTGTAGCAGCCAGAGGGACAACAGGATCACAGAAGCAGAGAGGGAAACCCACAGTAATAAGGCCACCACTAGCAAAAGAGGTGGGCAAATAGAACACTGAGATCCATCTTTTTTAGGCTGATTTGCATAAAGGTAGTGACAATCAAAGTAGCCCACATAGAAATGGGTGGTTGAGTTCAGCCCCCGGAAGTTCCCAGGCTGGAGGATGAGCCTACTGGTAACCCCCTACCAGAGAGGGAGGGTCTTAGAGGGAAAAGGAGGGAGATATCATAGTACAAAGTGAGGAAAGAAATGAGAATGAAAGAAAACAACCTCCTAAAGGCTTCTCGAAAATTATGCTGTGTGCTATTCCCAGCCTTTCCTAGAATATTAACAACTGCCCATCATTAGTGTGATCTCAGTACTCCTCTGCCACCAAATTACTATGGGATGCACATGTGTGTGCATGTGTGTTTAAATAAAGAGGGTTGTTTTATTGAGGGTTGTTTTATTCTTTGAGAAATGTAGTGTACGAGCACCATTTAACAGTTATGTCAAATGTTTGTTGAGTGGATAATAATAATAGCTAATGATTTTTGCACTTTGGCTGCGTTAGGGAATATGCTAAGTGCTCTGTGAAAATTTTAATTTCATCCACGTAATTATCCTGTGAGGGTTTTAAATCCTTTTATGGTTTAAAAAACCAAACCAACAACAACAAAAAACAGACTATAATTCATGAAGTAACCTGCTCAAGTGGCATACATGTGAAGAAAGAAAGGGAGAGAGAGAAAAGAATAAGAGAAAAGGAAGGAAGGAGAAAAAGGAAGAAGAAAGGCGAAAGGAAGAAAGGAGGGACCGTCTTAAGAAAGGGTCATGGTGATTCTCACAGAATTTCTTCTGAAAGACGTTTGTCTTAACAACAACGTGTCTGGTGCCTGGATCTTCTTTAATTCCTCTTTACCACCAGGTTTGGAGTCCTGCAAAGAGCTGTGAAAACTAGTGCCGCCTCGCATGGGACTGAAAGAAAATAAACAACAGGGCAGGATTTTAAATGAACAGAAAATACAGCACAAGCGATCCTAGTTATTAAGGCTGCTGACTCCCGCAGCCTTTAGCTAGGGCACAGAGACAATGGGACAGAGAGATGCTCATTTTCCAGGTTGCTGATTGTTGAGAAATGATCCTGTGACCCTTATATAGGCAAGTTTTATTCAAAATAACAGTTTAAAAAAAAAACCACTAAGAGACTAAAGGGAAACAGGAATAGGAAAATAAAGGTTATATGACCTCACTGGAATGCATACTAGGTTCAGAGTGGCAGGATACAATTTTGATTCTAAGATACCTAGTAGCCAAAGCAATGAGGGAGGCCAGGTTGTCCACAGAACAAAAACAAACCCATTGTTTAGAGGAGTGCTGAGACCTTGGTATTTTTTTCTCGGCCAACAATATCCTGCAATGTTACAATCAGCAAGTTTCATATGTACGTGTTTGGACTCCATACTGGACATTTCAGACCCACAGCAACAGCAATGGCAGCCTCTTCTGAGGGCAAAGAGCCAATAGCATCACTGATATCCTGTGCTCAGCACCAAACAGGGGTACCATGATTTGAGATCTTGTTTCCAATAGGTGGCTTCTGCAGCATGGCCCAAGTTCGCCCAACATACCTCAGCACAGGAAGGATTCAGTCATTTGGGAGAGAGCCCCAACAAACCAGAGAATGACCCAGGTAGAGAACAGGCAGAAACTGTCAACAAAACACCTCCAAGGTATTAGAAACCACAAATTGATGGAAATCAGCTACCTAGGACTTTGGCAAAACAAAGCAACAAGAACAAAACCTGACAACTACTTTCTGAAGGGGTGCTGGGAGTTTGTGACTCAGCTGCTACCTTTGGATAGAGATATGCCATCCCTGAGCCACTGGCTAGATGATGGTTCATTGTGCACAACTGCAGGGAAGGGTTCTGTAGATGATAGAGATGGATTTTGACTTTGATTCAGTTAGCATGGGCTGAACCATTTTTAAGTACTCAGGACTATGCTGGGTGAATCATGGCTCAGTTCAGTACCTCCCCACAACAACACCCAGGTGGGCATTATTATCTACACTTTCAGATTAGGAAACCGAGTCTGGGGGAGGGAGAGACGTGGGGAACACAGTTTCTTCAGGTGTCATGTCACTGTGACTCCAGCTGTCAACATTGTTGCTGCCGCTGCCACCCTGGCTACTGTTGCATGTACACAATCATCAGATTTCTTCATTTCCCGGGTTGCTGACCACAAATTGGTCTGTGGCTCCCTTTTACAGCATTCTTCAAATTCAAAAGAAGGAAGACTTGGCAAGGCATAAGCAGACCTTGTGAAACAAAAAACAAAACTAGATCAGGATATTCTGAAAATATCCTTGAATGATTGCTCCAAACAAAATTACTTTCTACCCCTCCCCCTACATCTTTCCTTTCCTCCTTCCCTCTCTTGGGGCTCAGAAAGTGATACTCTAACATACACCACTTTGAACTTAATACAGAGCTCCTGGAGAACAGCAAATGCAGGGGAGGGATTTTTTCATTGAAGCTCTCTTATCTACCAGAGACGGGATCCACCAAAAGGGAACACAGGTGCCTTCTACGCTCTCCCTGTCATTTTGTCAGTCGAGAAAGATTGAACTCATCCCAGAAAAGAAAACTAGGGTTTACCCCAAACCCTGAGTCTAGATGAACTTTGTTCCAGGCTGTCTTTTTTTTTTTTTTTTTTTTGGGGGGGGGGTCCATTTATCTTTCCTAAAAATCATTTATTCTTGATCTAAAATTGCCTATGCCCCTTTTCCTTCTTCCTGATGAATAGGATATTTAAGCTTCAACCATCTGGGTTTTCTTTGAGTTTCATACTTCGTGTGACTCCTGTGCAGTTTCCCATTTACATTCCTTTCTATTGTCAATTTGTTCTATAGACTCAAATTATCAAAACTTCAGGGCTGGGGGAAAAAAAAAAGCTTTCATCCCTACATCTCCTTCTTCACAACCCAAGTATTTATAAAGTATTTATGGTGTCCCTTACTCAGGTCATGAGGGGTTCAACACAGTCCCTGAGATCAAGAGCTAACACTCTTGTTGAGGAGACCAACAAGCAGTTTTGGGATTTCCTCACACTTACATGAAATGCTAGCAGAGGGGGCTGTATAATCAAAGAGAAATATAGCTTTTCTACCTGAAAAGCTCAACCTGAAGAAAGAGGAGGTGCAAGAAGATACAGATGCTTAGGCTAACCAGAGGTGTTGCAAAAGTAACCAGTGGCCAAGGTGGAGGGCCAAGGAGTTTGGGGTGGTTCCCAACAGAGTGTGATTGTGTCTAGAGATATTTTTGAGGGCTAGAGATACAGCTCAGTGGTACAGCACTTGCCTAGCACATGTGAGGCCCTGGATTAAATCCTCAATACCTAAAAAAAAAAGGGGAAAAGAGAATTTTCATTGATGCAACTGGGTGCAGGTGGTAGTGCTACAACTGGAGTGGGAAGAGCCATAGAAGTCACTGAATGTCCTACGATGCACAAGATATTTTCCCACATCTAAGAATGAGTCAGCCCCAAATGTCCAAGACTGAGGACCCCTGCCCTAGAATCATTAGGAGTCATGAATTCTCCAGGCCATGCAGTATTTTCAGATCCCTTGTGCTATAATTTGAATAAGTGACCCCCAATAACCCTGTGTTAAAGGTTTGGTCACCAGCCTGTAGCACTACTGGAAAGTGGTGGAATCTTTAGGTGGTCGGGCCGAGTGGAAGGAAGTCAGGTCACTGGAGTCATTCCCTGCTGGAGATACTGTGTCTTTGGCCCCTTTCATCTCTCTTTGCCTCCTGGCTGCTGTGAAGTGAATCGTTTCCTCTGCCATGTATTCCCACCATGACGTTCTGCCTCACTGTAGGCTCAAAAGCCATGGAGTCATGAACTGAAACCTCTGGAGCTATGTGCCAAAATAAACATCTCTCCTTTATAAGTCGTGCTTATCCTAGGTATTTCGTTGTAGTAATGAAAAACTGAGTAACACATCTTGTCAGTATTGGAGAATTTGGGAAACTGATGTTTCTTTCAAATGGAATGTATCTGTTGGATGGCTGTTGGAGGCAGAGAGCTGAAGGCCCAAGACAGTAAAAGTTCCACCTAAGAATGCATAGTACCATGAACGTCCTGAACTTTCCCTCAGCTCCTGCCTTGCCCTCAGCTCCTCCAGCCACAGGTGAGCAACAACTCCCAGGGCCACCCTTTCCTCATCTGTAAAATGGGGCAGAACACATGCTGTGCTTGCCTTTGCCAGCATAGTGATGACCAAGTACAAGAGAATTGCCAAAAGAGCTTCATGAAAGTGAAAACCAAGGTAGACAAAGGATAGTATTGTACTACAAAGAGCACTGTTTTAGGAATTGTCTGTCAGCTTTTGCACTGCTGTGACTAAGACTCGTCCAGAACAACTATAGAAGAGGAAGAGTTTATTTGAGGGCTCATGGTTTCAGAGGTCTTAATCCATACACAGCTGGCTCCATTCCTCGAGGCTCAAGGTGTGGCAAAACATCATAGCGGAAGAGCATGGCAGAGGGAAGCAGCTCACATGATGAGCAGGAAACAGAGAAAGAAGTCTCCACTTACCAGATACAAATATATACCCCAAAACCACACCCCAATTCCCACCTCCTCCAGCTACTTCACCACTTCAGTTACCACTTACTTAATCCCTAACGGGATTAATTCACTGGTTGGGTTAAGGCTCTTACAACCCAATCATTTCTTCTCTGAACTTTCTTGCATGTCTCACAGGTGAACTTTTGGGGGACACCTCACATCCGAACCATAACAGGAATTTTACAACTATTATATTTACTTGTGGTAAAGTAAGAAATACAGTTAAGCAAAAAAGAGCGAAATAAAACTCACCCTCTAGACAGAAATAACACAACATTTAGGTGTCTGCTTTTACTTTTCTAAGTGTGTGTGTGTATGTGTGGTGTGATTTTTTTTTTTTTTCATTAAAAAAAATGGGATTATGTAGTCAGGCAAAATGGTGCACACCTGTAGTCCCAGCTGCTCAGAAAGCTGAGACAGGAGGATGACTTAGGATTTCAAATCAATTCTGGGCAACATAGTATAGTAAGACTCCATCTCTCAAGAAAAAAAAAAAAAAGAAGCAAAAAAAACTGTGGGGTGGTGTTTTCCCAACAAATACGTACTACAAATAGCATCTCATTTTGATAAAATGTTTCTATGCTATTATTTTGACAAGTATGTTCTCTGTTGTTAGACTGCTGTGTCATTTTCCACACTTACCAATGCTGTTGGGAGTCACACCTCTTTATTGGTTTTAATTTCATTAAAACAAAAGATGTGGCCAGATGTGGTGGTGCATGCCTGTAATCCCAACTCAGAAGGCTGAGTATTGCAAATTTCAGGCCAACCAGGGTAACTTGGTGAGATCCTGTCTCAAAATGAAAAACAAAAAGGGCTGGGGCTATAACTCCATGGTAGAGCCCCTGTTGGTTTAGCTGCTTCTTGTACTGGAATAAAGAGTAAGAGAAATATGGAGCAGAGAAAAGTTGCCGCAGACACAGCACAGTAACATCTGGCCCTGGCCCTGGGCTCTCGCCACTGCTGGTGGGGATGTCTGTGTGGGATCTTGGAGTATCAGACAAGTAAGGAGTAATAAATACCCACTAGGTGAAGAGAAGAGTCTGTTTTATCTTTGTCATGGTAATTCTGCTTCCTACTCAGAAATCAGGGGACGCTGGGCAGTGGGCATTTCAGAAATGCCACCTATGCCCTCTGCAATGGGTTAGATATGAAGTATCCCCCGAAAAGCTCCTGTGTTCATGTGGTAAAGTGACTGGGCTGTGAGGACTGTAACCCAGGCAGTCCATCAGTTTAAATGGCAGGTGGTAACTATACAGGGGGGGTGTGATTGGAGGAGGTGGGTCACTGGGGAGTGCCCTGGAAGGTTTGTTCTTTCTGTGGCACCTCTGTCTCTGTCTCTGCTTCCTGACCCTGCCATGACCTGAGCAGCTTTCTTCCACTGGGCCCTTCCCCCATGATGTGCTCACTCATTTTGGGCCTAAAGCAATAGAGTTGGCCATTTGTGGACTGAGACCTCTGAAACTGTGAGCCCCACATAAAATTTTCTCTCCTTTAAGCTGTTCTTGTGAGGTATTTTAGTCACAGTGTGTGATGCAAAAGCTAACTAGAACAGGCCCTAAAAACCATCTCAGCAACCCCAGCTGGGGCCACTTCACCAAAGCTCAGCCAACTGGGAATGGTGAGTCCGTTCCTTTCTTTACTCCAACTTAACCCCATGACTTAGAAATGATGGCAACATATTTATCTGTGGTATCCTTCACCAGAAAGGGCCATAGTGACCCAGCAGGACACAGAGCTAAAAGAGCGACTTTAGTCTGTGGTACTGGATTCGTGTAAGGAAATGTGAATCTAGTGGTTGGTTCATGTTTTCCAGAGACAAATTCAAAATGTGACAAAAGTTACTTTGAAGTACTATTTAGAGCAGTTTAAAAAAAAAAAAAAAAAAAAAAAAAAAAAAAACAGAAATCACCTAAATGTTCAAAACAAAAAGGGAACTGTTATCAATGGTACATCCAGTTCCTATAAAATTAATCCCCCATTTTTAAATGACAATTGTTAAAATTATACTACCACATCTAAAATCCTTATGACATAGTGTTAAGTGAGAAAATTACATAAGAGAATAAAACTCTAAAATAAATAAACTGTGTTTAAAGAGTTTTTGCCTACGAAAGAGTAAATGGTTTTACTCCTTAAGTTAGGTCCTAGGGGAATTTTCTTTCTTTGCTTTCTAAATGTTCTGTAATGTTGTTGTGATTACTTTCACAATGACTCTGCCTGTACTGTGTGTATGAATGAATATGTGTGTATAAGGAGGTGAGTTTGGGGTCCTCTCTTGGTGGGGGTCACTGTGAGTCTCTGGGAGAGGAGAAGGGAACAGCTGGGCTTAGCAAAACTGGCCACTCCATTGAGGAGGTGATCAGGGGAATCACAGCAAAGGGGACTAAGTCCCTAAGTAAACTGCTTATGCCATTCTTAAGGATCATGCCTGGGCTAAATCCCCAAGCCTGAAATTTCCTACAGTAGAGATAGCTCTGAGGACAACACAGAACTTAATCCCCACTAGGGCTCCATAACACCCACTCCAATTTCTCAAACATGGCTGGGGCCACACCAGGCAAGTCATTATTTCTGCAGGTCTTCTCTCCTCTGGAGGCTCCTGTGGTACCAACCACATGGCCCCAGACCAGACAGGAAGAAGAGGAAATCTGAAGATAGTGGTCTGCATGCTGGCTGACCCCTTGACTGACTCTACCAGGCTCCAGAATTTTCCTGTTTATTTGGGCATACCTACCAGGAGGTTGCACCAGAGCTCAAAGGCACCTTTTCTTCAGGTGGGGTCTGGGGCACGCAGTGGGCAGGGTGGGTGTGGAAAGTCTTCTGTTCATTTCAACTTGAGTGGACTGCTCTGGAAAAGAGAAAAATGTTCCTGGCCTCCAGGTCCTGGCTCAGAGCCTGGCCCCATCACACAGCCTTGGCTGACTCTGGCGTGCTGGGTGGGGCAGTGGGCCCTGGAGCTCTCGCTACCCTCCCTGCCATTCTCTTCTTTCCCACCTCCCTCCTCTCCCTTTGGGTCTCTCTGCACCCATCCTGATCCTGTGCCTCTGCTCTTGCTCCCACCTTCCCCTCAGCTCCCTCCAGGTTGTTGTCCTGCTGATTATCAGCCTCTGGATACTCAGGGTTCACTTGTGATCTCTCTTTCTTCCTCTTGGTGTCTTCACTTTATTTCTCTCTGTCAGTCTGTCCCCTCTCTCACTATACTCTTTGTACCCACCCTGACCCATTGGTTTCTCACCATCCCCTCTAGGAATGGAGCATCCACCCAAGACCAACCTCAGTTCTGTGGAATGAAGGCCCACCTGGCTCATGGCCTCTGCCTGTCACTGCTCCTACCCCAGCCTCTTGTCCTGCATGTTGGACCAGCAAACCAAGGCAGCCGAGGGCTCTGCTGAGCTTCCAACAAGTAACAGAAGGATACCCAGAGAAGTCACTGTTTTCCAGTGCTCAGCTTTAAAAGGGAGACAGGGGCATTGGCCACCACTTACACCCAGTGGATTTTCATTATTTGCCTTTTTCATACCAACACCATGGGCTGGGGTAAGGACTCCAGACCTAAATTCTCCCCTTCTCAGAGCAAGGGCTTCTTGAGGAAGGAAAGGAGGAGAGAGAAAGCATCAAATAAGGTAAAGAAGGAAGAGGGAGGTGAGATGGGATTCAGGACAAGGAGAAGGCAGAGGAAGAAAGAAAAATCATTTTGCATCTGTGCAAAGAAATATCCTTCCTGGCCACTGGTACCACACAACCAGGCTCAGGTTTTGGTGCCAAGGGTTACTTCCCCTGAGTAAAGGACAGAAATGAGGTCGCAAGGAGAAGGAAAGAAAAGAAAATGTCCTCCACCTAAGCGAGCCCTGAGTTTGAGCCACACACTGGCTGTAAATGGCATCGCCAAATGGCATCACCATTTGGGTGGAGGTGGGGAGAGAGAGACCCAGGGCAATGACACAGCAGACCCAAGGAGGAAAGGCCACCACGCCCAGCGCTCCAGGAATTCAGGGCCTGGACTGTGGAGCACATTCGGTGTGTGTTATTCTTACCACAAACCAGAACTATGCTTCCTTTTGAAGCACTTGGCTCCACAGCTGTTTGAATATCCCCTGGTACTTGGAGACAAATGATCCAAGTCAGGCTGTGCTAACAGGTCAGTTTTGGAGCCAGGTGGGAGGTGTGACTGATGTGGGTCTGCCGCTCCATCTTCGACCCATCAATCACCACTCCGTGAAAATCCCAAGGGGCCACCAGACTCTCTGACAATACTGTGTACATTAGAACATGATTGTGAAACTCCCGGGGGGGCAGGGGAAGGGATGGCAAAAAGCATGCACTTGGGAGTCCAGGAGCCACCTCCCCCACATAGAGGCAGAAAGGCTTGGAGGCCTTGACCTTCATGGGTGGAGACGCTCCAGACTCTCCTGGGGGAGATGCAAGAACTTTCCCTAACTCAGGAGCCACCTCTGAGGGGAAGCAGGTGGGGTGGGGGGTGTCTCACCTCCATGGCTCCACACACCTGTCACGGTGCAGTCTCCACTGGGCTTAACACATCCTTGCCTCAGAAATCATGTGAATTCAGCCACAGGGACCGCTGACAGGGAAATATTTTTCATTTTTACCTCAGACTCTCACAGCTCAGATGGCTTTGCCCGACATGCTGAGGGAGAGCTATGCTTTGCAGTGGGCCAGGGCGGTCTGGAGTGCCAGGAAGGGCTTACTGAGGAGCTTTTGGGGAGCCCCAAAGACTGGAGGAAGGGGCAGACACAGAGGCCCACGGGGAGGGGGAGCTTCCAGCTGCTGCAGCTGACGAGCTTGGCTAAAGAAGGATTCCACACCTGTTTCATCTGGAGAGAAAGCTGCAAGTTATGGCTGTTTTGCTCTGACACACCCCATTAAATATTCCTGGAATCCAAACGCAAAAGGAATAAAATAAGCCACTTTGAAGTTCCAGGCAAGGGGTCATCTGCGGGGGTGAAGTCCAGGTACAGCTGGCCAGTCCAGGCAGTCAGCGTTCCTCCCCCTGCTGCCTTGGGCTCCCCATGGAATGGGTGTGTCTGGGCAGGGGTGCTGCGCCCCCTCCACCGCCCATGCATGGGGTGTGTCTGAGCATTTGCCCTGGGATCTGCAGGAAGCGGGGGAGTGAGTGGCCTCTGAGCTGCAGCTGCTGCCCTTTTTGGAGGAGGAAAAGAAGAGCTCTGGCCAAGTTGTCTGGGCTGGTTGACTTCCCGAGAGCGCTGGCCACCCTGCATGAAGCAAACACAACGCTGACATGGGACTCACAGGACACCGTCCATGAATTCTGGAGATGTATTGAATATGCTTAATCCTCACAATGAACCTCCAATGTGGTATCGAAATTGCCACCACGTGGCAGATGAGAAAACAGGTACAGAGCTTGATAAAGAAGCTTTCCTGAGGCCTGTAGCAAGGAGGCCGCAGGATCAGGACTGGAAACCACAGTCTGGCCCCAGAGACCCTGCCATTAACCAGTATCTGCTGCTGTCTCTTTCACTGCATTTTAAAACCAATTCTTTGGCTCAGAGAGGCCTGGGAAGCCACCACCCCCTGTTGGCTCCCCGCTTACCCACCACCCTCCATTCCTGCCCCAACATTCCCCAAAGCCTGTGACTGGCTTTCTCTCCAGGTCAGAGCACTCCTGTCAGCCTGGACAGGGTCTGACAACTCACCCTAGAGCCTGTTTTCTGCGGTGTTCCTCTGCCTCCGGAACCGGAAAAGTTACACAAAGCTTGATTGCCATTAAGAAGTCAACCTGGGGAAGAGTAGCCACAGCCTTCCTTGGATCAGGAAAGTCCAGCGCCCCCCACTGGCCAGTCCCAGAATGGATTGAGACTCAAGAATTACTGAGGTCTTGGGTAACACCCCCCCACCCCAGTCTCCACCCTCTCCAGCACCAGGAGCCTGCAGACCCTGAGGACTAGGACCAGGGACTGGATGCTGGGGTAACTGCTCAGTCTCACCTCCCTGAGGTTCACTCCCTCTCTTTCCTTAAGGTTGTCTTCCTTTCTCTTTTCCACAAGGCCAGAGCTAGTCTTTCTTGGAATCCTAGGAAGAGACTTCTTCCAAACTTATCCTTGCCCCACTGAATGTGTCCACAGTACCAAACACTTCAGAATACAGTCTCCTTTCCTCCCAGTGACTCATCCAGCCTCCTCACTGCCCCAAGGCATATCTTTCCAGAATACAAATTAGATTAGGTCTCTCCCCTACTTCAAACAATTTTAAGTCTGATGGAACCAGCTGCCCACAGGAAATAACCCTAATGTCTTATGATGTTACACAAGGCCTTCTGCAGTATTGCCCAGCCCCTTAGCCTTTGCCTTGTTTTACCTAGCCAGAGTGGACTGACCATCATTATTTCCAGGCATCTGCTATGTTACATTCCCTGCCCAGTGACCCCTCAGCCTGTTATCTATGTCCCAATCATCCAAGGCCCCATTCAAACATCTTCTGAATTGAAGTGAGCATACTACAGAGATACCTGCATACCCATATTTATCACAACACAAGGTTCACAATAACCAAGTTATGGAACCAGCCTAGGCCCTTGTCAACTGATGAATGCATGAAGAAAATGTGATATATATAATTCATCCATAAAGAAGAACAAAAAAGATATAATTTGCAGGAAAATGGTTCAAAATAGAGAGCATAATGTTAAGCAAAATAAGCCAGATTCAGAAAGACAAGTATCACATGTTTACTCTCCTACATGCAATCTAGGGGAGAAAAATAACATAAAAGTAGCAGGGAGACTATTAGAAAAGAGGAAAAGGATTGGAGGAAGGAGGAAGGGAAGGTAAAGGGGGGTCATGGGGGACAAGAATGATCCAAAGCATGTGTTACATGGACATACAGAAATGCGACAATGAAACCCATTATTCTGTATAACTAATATTCATCAATAAACAAAACATCTCCTTCTAAGGTGACACTCAGATCTCTATAGGACAAAAAGCAGAAAACAAACCAAAAAAAAACCCTTTGCATCTTATCATACCCCTTCGTGTAACTTTCATTTATTTGTGTGTCTCCCCACTATAATGCTTGAGAGATGCGAGCTTCATCTTTGTATTTCCAGCACTCAGTAATGAGTTGAAGTACAAATACTTGGGAGAGAGAAACATATTGAACCAATAATCTTCATTAACCAATAATATGAATGTACTTCTTTAATTATTTGTAGTAGAGAACACAGTTGGAAAAACTCAACTGACATGTGACCGGAAGGAGACCTGTATTCTGGGATCAAGTTTTGACAAAGTGGACTGGAAAGAAAGGCTTGGGATCAGCAAGAATCTGGCAAACTCAAGGGCAAGACCCAGCTTTTGTCAGCCTAAAGCTTTCCCCAGGCCCATCCTGCCCAAGGGAACCCATTCTGCCTCCTGATTCATCTTCCCAAGACCCTGCCTTTCCCACTGAGACAAGCTGGCCATTGGTGTCTACCTCCTGACACTACAGAAAGCATCCCTGAGCACCTCCTCTAGGTAAGTCCATTGCAAGCAGGTGCAGGTCATCCCCAACTCCATCTTCTCTGTCCTCCTGTGGATATCATCTTCCTTGCTCTGCAGCCTCCACCTCAAATTCCTCTACTCCAGAGGTCCTTGTGGCTACCTACAGTACACTCTGACATTATTGAAAAGATTGGCTTTGGAATCAAATTAAGCCAAGTTTAATTCTCTCTCAGCCTGTATTTCAGTTTCCTCATTTCCAAAGAGGTAAAGAACTGCCCCTGAGGTATGGTTTGAGCAGTGGAACTAATATATGTAGAACCTCAATTAGCAAATTGTAGTTGCTCAGTAGACAATAGTGCTGGGTCCAGTGCCCTCCTTGCTCTTTCTTTCATGTTGGTGAGCACATGGTGTTAGGTTCATGAGCCTGATCAGAGAGCTCTACGTCCAGGTCACCTGTGAGCATGTGCTACATGGACATGCCAGAAAGAGTGAAGCCCTCAGTGGAGTACAATTCCATTTTTGTAAGAAAAAAAAGTTGTACATATAAATGAACATACCTAGGAAACATTCAGAAGGATAAACAACAAAATATTAAGTGTTTTATAGTTATGAATGATTTTTTCTCTTTTTTAAAATTTTTACCTACTTTTTTTTTCAAAAGTGAGGATGCATTGACTAACAATAAGAAAAAAAAATTAAGCCACATGTTGTGGAAACCTGCATGCAATATGGTCCTTAAATTCAAAGCACCATCTGGGATTTGCGTGTCAGAGAATCATAGTTTACAACTGCAGATGGCTGTGGCCTCCATGTGGAAGGAATTAGGGTAGCTGAGCATGTCCCCACCTTAGGAAAGTCCCCACACAGAGAGGCAGCAAGGTCCACTCCCAAAGGGGAGGCTTTCACGAAGCCACTCCATAATAGAGAAGTTTTGTGAAATTGGTAGCATTGTTGCTTCAAGCAAATTCTTCATTAGGTATGAGGTATTCTGGATTTTTATTTTTAGAAACGAAGTTACATTTCTAATTCATTTGTCGAACTCTAGGCTTAAAAGAACACCACAGGAAAACTTTTGAAAAACAAAGTCATGTCTGCAGTTCAAGTTCTCACTTTCTTATGTCTCAATTTTATAAATTTGCACACTAGTTGATTTTCTTAAAGCGAATTAGCCTCACTAATGAAAACTGGTTCTACCAGGACAAACGCCACCACCTTTATTTCAGGAAAAATCTCTGATGCTGTGGCCTCCTTCTTTGGCATGGACATGCTGGAATGTACAACAGCAAAGGAGGTGATGACATTTCTGTGTCTATGAAAAGCATATGAAGCAATTTTATGGGGTAGTTTCTCATCAAGCTGCTCAGAGTCAAGGCAATAGGCTTAACTCTTGATAGCTTTTTTGGTCCTGCAAGTCCATCAAATACCTTGCAGCAAGACATTCTTTTCTTTCCTTTTTTAAATTGAATTTTTTTAATCCCTCCATGAAGAAAAGATTTGAGAAACATTTGACCCAAATCATCTTAACATAAAAATCAGCCCATTTGCAGTGGCAAATATTCAAAATATTCAAAATTTTGAATCATAATAAAAATCTTGTCTTTAAGAGACAAAATGATCCTTAAACTAAGAGTATCTAAAACCTATTTACAAATGAAAAATTCAGAGTGTAAAATAGTTCATTTTAAGGGTTGGTAAATTCTGCTCAATTACATCATTAATAACCAAGATTCTTTTAGTTTTACTATTTTGCTACCTCTAACATTTCCCTTCACAGTCACAAGCTGGCTGCAACAATTTAGAACTCCTCAGGCAGAAACATCAAAAAGTCTATTGCTAAGTCAATCCCTGAGAGAACAGATTTATTGCAAAATGCATAATGAGTCCCTATCTGGGGCTGGGGAGGGTGCCTTCCTCCTTCAAAAAAAATCATCTTGATACTTAAATAAAATTATGGTTTGGTAAGAAGGAAAAAGGATAGACTAGATGATGGGTGGTCTACTACAAAAAGCAGTCACAAAGACTGACATGAGATTTATAATTAACAGCCCTAAATGTTGGAAGACACCAGAGTAATCTGTTCATGGTTCTAGGAGAGAAATCATTCACACCTGTAAAGCTATACCCATCCAAACTATCAATCAATAGGGGAGAGAAATAAAGTCAGTTTGGGGTAGACAGAATCAAATACTTATCTTCCATGAATTTTATGAAGAGTAAGAAAGTATTTGAAGATGGATCCCATCAGAACAAAACGGAACTCTAATAAAGAGGAATACATGTGATCTAACAAAAGTGAAATCAACACAGGAATGCAATGAAAATAAACATTAGCCGGGAACTTTGTGGCAGATCTAAAAAATAATGAATCAAAATTAAAATAAATATCAAAGGACTCTACCATGTATGTATTCAAAATGCAAGTGGTTTCCATTCTGCAATTCTATCAATGGGAACCTAGAGCTCATCAGCTGAAAATATAGGTTTCTTCTGTCAACAATCACAACAAAAATGAAACAAAAATTCCAGGGGGAAACAAACAAATATAACATCATAGCACAAATATGCAGCAGAATCAAAAGTAATGTGACCTTAAACATTGACATTGTAATTGCAATGTACAAAGTTTTTCTTTCAGTGGTCCAATATGGTGGAATAGAATTATATATATATTTTTTGTCATTTTGCAGTTCTTTTTTTGGCATACTGCTTTGTAATCTTTCTATTCACCCAGTGAGGGAGATTAATTATAGTTGCAGGAAAAAAAATGTCATGGTTACAAGTCTTGAAGATACAAAAGTAATATTGTAAATGATAGGTGTAGAGAAGTTTGAAGAAAAAAGTAAATCAATGGAAGGCAAATATCTTATTTATTTAGAAAAGAAGTTAATAAATATGCTCTGAATTTTATAAATTTAGAAATAAACATTTAACAGTGACCAAACTAGTATCAGTGAACACTCAGATATCCAAATTAAGATCTCTAAATTCGGGCTGGGGAGATAGCTCAGTTGGTAGAGTGCCTGCCTCGCAAGCACAAGGCCCTGGGTTCAATTCCCAGCACCACAAAAAAAAAAAAAAAAATTAAGATCTCTAAATTCCATTTCCTAGTAAGAGCAATCAGAACTCCTTTGCTGTGGCAGCTAATGTGTCAATGAACCTAGAACATCTACTCATTTGAGAAAATGAGGAAAGCACTGAAGACTTGCAGTGAGGTCAGTAAGACTTGGGAGTGAACTTGAAGAACCTGTCATTGACCAAAGATAGGACAATTTGAACATTAACAAGAATTTAAATGCAATTATTTAAAAGATGCTAAATATGAATTCATCATGATACTCAGTGGTAACTATTAGATGGTGCTAAGGAATCAGCTCATCTTTTAAAAACTGGTAACTAATAAATTTTAAAATTGTTACAAATCGATTATTTATGCTTCTATATATATATGCTTCTTCTGTATTTTAAGATGACAAGTAGTCAAAGGATAAACTTCTTTTTATAGGAGCATTTTAACTATCAAGGGAATAAGGAGTAAGAGAATATAAGCATCCCTAATGAGTTAAAAGATCTATCACCAAAGGTGGTGGGGATCATTCGGAGACAACCAGACATGACATACTTCCTGGTGGAAGCTAACAACACTGTGCATGAATAAAATCAAACCACAATCTGAGGAGATCCCAGGACTTCTGTAAATAACCAATTTACAGAAAATGAAGAGACAGAAGGACATATCAAATAACACCTTTGGGCTGCAATAATCAAAATCCATACAAGTCAACAAGTCAAACAACCCAGTTTCTTCAACCGATTTCCTTGCATTGCAGTGGGTAGAAAAGAAGGGTGAGCAACCTGTAAAATAAAAATAGACTAAAGAGACAATGGATTTTTGTATAATAACTTTATTTAGATAATAATTTAAACAAACAAAAAAAGCAAGAAAGGCTGAGTGTGGTGGTGCTCACCTGTAATTCCAGTTACTCAGGAGGCTGAGGCAGGAGGATTTTAATTTTGAGGCCAGCCTCAGCAATTTAGAAAGGTCCTAAGCAATTTAGTGAGACCCAGTCTCAAAAATAAAAAAGGAAAAGGGCTGGGGATGTGGCTCAGTGATAAAGTGTCCCTGGGTTAAAAAAAAAAAAAAAAGTAAGTGCAAATTTTCAACATCAACTGACTATTGAGAAATAAGTTGTAATTTTTTAGGTGTGGTGATGACATTGAGATTATAGTGTTTTTTTTTTTTTTTCCCCAAAAGTTAATTTTAAAAGCTACATGGTAAAATAGACAGGGAAAATGGTACAATGTCTAAGATTTATTTCAAAATAATCAATGAATAGGAGTGAGTGTAGGTAATGAAACAGGATTGACTATGGATTTGAGTGCTAGCGATATAGGGATTGGTTACACTCTACTGTCTACTTTTGCGTATGCTTGAAATTGCCCATACTAAAAATATTTTGGAAGATAGTTCCAAGTATGTTGTTTAAAACTAAGCATTAACCATAAGAGAACCCAAAAATATAATGGAAGTGTAAAAAAAAAAATCAGGAGATAGAGGGTTGATGGGAGTTAGCAGGAGTGCAATTGATCCCTCATTCTTCATTGAGAAGAGATCCAGACGCGACCTACAAAGGGTGAATCAAAGTACAGAGATAGACACAGATGAGTTAGAATCATAGAGCTAACCAGTAACAATGCCGTATTTTTAAGGGAAAGGAGAGGGAAATGGAAGGTCTCATTTTATATTATTTTTGTATTGTGTGGTATTTTTAACTATGCATATACTAATTTTATTGTGATAAGATGCATGTAAAAGTTACCTTTTAAGCCATTTTTAGATGTACAAATTACATCCAAATTATGAGTTAAGGACATTCATTACATTGTGCAACCATCTTCCCCTATCCATTTCAACAACTCTCTCATAATCTCATGCAGAAACCCATTAAAAAATAATGCCCCCTCTCCTCTCAACTCAGCTCCTGGTAACCTCTGCTCTGCTTTCTGTCTCTAAGAATTTGCTTATTCTTGTAAGTGAAATCACTTACAATCTTGTAAGGGATATCTGTCCTTTTGTGTCTGAATTATTTCTCTTAATATAATGTTTCCCTGGTTTGTCCATGTTGTAGCATGTGTCAGAACTTCATCCCTTATTTATTTGTGATAAAATATCCATAGAAAAACTTGCAAGTTTCACCAGTGGCATTAAGTGTGTTTACAATACCCAGCAACCATCACCACCATTCATCTCCAGAACCTTTTCATCTTTCCAAACAGAAACTATGGAAAAATTAAATAATAACTCCCTATTTTCCTCTCCTCCCAGCCTCTGGCAGCTATTGTTCTATTTTCTGTGTCTATTTTCTTGACCATTCTAGGGAATTCATTAGTGGAATCACACAGTATTTGTCTTTTTATGTCTGACTTGTTTCACTTAGCATAATGTTGTCAAGGTTCATGCAGGTGTGCCAGAATGTCTTTCCTTTTAAGGCTGAATTATATTTGTATACCATATTTTGTTTATCCATTCACCTGTTGATGGACATTGTGTTATTTCCACTTTTTGACTACTATGGATAATGCTCACCTTGGTGTGCAAGTGTCTCTTCAATTCCCTGCTTTCAATTCTTTTTGTGTTAAGGTTAGAAGAGGAATTGCCATATCATGTGGTAATACCACGTTTAACTTTTTGAGGAGCTACCAAATTATTTTCCACAGTAATTGTACCATTTTATATTCCTGTTAGCAATGCACAAAAGTTCCAATTCTTCCACATCTTTGACAACAGTTCTTATTTTCTGCTTTTTAAAAAATGTTAGCCATTCCAATGGATATGAAGTGGTGTCTCATTGTGGTTTTGATTTGTATTTTCTCAATTAGTGATGTTGAACATTTTTTCATGTGTTTATTGGCCAGTTTAAACCTTCTTTGGAACACTGCCTAATTGAGTCCTTTGTCTATTTTTTAATCAAGATTTTGATTTTATGTTGTTATAATTCTGTATATTCTGGATATTAGTTCTTTACCAGAAATATGATTTTCAAATATTTTATTCCATTCTGTGTGCTGCCATTTTGTTCTGTTATAGTATCTTTTGATGTGCAAAAGTTTTTAATTTTGATGACATCTAGTTAATCCATTTTCTTCTTTTGTATCCTGTGCTTTGTTGTTGTATCCAAGTACTTTTTTTTACCAAACTCAATATAATGAAGTTTGTTTGCCTGTTTTCTAACAGTTTTATAACTTTAGCTCTTATGTTTAAGTCTTCAATACATTTTGAGTTAATTTTTGCACATGATGTAAGGTAAAGGTGAAAATACTACTTTTAAAGTATAAAATACATTTATGAAAATAACATGTAAAATTATTTAGTATAACTAATTCAGTATGATGATGGTTATCTTTACAAAATTATCCCTTTACAAAATTACTTTCTTTTTTATCCTTAGAGATTCCTATCCTCAAAAATCATATTGTTCTACCTTTTTCTCCTTAATTTTGGCAATAACCTTCAGTTGAACTGTATTGGAATGTCTGAGATAACCATGACCCAAAGGCTCACAATGACTCTTTTCCTCAGTGTTCTGGAAAACCTAAACCTTTATAAAAGCAGGTGGTTTACAGCCCGTTTGATACCAAGAAAGTTAAGCTTCTCATTTGGTCCATGAGGAGGGACAAAAATAGATTCTGTTAGCCTTGTGTACTGCCCATCATGGGTGATCAATAAATTCTGTTTAGCATTTCTTCGGTTGGTTTATTGAGTATCAAATTCCTGGAATTTAGCACATCCTTTAACTATGGTGCTAGCTGTTAACCAGCCAACCTACATGCCAGGATGCACACAGGGACACAAAGATGAGGTCAGTGTCTGCTGGGCCTCCCCTGGCAGAAAAGCCAACTCAGGGAATGAGAGTTTTTCCAAACATACTATTATTCCTTCCTCTCCTTGAAGTCTCTGCTTGCACATTTAGAGTGACATATCAAGGCAGTCAGAAGATAGCAGCAGCCCTCACATTAGCAATATGCATACAAGTCCTTTGCTATGAGATTGTTAAATCTCCACAGACTTGGCCCGTGAAAGTTACCATTTAAGGAGCATTTCATCAATTCTGTGTTGTTGTGCCATCTGATTCTAATAACAATCTGGAAAGATGGGGGCTTTGGCCCCATTTTATAGATGAGGGCACCAAGGGTAATCATCGTATTTAAGGTTATAGAGCTAGACTTCAAACCAAATCTGGTTGGCCTCAAGACCCTTCTCCCAATCATCAGGGTGCTGTTATGCAATACATGATGACATTTTAGTCAATGGTGGACCATTTATACAACAGTGCTCCCATAAGATTATAATGGAACTGAATGCCTATTGGTTAGTGGCATGGTAGCTGTCATAATGTCTTAGCACAAGGCATCATTACCACGTGTTTGTGGCGATGAGGTGAACAAGCCTACTGTGCTGTCAATCTTATAAAATTACAACAGCTACAATTGTGCACATTGCATAATACTTGAGGTCAGTAGTGACTACTTTACTTGTTTATGTGTTTACTATGCCATACATTTTATCATTATTTTAGAGTGTACTTCTTCTACTGACTAAAAAGAAGTTTACTCACAGCTCATCTTCCAAGACTGCTAAATAAGGAAAATCCTGGTTAGAGAGTTTGCCTCTGTGGCCTTTTTGAAAAATGGTAGCTATGTAATATCAGGTTTACTTGGCAGGGAGTCAGAAAGCTGGTTTATTTGTGCGTCTCTTGTGGTCTATGCACCTGAAGGGCTGAGTGGCCTGGGCACATACCTATGATTTTTTTCATGGGGACCATTGCCCAGGAAGTGTCCTGTATCAAGGCAGTTTGGCAGATGTTGAAAAAAGAGCACATTGTTTTTTCCTTTTTACAACGATGCATACATAATGGACACTGAATGACACATGTTGGTTGACTTCTTAAAAATAAAATAAAATTTACAGTAAAAGAGTATTATGCCAGCCATGTTATACCAGCAGCAGTCTCAGACATCTCATGATTGTATTGAGAGTCCATATTGAGTGATTGACTTAGACCATCTAATGTGATGTCAATGCACTCTGTGATGATGTTCATACAACAACAAAACGTATAACCATATATCTCTCAGAATGTGTTCCCATTGTTAAGTGATACACGACTATATATTGGCTGCCCTTGGTTCCAGCTTTCATTTTACTGCCCTCATCCAACACTGTCAGAAGATGTCATAAAAGCTCATCTCCCAAAGGCCTACAGTCATTCCTTGGTTTAGGCTCAGGGCCTCCTCCACTTGCCAGTAATAAGGGGAAGCCAGGCCTCAAGAGCAGTCAAGTCTTCAGTCTATAAATCCACTCTCCTTCTGCTGCCTCCCCTTTGCCCTCACTCCTCAAGCTGCTCTTAGTGGTGGGATACAGAAAAGAAAGGGTTGAAATTAGATAAAAAAAGAAAAAAAAATTCAAGAGACCCTGTTTCCAATCCTTCCCAGCAAAAGTCCCTTAGCGATGATTTCAAAAATTCAGAAGATGCAAGAACTGACTTTGAGAAGACTGACCAAGAAGTGGTTCTGGAAGCCTATGCTCATTGCAGGACAATTTACTACAAGAAAATAAACTTATCCTAAAGCCGATTTTAAAAAGAAACACAAGGGGCTGGGGATATAGCTCAGTTGGTAGAGTGCTTGCCTCACAAGCACTAAGGCCCTGGGTTCAAACCCCAGCACTACAAAAAAAAAAAAAAAAAAAAAAAAAAAAACATAAGGAATTGGAGGGGAGTTTAGTGGCATAGCATGTGCTTTGCATAAGGCCCTGGGTTCAATACCCAGGACCAAGAAAAATTTTTTTAAAAAAGAAAGAGTTTTGATTCTGAAAAACTAGTAGAATAATGAAGGATTCATACATTTTATATTTGTGATAATCTAAAAGAATGACTTTGTGAAGTCAAATTTATGGTACAACAAACATAGTTCTGTTGGCTATATGTGTTCTTTAGATTACACTCTGACTCCTTGAACAACAATGTGACAAGTATTTTTGAGGCATCAAGGACGGAAATAATAAATAAAAGTCAAAAACAAAATCTAGAATGTAATTTATGATGGCTGCCTCGCTGGCTGACCATGGGCATGCCACTTAAGGTTACTGGACATTCTTTTTAATTCATTGATTCATGTATTCTTTTGTTCATTCAGAATGTCAAGTATTCATTGAGCACTTTCAGTTCAGAAATGTACCTGAGGGATTTTAATTTATGGAGGTGACCAAGTGATGACAAGGAAAGGCCAGGACCACAGAAAGAATTTATTACTTGAATGTCCTAAGAGAAGGGACATGCCACACCATGCAGTGCCACAGGGAAGCATTGGGGTGGCCAGGAGACAGAGCAGGAGGGAAGGGAAGTCTAGGCTGGAGCCTTTACTGGGGTTTCCATGAGGAAGGCAAGGCATAGTCAGCAGCTTGGGACTGGCTAGTTTGAATAATTCTCATAGGCTTGGGCTATCCAAATTCTCTCAAGCTGCTTGGTATCTGACCCTGAGAAGATTTTAGGGCCAGGGAAGTATTGCCTTGGTGTGTTAGATGATGAGGTGGTTGGGGCTTTAGACATGGTCTTAGTTAATTTGCATAAGAAAGTCATGTTCCTGGCCACCAGCTCCAAGAATTGACTAGCCCTGGGAAGGCATTCTCTCCCTGGGAAGGCTGGCAAATGCCAGAGGATTGGAAATACAGAAAATGGAGCTACTATAATTGGTCCTGGGATGAATAGATACCAAATAGCCAAACACAGAATCTAATAAAACAAGAATACTTTTCATATTTTATTTGTTGTTGTTGTTGTTGTTGTTGTAGGTTCTGAAAATACAGTCATGAGTAAAACCAGTATGGTTTTCTTGGTGGAATAGTTAGTCTAATTATAAAGTAATGGACTTGTATTAATCTCTCAATTATGCAACTAATTGCATAATATTTACATGAGGGGTGGAGTAATGCTTATGATTTATTTGCTGCTAAATTCTTGGTCAGGATATAATCCTTAATTATGACGTTGTTTCAGCTGGGGAGAAGATTTTCATTAAGTAATTGGCTTTGTAGTGGTTTCCAGGAATGCACCATGTAAATAAAGTAGAGCTGTGTCCCTCAGCTACACTTGCTTGCTTCTCTCAGATTCAGCTGTGCAAGAGGTGCACAGCTAGAAAGATTCTGAGCTTCAGTCAGGAAAATGGGAGAGCAGCACAATGTATTTTCTTTCTACCAATTTGACTTCAATGTTTTGCAAATCTACCCACTTTTCTTTCTTTTCTCATGACCATCTAAATGCAAACCACCATTATCCCTCTCCTGGACTGCTCCATCCTCTGTTCACAACCTTCCAACCTCTGTCCACATTCTTACAATCTCTTTTCCCATTGATTTCCTCTTGAATCTTTAATTAACTAGAAATGTTTTAACATTTCCAAATATATGGAAAATTTTGATTTTTCTCCCTAACCATTTTGCTTTCTCATTTCACTGGTTTGTTCTCAGAAAACATGGCCTGGAAGGTACTCGAGTTTCAGTATTTCTCAAGGCATGTTGGTAGTCTGGTACGTAATTTTTGAAAAGATTCCATGTGTGCTTGAAGGAAAAAATTCATTCCTTAATTGTTGAATAAAGTGTTCTCTCCATAGATATATTCATAATGTTCAAATCATCTGTTATTGTATTTTTGTTGTTTAGATCTGCCAGTTTGTGAGAGAAATACTTTGAATTCTTCCATTACAGGTATGGATTTGTCGACTTTTTCTTGTTTTTCTGACTTTCTTGCTGTGTTAGGTGAATATAGATGTATGGCTTCCAAAGTGTTATGTCTTTCTGGTGAACTGTGCCTGACACCACTGAGTAATGACAATTTCCAACAATGTCTTCTCTGAAAAACGAGCTGCACTGTGCAAACTTTTAAAACAGGCCAATGCCTGCACAAAGTGAGACATTTGAATTAGAAGCTTTGGGGGTTGGGACCCAGGCAAAATTTTTTTTTCTCAA
This sequence comes from Sciurus vulgaris, assembly GCF_902686455.1. Taxonomy (NCBI): domain Eukaryota; kingdom Metazoa; phylum Chordata; class Mammalia; order Rodentia; family Sciuridae; genus Sciurus; species Sciurus vulgaris. The sequence continues at coordinate 42,528,505 of NC_136473.1, read as the reverse complement.
AAAAATCCCTCTGTGAGAATATTAATATCCAGAGTTAAGAACCACTGTGTGAGGGCCAGGAAAATAATAGTTGATATTAATATAGCAGTAGTATTTGGAGCCTCCTATCTTCCTCATCTGAAGCATCTCCTTGAAATTGCCATCTGGAGACTCGCCCCCTTTATGGTCTTTTCTCTTTCCATCCACCTGTGGGAGATGCAGCATTGTAGCTACTTGCCTGGATAATGGGCAAGCCTATTGAATCCAAGGGATAAGTGCTGCCTTGGAATTCTTGTTGTGACATTAATTTAACCTTGGAATGGAATTGGAAGGATGAAATTTGAAGGATTTAAGTTGCAAGGCCAACAGATGTTCAGCTAATCTTTGGTAATAGAATACATAGGCTGAGGTGTTCTCTTCAACCATATTCTGAATTATAGCACTTCCACCTGTGATGAGCAGACATGATGGAGAGGGCCATAACAAATCAGTGTTGAGGATATATGATTCTGAGTAAACTGCCCTAATGGTTGCTACAGTTTGGATCTGGAATATTCCCCAAAGATTCATGTGGTAAATTCTTGGTCCACAGAGTGGTGCTATCAGAAGGTGGTGGAACCTTTAAGAGATGGAGCCTAATGAGAGGTCTTCAGGACATTGGGGGCATGCCCTTAGAGGGGTACTGAGACCCCAGAGCTTCCTCTTCCTCTCTGTACTTCTGCCATGATGTGCTGCCTTGCCACAGGCCCAAAATAGTGGGTCCAATCAGTCATGGACTAAAAACTCCAAACCTGGAGCCAAAAGAAAACTTTTCTCTTTATAAGTTAATTATCCCAGGTATTTGTTATAATAACATGAAACTGACTGACATAATAGCAGATCTGATAGTGTGATTTTGTCCTCATACCATCTGGAGGATGCTAATTTGGCAGTTTCATACCATCCAGTTTTGGAATGTGCAGCCTATGCCATCACCAGTTTTGACTCCAACACCAATCTCAGGTCTGTTGCTTGTGCTGAGGGTGGCAGCAATGATGTCTCTTAATATGAGTAACGCAAACCAAAGATAGTAATGATTCAGGAAAGCACTGATTTAAAGTATCTTCCTTAAGAAGAAACTGTGACCTATGATCTCTTTCTGCAGTAGGTACAACTTCTACTTCTTTCTTCCAAAGGCAAAATATTTTGGTCTCTGGCAAGTCAGATTACAGCACTACTCTTGTTTTATAAAGGCTTGTGTCTTGGGTAAGGTTCCCCACAGCAGTCCCTGAAACAAAGACTGAGTTTGAGTGGTTTATTTGGGAAGTGATCCCTGAGAAGCACAATAGAGAAGTGGGGAAGTAAGACAGGGAAGGTAATGAAACAAATACACAGTGTCAATGAGTGTGAAGCTACTAGGGGCTCAACTTCTACCTATCCGTGGCTGATGGTTGCTCCCCAGGATGTCAAGTCCTTGACATTTGGGGTCAGCCTACCTTCAATATGGGCCTAGAAGAAGCCCTAAGTCATGGCAGCTTGCAATAGGATCCTTTATTAGTCAGAGCTCTCTAGAGAAACAGAACCAGTAGGATATATATAAAGATATTTATCATAAGGCCTTAGCTCATGATATTATGGAAGCTAAGAAGTCCTATGATCTGCCATCTGCAAACGAAGAACTGGGAAAGTTGATGCTGTAGTTCAGAGGTTAAGAAGTAGAGATGGTCTATACCATCTGACCTATTAGAGTTCTAGGTATAATTTATCCCAATTACTCACTCAGTGATCAGTGATTTGGTGTTGAAATAATCACAAGGTCATTTGATTACAGGATCCGTGGATTCATTTGGCCCTACTGAGAGATGCCTTTGAATCAGGACTCTAATATCTGGCCTCCATATGCCCAGACACTGACAGGAGGACCACAACAGCATTTGGGGTCCCCTTGTGTGGTAGTTTTTAAATCTATTCATATATCCTTTGACATTACTCCCTTCAAAAGGTAAAATTAAATTACCCTCCCCTTATAGGTGGGCTGGGCATAGCAACTTGCTTCTAACAAAAAGAATGTGGCAAAGTGCTGATACATAATTTCCAAGACCAGATCATCAAAATGATACAGCTCTGCCTGGCTCTCTTTGCCTTAAACTGCTCACTCTAGGAGAAACCCAAGCAGACCTGAGGAGAGGTCCATGTGGTGAGGAACCAAGGTACCAGCACCAATTTTCCAGTCATATAAACAAGGCACCTTGGAATTGGATCCTTTAGGCCAGGTCCAGTGTGTAGGTGTCAGCAGCCTGAGCTGACATTTGATTAACAAGCTTTTGAGAGACACAAATCCAGAATTAACCAATAAATCCAGAATTAACCAATAAAGTCTCTTCCAAATTCATGGCCTACAAAAGAAGTGTGAGGTAAGAAATGATTATTATCACTGAAGTCAACAGTATTGGGCTGTTTTATTGCACGATAGTAGATAACTAGTATACCTGGGACCAATGTTAGCTTATATATTATGTCCAAAAGTCCTCAAAAAGAAAAACTCTAAAGATTCCCTTCCTTGCAGTGTATGTATTCTAGAAATTGCCACAGGCTTCTTGGGGACAGATTAGAGGGGAAAAAAAAAAAAAAAAAAAAACAAATATATATATATATATATATATATATATATATATACACACACACACACACACACACACACACACACACACACATACACACACACTATGTTCTTACAGTCCTTCCTCAAGGGAGCTTGGTCTTTTATTGGTCTCTGGATTCAGGAACAGGTTCAGTCTTGGACACAGGGCAAGAGACAGCCATTTCCCACAACTGTGGCTGACATCAGCCCTCTGCTCAATTGCTCATGATCTCATTTAGCAGCATGAGTCAAGCAATATCCTATTGGTTTCCTGTGTATCTTGCTACTAGGAACCTCATGGTCTATTTATCATTATCACCTATCTCTGTGGGACAATGTCCCCAATGGCCATTCTGTTTTTATTATCTGTTTCTAGTAATTGCTTGTCTCTGATGTTGAAGTGCTGCTCTCTGGACTCTGCTACTATAAACTTCTGTTAATACTGGGGAGCCCACTTTCATAACACCATCTACTAACTGTGGCTGCCAGAAGAGTCATTATTGAGCCATGGTCCTGGTGGCCCCTCATTCACACATTACTTACCATGTTAATAAAGAAAGCACCCTCTCTGCTGTCCTAATGTTTTCACTTCTTTGGGAAGGTTGACTCCCTTCTGATACTCTGACAATGCATTTCTAGCCCTCCTGGAGCTTCATTGACTGAAAGTCATCATTGCTTCTGAGTTTCAAGAAGTCATGTCAGCAGTGCATGGGGCCAGGTTTAGGTACCCTGGCTGGTTTGTCAATTCCTAACTCACAGAAGCATAGCACTTTGAAAATAAATTCTCCCCTGCCCAGACTTATCTCCCTTCCTCCCTAGTACCCAACAGCCTCTTTCACAATCCATTCCCAGATATGTTCTACCTAGTCCTTGTCTGTTTCCATGAGGCAGGCCCTGTAGAACTTAGGAGGATAATGATTTCTTCAGCAGGAACAGAGCTTCCCCACTTAGGCCAGGCTGCATCATGACTGCAGTTACTGGGCTCAAAGTTATGATAAAAGGCAGGAGAGATCTTGGTTGATAGATACATCATCTTGCAAGGCACATCTGCCTCAAGGGAGAATAAAGATTTGGATGCAAGTGAATTGCTTTTCAGGTTAACCCAAAAAATACCAGCATGGGGATGGGAAGTGAAACAGAAAGGGAAGGAATTCACTGAAGGTAGGTTCATGGCAATTGACCATTTGGGGAAAATTGGGCTCCATCTTGTTGGGATCTCTGGGAGATAATGGGGAATATGTCTCAGGGGTGAGGAAGCTGGAGGTCAGGAGTCATCTCTCTATCCTCCATTCTCACTCCTAGGAATGTTACTCCAGTCTTCCCTCAAGGCAGCTGAGAGAGGGTTCTGAGGCAGAGAATTGCTGGTGTTTGTAATAGGCACTGTCAACACAGACCAGAACCAGTGGGTGCTGAAAGATGAGGGCAGGTCAATTTCAGCATCAGCTACAGCCTGCATATACATCTGAGTCATGGCATTGTTGCCTTGGACAGAGAGACATAAGTAACCCAACATGAGCCAGACACTGGGATAAACAGTATCGGCTGAAGATCACTCATGGTTAGGTAACAGGGTACAGTTTGAAAGGAAATGTAGACCAGGACAGTTAAACTGTGATGGAGAAGCAAGAAAAAAAAAAAAAAAAAAATGTAGAGGAATGTGTCAGGCTTAAGGGAAGCTATAGTGATGGCCCACAGTACTTAGGTACTTTGCATGTGAAAAAGAATGCCATAGAAGGCTGAGAGGAAAGCAGGAGAAGCTCAAGAGGACATTATTCATTCCCTAACATTGCCAAGGACCAGCTTTGGCTGGAAGAAGATGGTTAAGCTGATAAATGAGCTTTTATCAGCGGGCTCCACACTTAACCACATCAGCTCAGCACATGACTTGGCACAGTCCCATTAGAAAAGAAACCCAGAGCCCTTCATATCCCTGGTTAAAAGAATCATTACAGAATTTGAACACACTGTGCAAAAATTGCTTCTAAAGTATTATGTTTGACCAGGTAGAGTGGGTTTTTGATTCAAGGAGGGAAAAAAAATAATAGACAATCAACTCAGAAGTATTAATTAGTTAATGGAAAAAATGCAATTGGTTAAATTAAGATTAGTTGTATTTTGAAGATTAATCATATTTGCATTACTGGAGCACAGAAAAGTATAGATTGAATTTATTAACTTTGGAAATATGCATAAGTCTTCCCCTCCCATGCTTTCAGCTGTTCTCAACAAACATGCTTCCCATTAAAAACTGTGGCACATAGCTCATTGCAATTTGTGAAGAGAAAAACAATTTCCTGTTTTCCACCTAACTCTGCTAAATGGTTTCTAGTGGTTCCTTTGGGTGGTGTCTTTTTTCAATTGGTCTGGAGGGGAGGAAGGAAGGCTCTGGTTTGCCCAGAGCCTCAGATTCCTCACCACCACCTCTCAAACAGGCATTTTAGTCCCTGAAGAGATGTATTTTTTAATTGACTTCTGCAAAAACAGTGGCATTTCAGATAGACTTGGAGTAGAAATCAGGACCCAATAAATCTTAAGAGACACAAATATGCAATGAGAGTTATGAGATTAATTTAAAAGTGTCCCAGTTGACGTTTGGGTAGGGAATGAGGGAAAGAGACTTTAGTTCTTGGAACTTGGCCCAGGAACAAAAATTTTGGTTTCCAGATTTGCCTGCTAATGGAGGCCCATTAGCCTTTATGATCCTAGATAACAAAATAATGCAAGTAGGAATAGCACAGCGTTGAGTACTTTCCTCGTGCTGTTTTCTATGCATCTTTCATTTAATCTTCACAGGAAACTTTTCATGAGCCAGGTGCTTCTAGACCCATTTTGCTATTAGTTAGAGATCCTGAGCTCTAGAGAGACTGAATAACCTAAGTCCTGTGGCCAGTTCTGAATCCTAAATCTTTGCTCTTGGCCTTTGCACCATGCTGTCTGCTATACTAGATGGGAAGACTCAGATGTTATGTCTATTTTATTGTGGAAAGTGGATAGCAACCTGGTAGGAATACAGTCTCCCCACCAGGAAAAAGCACTGAGACCATTTTTCTGAAAACTAACAATGCCAGTACTCCAGCGTAGAGGAGACACCAACCCGGCCTGGCTCCCAAACCTTCTCGCTGTTTCTGAACAGAGACCACTGGGAGAATAATGGAGCAGAAGTGACTAAGTGTGCTGGCCTGGCAGGGCTACAGCAGCCTCCACAGTCTTCTCTCTGGCCCTGAGGCCACCTCCCTTCTGGCCATTTACCTCTTCCCAGAGGTACACTCTTCCCAGAACACACTGCAGAACAAATAGCCATGGAATTTCCTATGAACACATGGATTTTACTACTCTCTTCCTGCTTCAGGGATTTTGAATACATTTATATGGTTCTTGTAAATGCTAAAGATAAAGCAAGGAATGCAATGCTTATCCCCTCCCTCCCTTCCTCCAATTTTTAGTCCTCTTAATACAGGAATGGTCCAGACCCACCCATTATAGCTGAATGAGCTACAATAAATCTGAAAAAAATAATTCAGGCCATTGTGCCAATATCCTCAGAAATTGAGACTTTCCACAGAAAGTGCAGAATGTTCTGCATTCTACTTTTAGGTGAAAAAAAAAATAGCATAAAAAGAGGGAGGAAAAATAGCTAAACAAAACATTTACTCCTGTTCAGAGAATTTTAAAAAATTAATAGCAGCTTTTGGGCTTCAGATTAAAGGAGTGTTGTGAGTTTACCCTTTGATTCTCCCCTGCTTTTCACATCTCACAGTCTTAAATAGATTTTTCTACATAAAAAAAGAAGACAGGGCCACAATTAGAACCAAAATAAACATGTTCAAGGACAAGAACTTGAACAATCATACAGTGGTGAATGCTGATGCTGCAAGTCTGTGAGGCTCTGGGCAGAGGGGCCAAGGTTCAGTCATGGGGGGAAATTTCTGGTAGGAAGTTGGAGCCTGGCTGGTTGAGGTAGTAAGGCAAGAAAGACAGAGTATGGCTGGTATAGTAGTGCAGATGGGGAGGGAAGCAGAGACGGACAAAACCAGAGCATAAGTGAAACCACTGCCAAGGAAGGGGAACTCCAAGTCAGGAGCATTGTGATATCTCAGGTGGGAGTCAATCATAAGATTCAGGAAGAATGAAAAAAGAGAAATTGAGAGATCAGAAACAATTCCCAATTCAGATGACCTTATCAACCAATGTGCTAAAGTACACATTGAACTACAAATAGCCTGCAAATGCTTCTACTAGAAGCTATTTCAGAATGAATTAGAAATATTATGTTTAGACATTTCAAAATAGAAGAGTTCTACATAAATATTCATGAGATGTCATGAAAGAAACATAGGATGCAAATAAACAAGAAAGGATAGACAGGAAAAAGAATCAATTAGAAATATTGAGGAAAAGGGATATATTTGTTGAAATAGCAGTTTGCATGGTACATTCTCAGTTCAGTACACATTCAGCACCCCCTTGCACTTGAGGAACATCCATAGGACAACATGGGAAATTCTATGTACAGCATGTGAGGGAAAAAAAAATGCTTGGTCATCAAAGAAAACCTGTGTATGAAAGAGAATGTCTTGTTAGTCAACTTTCTGTTTTTGTGAAAAAATACCTGAGAAAATCAACTTAAAGAAGAAAAGATTTGTTTTCCTCACAGTTTCAGTCCATGGTCACTAGGCCCTGTTACCTTGGGCCTGTGATAAGGCATCATATCATGTCAGGGAGCACGTGGTGAAGCAAAGCTGCTCACATCATGGTGACAAGGAAGTAAAGAGAAAGAGAGGAAGGGGTCAGTGTCCCAATATTCCCCTCAAGGACACAGCCCAATGACCTAACTTCTTCCCACTAGTCCCCACCTCTTAAAGGTTCCACCACCTCCCGGTACTGCCACATACTGGCAAACAAACTTTAAACAAACCTTTAATACATGGGTCTTTGGGGACCATAACAGAGGCAGGGAGGGAGGGGGAGGGAAAGAGAGAGAGAGAGAGAGAGAGAGAGAGAGAGAGAGAGAGAGAAAGAGGAAGAAGAAGAAGGAGGAGGAGGAGGAGGAGAGGGGATGGGGGAGGGGAGGGGAAGAGGAGAAAAGAGAGGGGAAAAAAGATGGAATAGGAAAAGGAGATGGGAAAGGAGAGGAAAAAGGAAAAAGCAAAGAAAAAAGAGAGATTGAAGGAGAGGAGGAAGAAAAGGTAGAGACAGAGGCACTAGAAAGAAGTAAGGAAACTTAAAGGTAATGACACACAGAATTCCACCTGTCCTGCCTCCCATTAGCTCCATAACCAGCATTATTGACCTCAAGCTTCACAGTCTTATCTGTTCAATGAGGATAATAATGACCACAATAGGACATTTTATGGAAAGTGCACTACCCTAACTAAATGTAACTTCTTAAGGAAGAAAAGCACATGAACACTTCTTATAAAAATAGTACTTTTAATAATCAAAAAAGATTGTTATACCTTACACATCACCTCCTTCTTTGGATATTCTGGTCATAAAAATGCATCAGGTCATTTCTGACTCATGTTAGTGGAGGCTCTTCTTGGGAATGCTGGGGAGTGCTGTCTCTTCCTGTTTTGTAAGCTGTCACTCCATGTGGCTCCAGTGAACCAGAATCAGACAGCCACACTGATGTTTCATTTGCTCACTTGACAGGAGCAAAATGTATCAAGATGACTTAATCCTTTTACTCTCTAGGGTCTTCCTTCTAAGTGCTCCCTCTTAATTCAATAAAAACTTATCTGTGTTAATAAATGTCTCTGTCTGCTCCAGACTTGGACTTTGTTTCGCCTGGTATACACCCCATCATCTGATAAACGAGATGCCTATGTCTGTTCCCCGCTCTGTTGCTAGTGGACATGATGCTGTGGCCAATTGTGAGGAAGGACTCATTTCCAGTAGTTGATACCCTTTCCCCATAGGAAAATAGGAGCCCTGATTAAATAAAACACAGCAGAATTGGATTTTCCAACATAAACAGGAACAGAAACACCTGGGCATTTTTGCCTACGGCAGTGGCAGTAACCTTAAGGAGATGATTAAGATGAAGAATTCCATAGACCAAGGTGGCCTTGGCATCAGAACTGAAGGGGCAGTCTTATATAAGTCTGATAACACATCTCTTCTTTATTTACTTATCTGCAGCTTTTCAAAAATTGTAAAATATTTCAGACACCCAAGGTATAGTTGTTGACATTTTGCCTAATTTTCATCAGGTTGATCAATCCCTCAAAGAAACAAGATATTATAGCTAGGACTAAAACCCACCCTCAAACATTCTCCCCTCTCTTCCCAGAGATAACTACTATCTTGTCTGCTTTATTTTACTACAAATCCACTAGGTATCCGTGAGCTATGTACTATAATATGATTTAAAACTTAAATGAATACTATTCACATCATTTTGTTTTATTTATGCCAGTGTTGTATTTTGAGACTTCATCCTTTCGGTTTTTGCCACAAGTAGTTACAAAGTGCCTACAATAGACTAGCTATATTTTAGGTACTGGGGAAAGGCATTGGGGTGGGGGTGGGGGGGCACATAGACAAAAGCCCTCCTGACACAGGCAAGAAAAAAGAAAAGTAAAACATAGACTGTGATATTTATGATTCAGTGTATTGAAAAACATACTATGGCATGCTAAGTGCTGAGGAGAATATTTAAGGAAGAAAAGGGGTATGTGTCAGTGTGGGTGGAGAGGGGAGCTGGCATTACAGACAGATCACAGTGCTTCAAGCTAACCTCTGTGTGGTTACCCCTGGAAAAGTGGTGACTCTATTACATGGAGGTCTGGCTGGAATGTCACTCCTCCTCACTTCTCTGGGGATTGCTGAGTCACAGGTATGCACATGTCAACCTCAACCACGCCTTCACACCACTTCCCTGCATGGGTGTGCCAATGTATACTCCCATCAGCCGAGTATTGAGATTTCCATCACCCTGTATACTTGTCCGTTCTTAACCAACTTTCAAATTTTGCCTTTCTGAGAGGCATAAGTGTTTCTTGCTGCTGTTTTAATTTTTATTTCCCTGAGTACTATTGTGGACTTATCTGGAGTTATCCATTCACATCTTTGCTCACTTTTTTATGGCGGTGTCTGTCTCAATTTTATTCATTAATTTAATTCCTTTCTATGGTTCTTTTTAACTTATAGTGACAGCAGCTATGTTCTTCCTCTTTGTGGCCTTTCATTTTACTTTCTTTATGGTATCTTAGGTAGTCTAGGATTAATACCAAAGCCTTCAAAATGATCAAGTTTGTCCTTATTTGTGATTTTTTTCCCTTAAGAACTGCCTTCCTGCCCTCAATATCATAGAGATATTCTGATAAAATTTTCTCTAAAAGATTTATAGTGTTTCATATAAGTCTATACTTTATCCAGAATTCAATGTTGGTAGATAAAATAAGATAGAAAACTAGTTTTCTTTTTCTTTGTACATAGCCAATTGTCTCAACATTATTTCTTGAATCTTCCATGTCTCCTCTGTTAATGTAGTGAGACCTCTGTCTCTGGCAAGTTTTCAGAATGGGGCCTGTTTCTGAATCCTTGATCTGCCCCATTGGTCTATTTGTATACCTTTTATGAGGTCTACCATCTTTATTATCACAGCTTTATAGTAAGTCTTGATATCTGGTATAACACCTTTGCTATACCCCTTATTAGTCTTCTACAATACTGCCTTGGCTATTCTTGGTCTTAACTTCATCATAATTATTTTAAGATCAATTTGTAAAATTTCTAGTTAATAATGGAATTGTATTGCCTTTACACATTAATTTAGAATTTCTTATAGTATTGAGCCATTCTATTGTGAATATATCTCTTTATGCATTTAGGTCTTATTCTATATCCTTTGGCAAATTTTGTAAATTTTATAAAGACCTAGAACACTTCCTGTCATATTATAGGCTATTACTATTTTTGTTGCTTTAGCAAATGTTTGCAATTGCATTTATTAGTAACTTATTGCTGGTGTCTTGAAGAACTTTTAGATTTTATATACTCATCTTTTATCTAGCAACCTTGTTGAATTCTCCTCTTAGTTATTTTCAGCTTAGTGAGCTTATATAATAGTCTATCAGCAGATAAACAAATTATCTTGAAATATAACTAGTAAAGATTTTTTCCTTTATAGTCATTACAGTTCTTTTTCTCATTGCTAGAACTTGAAGATTCATATTAAATAGGAGTCATGGTTGTAATATCTTTATCTTGACACTGATTTAAAAAGAACTTCCAATGTTTCACCAGTAAGTGCAAGGGTTACTGTAGGGTTTTGGTAAGTTACTAAATAAATAAAGTTCTTTTCTATTCATAGTTTACTAGGAATTTTTATTAGAAATAGATTTTGAATTACACGTAGTTTATTTTTTTATCAACTGAAATAATATTTTCTACTTTAATCTGTTAGTAAGTCTTTATTGTATTCTGAGGAAAATCTCAAATGTAATAATAATGTATTTTGGATATTACTGGAATTATTTTATTTTGCCAATATTTTCTTTAGAATATTATGTTAATATTTGTGAACTTGATAATGACTTTCCTTTATGCTATCCTTTCCTGAATTTTGGTACTAAGTTATACTAACTTCATAAGATGAACTGAAATGGGGCTTCCCTTTATCCCTTATACTCTGTGAACAATTGAAATCAAGTTAGAAAGTATTTGTCCCTTAAAGTGTTGATAGAACTCAATGAGTTTTGTTTGTATAAAGGAATGAGAAGGAAGCTGATGCTTAACTTCTAATTTAATTTCCTTATGGGCTACAGATGTTGTAAGGCTTTCCATTATTGAGTCAGCTTTTGTAAGTTATAATTTCTCTAGGAGATTATCTAAGTAATCTCCTTTGTTATATTTTTGTTCCTAGGATTTGCCCAAGATTTCTACAATTCCATATATAAATACACGTGTGTGTGTGTGTGTGTGTGTGTGTGTGTGTGTGTTCTCTTGTTTTTTCTAGTTAAATCTTGCTGGATATGTCTTTATTCTACTAGTTCTTTCAAAGAACCAGCAGATGAATTTATTAATCTTTTCAATTCTTTGTTTTCAGTTTTGCTACTTTCTGTACTCATATTCCTTTCTTATACTTTCTTCCAACTTAATCTCTTGTCCTTTTCCCTGGTAACTATATTTCCTCATTTCTATTATATTCTTTTAAAGTTATAGATTTATTTTTAAAAACTATTTTAACTTCATCCCACAAGTTTGGTTAATTAATATTTCTAGATTTATAATTATTTCTATGTCTATTCACCATTTAGAAATGAGTTTTAAAAATCTATCAATGTGAGTTTTTGTTTTCTTGTGATATTTTATTGTAATTATAGTAAGCACATATTATATAATTATTATATATGAAAACAGTTGTCACACGGGGCAATCAAAGATGGTGGACTAGAGGGTTACTGCATCTCCAGTCACTCCAGAACCCAGGATTCAAGAAGGGGTGGCATTTGAGAGACTCGGACTAAAATAGAACCACGGGGTGAGTCTCCCCACCCGGTGAAGTTCGGTGAAGTTCAGCCTGGGCTGCAGGCCCGGATTCGGGCAGCTTACTAGAGTAGGGCAGGGCAGCTAGAGTCTCCCCCAGGCAGCTCTGAGCACTCCAGTGGTGGGCTCCTCCCACAGGGCCAGATTCCCCAGCTTCTCGGAGCAGGCCCCCCAGTGAGAGCCTTTCTACACAGAACCAGCTCCAAGTCCCTGAGCCAGCACACAGCGAGCTCCGGCCCACCCGCAGTTTGCTTCAGAGACCAGGACAGGGCAGCTAGGCACTTCCCCAAGCAGCCCAGCTCCCTCCGGTGGGAAGCGCCTTTCTAGGCTAGCTTCTTGGAGCAGACCGCCCAGTGAGAGCCTTTCTACACAGAGCCAGACACAAGTCCCCAAGCCAGTGGAGACCTCTGACCTGCAAGCAGCCTCTGGGACCAGGGCAGGGCAGCCAGAGACCTCTCCAGGTCTCTCTCCCTGGAACCAGTAGCGGGCTAGGGGCAGCTTTCTTTGGAAGCACTGCATTATCAACTTACTCCAAGACTTCAGGCTACTGAAGGCGGGGAGGTGATACACTGGAAATCTACAGGGACACTATAAGCCAATGGAGGAAATCTGCAATATCACAGAGTCCCACTGACAGCTGACCAATATGAGAAAACAAGGGAAGAAAATGTCCCAAACAAACCTAGATAAAACCCAATAAAACCCAATGACAGCACAGCAGAAGAAATGTCAGAAAGGGAGTTCAGAATGTACATAATTAAAACAATCAGGGAAGCAAAGGAGATGAAAGAGCAAATGCAGGCATTGAAGGAGGAGATGAAAGAGTAAATGCAGGCATTAAATGATCACACCAATCAACAGTTAAAAGAGCAAATACGGGAAGCAAGAGATCATTTCAATAAAGAGTTAGAGATATTGGAAAAAAAACAAACAAACAGAAATCCTTGAAATGAAGGAAACAATAAACCAAGTTAAAAACTCCATAAAAAGCATAACCAATAGGATAGAACACCTGGAAGACAGAACCTCAGATATTGAAGACAAAATATTTAATCTTGAAAACAAAGTTGACCAAACAGAGAAGATGGTAACAAATCATGAACAGAATCTACAAGAATTATGGAATATCATGAAAAGGCCAAATTTAAGAATTATTGGGATTGAGGAAGGCTTAGAGAAATAAACCAAAGGAATGAACAATCTATTCAATGAAATAATATCTGAAAATTTCCCAAATCTGAAGAATGAAATGGAAAATCAAGTACAAGAGGCTTATAGGACTCCAAATATACAAAATTACAACAGACCCACACCAAGGCACATTATAATGAAAATACCTAACATACAAAATAAAGACAGAATTTTAAAGGCCGCGAGAGAAAAGAATCAGATTACATTCAGGGGGAAAACAATAAGAATATCAGCAGATTTTTCAATCCAGACCCTAAAAGCTAGAAGGGCCTGGAACAACATTTACCAAGCCCTGAAAGAAAACGGATGCCAACCAAGAATCTTATACCCAGCAAAACTTACTTTTAGATTTGACGATGAAATAAGATCCTTCCATGATAAACAAAAGCTAAAGGAATTTACAAAAAGAAAGCTGGCATTGCAGAACATTCTCAGCAAAATATTCCATGAGGAAGAGATGAAAATCGACGATGCAAATCAGCAACGGGAGGAATTATCCTAAAGGAAGAGCCAAATAAAGGAGAAACCAAATCATGTCAAAAAAGCAAAAATGAGTCAAATGACTGGGAATACAAATCATATCACAATAATAACCCTGAATGTTAATGCTCTGAACTCATCAATCAAAAGACATAGACTGGCAGATTGGATTAAAAAGAAAAATCCAACAATATGCTGCCTGCAAGAGACTCATCTCATAGAAAGAGAGACCCATAGACTAAAGGTGAAAGGATGGGAAACAACATACCATGCACACGGACACAGCAAAAAAGCTGGAGTATCCATCCTCATTTCAGATAATGTGGACTTCAAGCCAAAACTAGTCAGAAGGGATAAAGAAGGACATTACATACTGCTTAAGGGAAGCATAAATCAGCAAGACATAACAATCATAAATATCTATGCCCCGAACATTGGCTGATCCATGTACGTCAAACAAATCCTTCTCAATTCCAGAAATCAAATAGACCACAACACAATAATACTAGGCGATTTTAACACACCTCTCTCACCACTGTATAGATCGTCCAAACAAAAATTGAGTAAAGAAACCATAGATCTCAATAACACAATCAACAATTTAGACTTAACCGACTTACATAGAATATACCATCCAACAAAGAACAAATACACTTTCTTCTCAGCAGCACACGGATCCTTCTCTAAAATAGACCATGTTTTATGCCACAAAGCTACTGTTAGCAAATACAAGAAGACATACTACTTTGTACTCTATCAGATAATAATGGATTGAAATTAGAAATAAATGACAGAATAAAAAACAGAAACTTCTCCAATACTTGGAGATTAAATAGTACACTATTATATGATGAATGAACAACAGAAGACATCAGGAGGGAAATTAAAAAATTCTTAGAATTAAACGAGAACAAAGACACATCATATCAAAATCTCTGGGACACTATGAAAGCAGTACTTAGAGGAAGATTTATTTCATGGGGCACATTCAACAAAAGAAGTAGAAATCAACAAATAAACGACTTAACACTACAGCTCAAAACCCTAGAAAAAGAAGAGCAGAACAACACCAAAAGTAGTCGAAGACAGGAAATAGTTAAAATCAGAGCCAAAATCAATGAAATCAAAACAAAAGAAACAATCGGAAAAATTAACAAAATAAATAGTTGGTTCTTTGAAAAAATAAACAAAATTGATAAACCCTTAGCCACACTAACAAAGAGAAAGAGGGAGAAAACTCAAATTACTAAAATTCGGAATGAACAAGGAAATATCACAACAGACATGAGTGAAATACAAAACATAATTAGAAGCTATTTTGAAAATCCATACTCCAACAAAACAGAAAACCTCAAAGACATCAACAAGTTTCCAGAGACATATGAATTACCTAAACTGAACGAGGAGGATATACACAACTTAAATAAATCAATTTCAAGCAATGAAATAGAAGAGGTCATCAAAAGCCTACCAACAAAGAAAAGTCCGGGACCAGATGGGTTCTCAGCTGATTTCTACAAAACCCTTAAAGAAGAGCTCCTTCCAATACTTCTCAAAGTATTCCATAAAATAGAAGAGGAGGGAACCCTCCCAAACTCATTCTATGAAGCCAATATCACCCTGATACCTAAACCAGACAGAGACACATCGAGGAAAGAAAATTTCAGACCAATATCCTTAATGAATATCGACGCAAAAATTCTCAACAAAATTTTAGAAAATCGCATACAAAAATACATTAAAAAGATAGTGCACCACGATCAAGTGGGGTTTATCCCAGGGATGCAAGATTGGTTCAACATCTGGAAATCAATAAATGTCATTCACCATATCAACAGACTAAAAGTCAAGAATCACATGATTATTTCAATAGATGCAGAAAAAGCATTCGATAAAATATAGCATCCCTTCATGCTCAAAACACTAGAAAAAATTGAGGTAGTGGGAACATTCCTTAACATTGTAAAGGCCATCTACGCTAAGCCCATGGCCAATATCATTCTAAATGGTGAAAAACTGAAAGCATGAAGAACTAAAAACTGGAACAAGGCAGGGATGCCCTCTTTCACCACTTCTATTCAACATCGTTCTTGAGACTCTAGCCAGAGCAATTAGACAAACCAAAGAAATTAAAGGGATACGAATTGGAAAAGAAGAACTCAAACTATCCCTGTTCGCTGATGACATGATTATATATTTAGAGGAACCTGGAAATTCCACCAGAAAACTCTTAGAACTCATAAGTGAATTCAGTAAAGTAGCAGGTTACAAGATCAATGCTCATAAATCCAATGCATTTTTATACATAAGTGATGAATCTTCAGAAAGAGAAATTAGGAAACCTACCCCATTCACAATAGCATTGAAAAAAATAAAATACTTGGGAATCAATCTCACAAAAGAGGTGAAAGACCTCTACAATGAGAACTACAGAACACTAAAGAAAGAAATTAAAGAAAACCTTAGAAGATGGAAAGATCTCCCATGTTCTTGGATAGGCAGAATTAATATTGTCAAAATGGCCATACTACCAAAAGTGCTATACAGATTCAATGCAATTCCTATTAAAATCCCAATGATGTACCTTACAGAAATAGAGAAAGCAATTATGAAATTCATCTGGAAGAATAAGAAACCCAGAATAGCTAAAGCAATCCTCAGTAGAAAGAGCAAAGCAGCGGGTATCGCAATACCAGATCTTCAACTCTATTACAAAGCAATAGTAACAAAAACGGCATGGTATTGGTACCAAAGTAGACAGGTAGATCAATGGTACAGAATAGAGGACATGGACACAAACCAAAATAAATACAATTTTCTCATACTAGACAAAGGGGCCAAAAATATGCAATGGAGAAAAGATAGTCTCTTCAACAAATGGTGCTGGGAAAACTGGAAATCCATATGCAACAGAATGAAACTAAACCCCTATCTCTCACCCTGCACAAAACTCAACTCAAAATGGATTAAGGACCTCAGAATCAGACCAGAGACACTGCATCTTATAGAAGAAAAAGTAGGTCCAAACCTTCAACTTGTTGGCTTAGGATCAGATTTCCTTAACAGGACTCCCATAGCCCAAGAAATAAAAGCAAGAATCAACACCTGGGATAGATTCAAACTAAAAAGCTTTCTCTCAGCAAAGGAAACTACCAGTAATGTGAAGAGAGAGCCTACAGAGTGGGAGAATATCTTTGCCACTCATACTTCAGATAGAGCACTAATCTCCAGAATCTATAAAGAACTCAAAATGCTCTACACCAAGAATACAAATAATCCAATCAACAAATGGGCTAAGGAAATGAATAGGTGCCTCACAGAAGAAGATGTACAAGCAATCAACAGATATATGGAAAAATGTTCAACATCTCTAGTAATAAGAGAAATGCAAATCAAAACTACCCTAAGATTCCATCTCACCCCAATTAGAATGGCGATTATCAAGAACACAAGCAACAATAGGTGTTGGCGAGGATGTGGGGAAAAAGGTACACTCATACATTGCTGGTGGGGTTGCAAATTAGTGCAGCCACTCTGGAAAACAATATGGAGATTCCTCAGAAAGCTTGGAATGGAACCACCATTTGACCCAGCTATCCCACTCCTTGGCCTATACCCAAAGAACTTAAAATCATCATACTACAGAGATACAGCCACATCAATGTTCACAGCTGCTCAATTCACCATAGCCAGATTGTGGAACCAACCTAGATGCCCTTCAGTTGATGAATGGATAAAGAAACTGTGGCATATATATACAATGGAATATCCGCCATGAAGAATGATAGAATTATGGCATTTGCAGGCAAATGGATGAAATTGGAGAATATCATGCTAAGTGAGATAAGCCAATCTCAAAAAACTAAAGGACAAATGATCTCGCTGATAAGCGGATGAGGACATATAATGGGTGGTAGGAGGGGTAGCGTTAGGGTTAGGGTTAGGTTTAGTGTTAGGGATAAGGAGGGCGGTAAGAATGGAGGAAGGAAGGACTGTATAGAGGGAAAAGAGGGTGGGAGGGGTGGGAAGAAGGGAAAAAAACAGAATGAATCAAACAACATTGCCCTATGTAAATTTCTGATTTTTAATTAAACAAAACAAAAAAAAAGAGGCAGTGGGAATGAGGAAGAAAGGCACTTGGGTGGCTGTTTTTTAAGTTTACCAGTGATATGGGAATGTGTCCAAGAACAACTAAAGCTTGAAAATAGGCAAAAAAAAAAAAAAAAGAAAAAGAAAAGAAAATTGTTGTCATACTATTCAAACTCCAATTTCTTTTCCTATTTCATATATTAATGACTAAAGGGTGTTAAATTCCCCAACCAAGGTTATAGATTTGTAAATATTTCCTTATAGTTCCTTTTTGTATGCATATGATTTTAGGTTAAATTATTAAAATAATTTTCTTAAATTATTAATTTAGGTAATTTTTTTAAATTCTGAACTTTAAAAAGTTCATAGTTCTTATGTCTCATGTTGAATTTTTCTTTGATCATCATGTAACAAACCTCTTTATTCCTCATTGTGTTTTTTCGCCTTACAGTATATCTTGTTTAATTGATATAATTGATATTTCACCTTTGCTGTGGACATTTCTATGATTTTTGTAAACAATATGGAACAAAATTTTAAAGAATGTAGTCTCAGTCTAAATCTCTGTATTGTAACTGGTAGAAAAATACACTAAAATGTATTACAGTTAGTAAAATATTTGGATTTACTTTTATC
Organism: Sciurus vulgaris; assembly: GCF_902686455.1. Lineage (NCBI taxonomy): Eukaryota > Metazoa > Chordata > Mammalia > Rodentia > Sciuridae > Sciurus > Sciurus vulgaris. The sequence continues at coordinate 42,510,018 of NC_136473.1, read as the reverse complement.
ACTCATTTTTCATTATATTCATTCTCACTTGATAAAAACAAAATTTATCACCAGCACATCTGCACTATAATAAGTATTACAGAAAAATTTTTCTGGCAGAAGGGAAAGGATACCAGATGGCAATTCCTACCCAAAAAAGAATGAAAGTAGGGCCATAATGGGTAAAATATGGATGACTTTCCCCCCATATTTTAAATTCCTTTAATTAATAATTGACTGATTAAAGCAATAGTAATATATTGTGTAGGTTATGGCATATGTGAGAGAATTTAGGACAATAATTACATAAAGGACAGGAAAGGGAAATGGAAATGTACTGTGGTAAAATTCTTAAACTGTACATAAAATGACTTAGTATTACTTGAAAAACTTACACGTTTATGATGTACATTGCAAACTCTAGATCAAGTGTGTGCATATGTGCACACACATGCAGCAAAGGGGCTCACATAATAAGCCAATAGTGGGGATAAGGTGAATCATTAGAAATACCCAGTCCAGAAAAAGGAAGATAAAAGGAAAAAAGAGATACAGAACAAATAGAAAATAGATGACCACATACTTATTTAAATTCAAAGACATAATTAAATACAATAAATGCATATGATCTTCACAATACAGTTAAAAGGCAGATATTTTCCTTTTTTCCTTTTTATTGGAGCATTATAATTATATATAACTGTGGGATCCATTGCTAGATATTCATATGTGCACACAATGTAACAGTATACCTTGATGAATTTCAGTTCTCAGTACTTACCCCTTTGTTTTCATCCTCCCTCCCCCTGGTTCCCTTCCTCTACTGAACTGCTCTCCTTTTTATTTTCATGAGATCTCCCCACTTTTGTTTTCTTTTTATCTCTCTAGCTTCCATATACACAAGAAGCATAAACCTTTGACTTTCTAAGTTTGATTTATTTCGCTTAATGTTCTCCAGTTCCACCCACTTACCAGCAAATGACATGATTTTATTTTTCTTTATGCCTGAATAAAACTCCATTGAGTATATATATCAGATCTTCTTTATCCATTCTTTCATCGATGGACACCTAACCTGGTTCCACATTTGGCTATTGTGGATTGTGTGACTATAAACTCAGGTATGCATTTATCACTATAGCATGCTGACTTTAATTCTTTAGGATAAATACCAAAGAATTTCATACGTGGGTCATGTGGTGGTTCCATGCCTAGTCTTTTGAGGAAACTCCCTACTGATTCAATTGTTTATATACTTAAAATCTCAATAGTATAAAAGTGTTATTTTCCCCTCACATCCTCTCCAATATTTGTTATTTGTCTTCTTGATGGCTGCTATTCTAACTGGAGTGAAATGAATTCTTAGTGTAGTTTTAATTTGCATTTCCTTAATTGCTGGAGATGTTGAATATATTGAATATTTTTTCATATATTTGTTGGCCACTTTTATTTTTTCTTCTGAGTTGTGCCTATTTAGTTCATTTGCCCATTTATTGATTAGGTTATTTGTGTTTTTACTTTAGTGGTAAGGTTTTTGAGTTCTTTATCTATTCTGAATATTAATTCTGTCAGAAAAGTAGACAGGAAAGATTTTGTTCTTATTTTGTGGGCTCTCTCTTCACATTCTTTATTGTTTCCTTTGCTGTAAAGAAGCTTTTTAATTTGAAGCCATCCCATTTATTAATTCTTAGCATTTCTAGAGTGTTAGGAATACTATAGAGAAAGTCATTGCCTGTGTCTATATGTTGAAGTACTAGCCCTGTTTTCTTCCAGCAGTTGCAACATTTCTAGTCCAATTTGTAGGCCTGTAATCCATTTTGAGTTGATTTTTGAGAAATAAGGATCTAGTTTCATTCTTCTACATGTGGATAACTAGTTTTACCAGCACAATTTGTTAAAAATGTTGTCTTTTCTCCAGTGTGTACTTTTGGCAACTTTGTCAAGGATCAGATGACTGTATCTGTGTGGGTTTTTCTCTGTACCATTGGTCTATGTGTCTGTTTTTATGCTAGTACCGTGCAGTAATTGTTAGTAATTGTTACGACAGCTCTGTTGTATAATTTGAAGTAAGGTATTTGTGATGCCTCCAGCTTTGCTTTTTTGGCTTAAAATTGCTTTGGCTATTCTGGATCTTTTATTCTTTCAAATGAGTTTTAAGACTTTTTCCCCCTAGTTCTGTGAAGAATATCATCAGTATTTTGATGGGGATTACACAAAATCTGTAGATTGCTTTGGTAATATGGTTATTTTAATAATATTAATTCAACATATCTAATAACATGGCAGGTCTTTTCATCTTCTAGTGCCTTCTTCAATTTCTTCCTTCAATGTTCTCTAATTTTCATTGTAGAAGTCTTTTACCGCTCAGTTAGATATATTCCTAGATTAGGCTTTTTGATCTTGTTCCTTTTTGTCTTTTCCTTTTTTTTTTTTTTTTTTTGAGGCCATTGTAAGTGGAATTGTTTTCCTGACTTCTTTTTCAGCAAATTTATTATTAATGAAAGGGGAAGCGATTGATTTTGCATGTTGATTTTGAATCCTGCCACTTTGCTGAATTTGTTCAATAGCTCTAGAAGTCTTCTGGTAGAGCTTTTATGGTCTTCTAAGTATAGGATCATATTATCTATAAACATTGATGATTAGACTTCTTTCCTTCTTATTTGTATCCTTTTTATTTCCTTCTCTTGCTTAATTGCTCTGGCTAAAACCTCAAGTACTATATTGAATAGGAGTGGTGAGAGTGGACATCCTTATCTTGTTCCTAATTTCAGAGGAAATGCTTTCAGTTTTCCCCATTCACTATGATGTTGGTTTTGGATTTGTCATATATAGCCTTTATGATGTTGAGCTAAGTTCTTTCTATTCCTGATTTTTCTTCAGTGTTTTTATCCTGAATAAGTGCTGAATTTTGCCAAAGACATTCTTTGAATCTATTGAGAAGACTATGTATTTTTAATCTTTAATTCTATTTATATGGTGGATTACATTTATTGATTTGTGTGTTGCCAGCATCTTTGAATCCCTGGAATGAATCCAACTTGTTCATGATGTACAATCTTCTTAATGTGTTGTTGAATGTGATTTGCCAATATTTTATTGAGGATTTCCACTTTTATATTCAAAGTAATATTGGTCTTTAGTTTTCTTTTCTTGGTATGTCCTTATCTTGCATTAGTATCAGGATGAAACTTGCTTATAGAATGAATTTTGAAATATTCCAACCCTTTTTCATGGAATAATTTGAGAATGATTGGCATTAGTTCTTCTTTAAACATCAAATAGCATTCAGCTGAAAATCTATCTGGCTCTGGGCTTTTCTTTGTTGTAAGTCTTTTTACTACTGCCTCAATATCATTGCTTGTTTTCAGTCTGTTTCAGTTTTCTGTATCCTCTTGGTTCAATTTTGGAAAGTTGTATGTATCTATAAATGTATTCATTTGTTCTAGATTTTTCAATTTATTGGAGTCTAAATTTTCAAAACAGTCCTTAATGATCTTCTAGATTTGGGTGATGTCTGTGGCAATATTTCCTTTTTCAACTCTCACTTTATTAATTTGCTTCTCTCTTTTCAGTTTAGTGCGTTTACAGACCTTGTTTATCTCAAAGAATTAATTCTTTGTTTTGTTGATCCTTTCTGGTTTTTTTTTTTTTATTCTCTATTTCATTGATTTTGGCTCTCATCTTAATTATTTCCTTCCTTCTGATTTGGGGGTTGCTTTTTGAGATGTGCCATTAGGTCATTTCTGAGTTGCTTTGTGGCCTAAAATATGGTCTCTTTTGGAAAAGTATCATGAGTAGCTGAAAGGTAATGAATTTGGCTGTTGTTGGATGAAATATTTTATAGATGTCTGTTAGGTTCACTTGATTTATACTTTCTTTAGGACTGAAGAGTCTTTACTGAGTTTATGTCTAAATAACTTGTCTGTTGGTGAGGGAGGTATATTGAAATCCCCCAGTATTATTGTATTGGGTCTAAGTCCTGAAGTCTAGTAGTGTCTATTGCATGTATTTAGGTGCTAATATTTAAGGCAAAAATATTTACTATCACTATATCCTCTTCCTGAATTGTTTCCTTTATCATTACAAAGAAAACTTCTTTGTCTCTTCTGATGGATTTGGTCTTGAAGTCTGTTTTATTTGATATGAAAGTAGCTACTCTTGCTTGTTTTAGGGCTCTATTGCATGAAATATCATTTTTTATCCTTTTGCTTTCAGCCTGTGGCCATCTTTGCCTATAAGATGAGTTTATTATAAGCAAATTGTAGTTGGGTCTTTTTTTGTTTGTTTGTTTATTCTACCAGTTTATATCATTTCATTAAAGAGTTGAAACTATTTACATTCAGAGTTATTATATAGAGATGCTTATTAATTCCTGCCATTTTGATTTATGTCTGAAGTTTAATTCAGTCTTATTCTCATTTTCTTAGCTACTTTTCAAGTGAGATTTGTTGATTTGCAAACTCTGGGGTTTAAGTTGTTGTGTGTGGGGTTTTTCTTTAAGGATTTTCTGTAGTGCTGGCTTAGTAATCTATTGCATTTAGTTTCTGCTTATCTTGGAAAGTTTTATTTTTTCTTTGATTCTAAAGGACAGCTTTGTGGGATATAGCAATCACGACTTACAGCTACTTTTCTCAGGACTTGGAATACATTGTTCCAAGTCCTCTTGGATTTTAGGATTTTAGAGTTGTACAGAGAAATCAGAATTCTGATTGATTTGCCTCTAAATGTGACCTGAATTTTTTTGAGGTTATAAACATTTCTATGTTTGTTCTATGTGTTAGGCATTTTAATTATAATACATTGTGGGAGGGTTAAAAAAATTTTTTTTTGTCTAGTTTGGGTTCTGAATGTTTCCTGTATTTGATTGTCCACCTCTTTCCCAAAGCTTGGGAAATTTTCATTTTATTATTTCCCTGAAAATTTCCATTCCATTAGTTTGCATCTCTTTAATTTCAATGAGTCTTAAATTTGATTTCTTGATGTGGTCCCAGAGTTTTTATATATTCTGATCAGGATTACTCATTTTCTTTTCCTTACTACTGTCTGAATGTTTAAGATCAGTCACTTGTCTTCCAGTTCTAAGATTATATGTATTATGTGTTCTGCATGGTGTACTCTATTGAAAACACTTTCAACTGAATGTTTTGTTTGATTTATTGAGGCTTCATTTTCAATATTTCTGTTTGGTTCTTTTATATTATCTCTGTTGAATTTCTCATTCATTGATATCTTGTACTGACTTCCTTAATTCTTTCATTTGCTTTTATGTGTGCTATAGGAATTTGTTGATATTTTTTATACTCACTCTTCAATATCTCGGAAGTCAGTTGCTGATGAATTCTGAATCTTAGGAGGTGTCGTGTTAGTTGTGTTTTCATATTGTATTCCTGGGTTTGAATTATGCATCTATTGGGATGAATATCTCTTCTACTCTTATGCATTCACATTTTGAGGGCATAGCTTTCTCCTGGTGAAGTGTTCTGAAATAATAAAATGTTGTGAATTGTTCAATATATTTTCAACTGTTTTTTTGTAGTATTATTTTCCTGCTAGTTCTTTGGTAGTAATTAAGTGTACCAATTTGATATAGTATGTATTGTGTCAGGCCTTTAGGATCCCATTAGCTCTATAGGTCTCACAAGAGTGGGGTCCTTCTGTCAATCAGAGAATTGCGTTGCATACCGTAGGGTGCCCCCTGTGATTGCCTTTTTAGATTTAACAATGCTGCATGTTCTATAGGGATATAAGAATGATCTAGATTGAGGTCCTTCATAGGTGTAGTTTTCACCATCTTTGCATTATTTCTCTTTGGTTTTGCTGTTGGGACAGATGTCCATGAATGGGACCTGAGGGTTCCCCTAGCAGTTCCCCCTTGGGGGCCTGGTTGTCAGTTTGGAGCTTTTATCTCCCCTATTTTTTGTATTACAGTATTGTTGAAGTTTGAATAGGGTTAGATAGTGTTTGAACAACACTATCTTTTAGTTCTGTCTTTTAGCTGAGTTTGGGATGTAGTTTAGCAGCAGAGTCTCTACCCTGTGAACTCATAGTGAACCAGTAGATTCTCAGTACGTCACAGGAAAGGAGGAAACAAACAACATCAACAAGAGCAATGAATAATATTCAGAATTATAATAAATACTGGGTGCCTACTATGACATCTGTAACACTAATTCCCACAAAATGGGAATGGCAGAGTCATCAGTTAATAATAGAAACAAAAATAGGCAGCTGTGAACTAGCTCTAGCATTAAACAGCAGGTATCATCAATGCCCCCCATAGTACTACTAACCACGATATTATGAATGGTATGAACAGAAATTACAAAAACTAAATAGTTCTAAAAGATGATAAAAATGCAGTTAATGAAGAGAAACAAAAATGGGATAGGAAGGCAAAACAAAGTTTAATCAATATGTGAACAAAGAGAAAGCTGAAGAAAGATATCAAGTGAGAGCTATAAGGAAGGAGGAGAAAGCATATAAGAGAAGCAAAATAAATAAAGAGAATAAGAATTTGCCAAGTAAAGGAGAAGGAAGAGTAACAAGAGAAATAAAACCAAAAAAGAAACAAAACAAACACACAAAAACTCAACCCACAAAAGACAAAACAAAGTAACAAATGGATAATTAAAAAGAAAAAAATGATAAAAATAGGAGAGAAAGAAAAAGAAGCAAATATGTGTGCAGATATTTATTAACCATCAACAAATGTAACAAGAATACACAATACACATACACACAACTTTAATGAAACCTGTAAGGATTAACTGCACTGAAGTCATCAAAGCTGTTGACAAGGATGAATATTCACTACCTATGCCAGACTTCCCTTCTTTCCATTCCTTCTTGGGCTATATACCCCTTAGAGAGAAGATAGACTGGAGGTTTTTAACCCTTCCACTTTTTGTGCTGCTTACTGAGCGGACAGCTGGACTGACCTGGAATCAAAACTGGTTGAAATAGCTCTCAGTTTCACATCTCACCAGTATAAGGTAAGACACAACAGGGATTACTGTCAGTTGGAGTTTTGTCTGGACAGATTAGATCAATGTATGCTCAGGGTGGGGTTGATACAGAGTTCTAAATGGAAAGTTTCAGTGGTGGGACTTAGTGCTGATCAGAACTTTGGAGCTTTGAAAGGTGGCACCTACTGCAAAGAGATTAGATTAACACATCCCTAGGACTGGGCAGATGCCAGTCTCTGCTGGGTATCTGAATCTCAGGGACCTCCTGAGAATTCTATTCATAGAGAGAGATAACTCATCCTCCACTGGTCTCAACTGTTTAAAACCCATGATTATGGCCTTCCCAGAGTTCAGACCCTGACTGTAATCACACCCACCTATTCAGTTGCCTGACCCTCTTCAATTCCCTCACAATATTATGAATGGTGGGAACAGAAATTATATAAGCTAAATAATTCTAAAAGATGATTTTTTAAAATAATATACATATATAATATATATATTTTATATAGAAAATATATATTATTATTTTTTAAAATTATATATATATACAAACATATATATTTCTCATGCCACCAGACTCAGGGAAAGCAAGTTGCAGTCCCCTTCATATCTATGACCTGAATTCTCCAGGTACAACATAGGTCACAAGATAGGTGCTTGCTGACAATATGGCAGTATTTGCTATGATCTCCCAGACTCCTGTAGCAACAAGGTGTAGTGTGACCTCTTCAAGATGACTCCCTGCCTCAGCTCTGTGCTTGCCAGTTGAGAAACAGAGAGCACTTTTCAAATACCAGCTCACTGAACAGCCTCCAATTCAGGTAAGTTTGGTTTTTCTGTTTTACATGTTGGCCTATGCCAACTTTGCCCACTGTTTTTCTCTTTCTTTCTGTATGTTACCACCCTCTCCACCCACCACCACTCGGTCCCACAGTGAATTGGCACCGCTGCTGCCACTAGCTTAGCCCTAATGTATTCTTTCTTGTTCAAAGCACTCACATTTCTGCATCTCTGTGAGCCTCTGACTATCCAATATTGAGTGTCATGAATACCCTTTGACACCTACATTGCTGAGAAGCAGTACACCTGCTGCTTGAATCTTGAGACACAAAGCAACTGGAAAGTACACCTTTCCTCTAAGCTACCATCTTTGATCTCAAAAGCAGACATTTTCATGTTGAAAAGAAGAACAAGACACAACTACATCCTCTCTACAAGAAAACTACTTCATGTTAAAAGACGCAAACAGATTAAATATAAAAGAATAGAAAATCTATCTCATGAAAATACCAATGAAATGTGAAGTAAAGTATATTACTATCACACAGTGTAGATTTTAGAAAAAAATTATCAGATTATATGGGATAAAGATGGACATTTTATAACAATAAAGAGATCAATTCATCATGAGATTGCATCAAAGTAAATGCAAATGCCCCATTAGCAGAGTTTCAAAATATACAAAGCAAAAACTGGAAGATATGAAAAGTAAAATAGATAAGTTCACAATTACAGTTGGAAATTTTAACACTCCTTTCTCAATTTTTAAAACAAGTAGAAATCTGTAGTTATCTAGAGTACTTGACAACATTATCAAATCATAATCAACATTTAGAGAACAGTCCACCCCAAAACAGTAGGATCACACATTTTTAAAAATAGCACACAGATCATTAATGAAAACAAACCAAATTCTGGATCATAACAAAAAGTCTTAGTATATTCGGAAGAATTGAAATCAAACAAAATACATTATCTGATCCTAATGTAATTCCATACAATAACAAAAAATCAGTAACAGATATGTGTCTGTAAAATGCTCAAATATTCAAAATTTAAAGAGCACACTTTTAAATAGCCCATAGGCCAAAGAAAAATTTTTTTAAATATTTGAACTGAATGTAAATAAAAATCAAACATTTGGGCTCAGTGGCACATGCTTTTAATTCCAGTGGCTTCAGAAGCTGAGTCAGGAGGATCATAAGTTCAAAGCAAGTCCCAGCAACTTAGTGGCCCCATAAGCAATTAGTGAGAAACTGTCTCAAAATTTAAAGAGTGAAAATAAAAAGGGCTGGGGATGCGGCTGAGTGATCAAGCTTCCCTGGGTTCAATCCCCAGTACAAAAAAAAAAAAAAAAAAAAACAAGCAAGAAAGAAAACATAATTGTGGGGTACCTCCAAAACAGTATTTAGAGAGAAATGGATAACCTTAAATGCTTATATTAGTGAAGATCTCAAGTCAAAAAGCTAAGTATATGTCTGAAGAAAGTAAAAACAATAACAAATTAAACCCAAAGTAGGCAAAAGGAAAGAAATTATAATGGTAAGTGCAGGCTTCAATGAAATAGAAATGACAAGGAAATTTAAAATCAGTGAAACCAAAAGTTGGTTATTTGAAAAATCTAATATGAATTACCAATATCACTAATGAAAGAGGAACCATCAGTATAAATACAGCAAACTTAATGAGGAAATAAGAAATTATTCTGAACAATTTATGTCAGTATTAGAGATCTTAAATAAACTAGATAAATTCCTTGACATACACAAATTGCTAAAGCTTATTTAAAAACAAAGATAATCAGAAAAGTCTAGTATTTGTTTTTAAATGAACTTGTGATTACAAACCTTCTCATAAACAAAACTCCAGGTCCAGATGAATTCACTGGTGAATTCTACTACATTTTAAAGGAAAAAAAACAACATTCATTCTACACAAACTATACTATTTGATAAAGGCATCTAAGAAATTTTACAACAAATATCACATTTAATACCGAAAGACTGAATGCTTTACTTGTAAGTTTGGGAACAATAAACGAAAGTTTACTGCTTCTACCCAATATCATATTGGAGTATATACCCAAGGAAATTAAGTAATAAAAAGAATTGAAATTCATGTAGATCATAGGATCATTTATAGACAAAAACCTAAAAAAATCTATTTTAAAATGTTGCTAAAAATAGTGATTTCTCAAAGGGTCCAGATTAAAGATCAACATACAAAATAAAGGAACTAGAAATTGATATTTGAAAAGAATACTATTCTAGTGGCATTAAAATGTATGAAATACTTAGTGACAAATTAGACAAAATAATTGCAAGACCTGCTATGCATTAAAAATCCAAAATTTTGCCAATAGAAATGAAAGACATTCTTAAAAAGTTAGAAAGATAGAATACTATGTTCATGAATCAGAAGACTCAGTTTTGTTAAAATGTAAATCCTCCCAAATTTATCTATGAATTCAATTCAATTCAATTTCAATCAAAACCCAACAGAATTTGGCAAGGGTGTAGAAATTTAAATGCTGATTTTAGAGTTGTATAGACATGAAAAGGACCTGTAGTAGCTACAACAATTTTGAAAAAGGACAAGTTGGAGGAATTATACTTTGTGACTTACAGACTGTACAGTGTAGTAAAGTACAGTAAGTGAGACAGTGCATTGTTGACAAAGGTTGGACATACATAACAATGAAATGAATAGGGACTCCCAAAATGCCCCCACACTTGTGTGAACAGTTATTTAAATCAAAAATGCTAAAGAAGTTCAACAAGAAAAGACAATCTTTTTAACAAATGGTGCTGGGACTATTGAATATCCATATGCAAGAAAATGAAACTTAACCCTTGCTTTGCCTCATACACAGAAATTAACTTGAAATTGATCACAGACCTAAATGTAGATCCCAAACTGTAAAACTCCTAGAATAAAACAGAGTAAGATGTTTATAACCTTGGGTTAAGCTAAGACTTCTGAGGTAGGATACAGTAAATAGAATGATAACAAAGATACCTGAAAAATTGAACTTCATAAAAACTAAAAACATTTGCTCTTATAACAAATTAAAAGGCAAACCTTAGTCTAGGAAATTTATAAAATGTATATTTATTCTGGACTTATATCCAAAATATATAAAGAACACTTAGCACTCCATATGAGGATAATAACCTATAAACAATGGGAAACAATGTGAATTCTTTGCAAAAGAGAACATATAAATGGCAAACGCATGAAAATATGCTTGTCACCATTAGTTATCAGGGAAATGTGAATTTAAACCATGATATGATACCACTAGTGGCATGCCCTGTCCACTGGAATGAAACTAAAATTACTCTGCATGTTGTGGTAAGCAGGATAAAAATGCAACATGCCATCAGTAGTTACAGGGTGGAAGGACAGAATTACTGCAACACGTGGCATGAAGGAAATTTTAAGGGTGATGGCCATATTTTGCTTTATGATTTTGGTGATTGTATGACTATAACCATTATTTGAAATTCAAATTTTATACTTTAAAACTTAGTAATTATTTGTTAATTTTTTGTATGTAATTTGTGCCTCAGTAGAAATGATTCAAATGAAATAAAGGTGATGGACTTAAACCAAAATAATGAAAAATAATCTGGTAATTTAATCCATTTAAATGTGTGGTGATTTCCATAAGGATATATTTAGATTTGTTTTCATTGTGTTATTTCAGACTTTCTTTCTTACTATGATTTTTCTTTGTGTCTCTTTACCTGCCTTCTCTTGTATTAATTATATTTTCATTATTCTTCCTCCCCAAAAGTGATTACTATTTTGGCATTTACATATTCAATTTTTGTCATATAATTTAATAAGGTTTTATAATTTAATAAGTTCTAAAGTTAATTGATAGCATTAACCTGCATTGAAACACAAAAAGTATCTTTAAAATTCTTAACTTCTATCACTTTGTCTTGTCTTACCCATTAATTATCACCTACTATTTTAACTCATCTTGTTTTAATGTTCTCCAAATAAATCATTATTACTGTAGTTCTTTCACATAGTCAATACTCGGTTTAGACCAGCACATGTGTTTTCAGATTTATTTTCTCAACATTGCTTCTTACATCTGAGTTCAGCTTCCTTCTTATTTAGATACTTCAAAAAGAAAAGAAAATTACTGAGTGGAAAATTCTCCTTTTAAAACATTTTTAAAATATTTTATTGGTTCTTTTTAGTTATACATGACAATAGGGTTCATTTTAACATAATTATAACAGCATGGAATATACTGTTTTCTAAGTCAGTCCCCAGTACTCCCCCTTTCTCTTCCCTCCTCCTTCCCTGTTTCTTTCCCTCTACTCTACATATCTTTCTGCTACTTACTTATTTTTAAACCAGTGTCTTGTGGATGTACATGATAGTGAGATTTACTGTGGTGTGTTCACATTTGTATATAAGAAAGTTAGGTCAGATTCATTCCACTGTCTTTCCCTCTCCCAAACCACTTCCCTTCCCTTCATTCCCCTTGGTCTACTCCACTGATCTTTCTTCTATTCTTTTTTATACCACCTCTTTTTTTGTCTTTAATTTTTATTATTATTATTATTATTATTATTTTGATTCATTGTACACAAATGGGTAAAACTTTCATTTCTCTGATTGTACACAAAGTAGAGTCACACCATTTGTGTAATCATATATGTACATAGGGTAATAATAATTTTTCCTCCCCCCACCCCTCACCACCCCTTATTTTTCTCTACACAATCCATCCTTCCTCCATCCTTGCCTTACCACCCCCCATTATGTATCATCATCCATTTATCAGATAGATCATTCAGCCTTTGGTGTTTTGGGATTGGCTTATTTCACTTAGCATGATATTCTTCAATTCCACCCATTTACCTGCAAATGCCATAATTTTTTTCTTATTTATGGCTGAATAATATTCCATTGTGTATATACCACAGTTTCTTTATCCATTCATCTTTTGAAGGGCACGTAGGTTGGTTCCACAGTCTAGTTATTGTGTGAATTGAGCTGCTATACACAGTGATGTGGCTGCATCACTGTAGTATGCTGATTTTAAGTCCTTTGGGTATAGGCCAAGGAGTGGGATAACTGGGTCAAATGGTGGTTCCATTCCAAGTTTTCTAAGGAATCTCCATACTGCTTTCCAGAGTGATTGCACCAATTTGCAGTTCCACCAGCAATGTATGAGTGTGCCTTTTCCCCCACATCTTTGTGAGTGGCAAATTCTCTAAGCACTTGTTCACTAAAACTCCCTTAAGTTTTTCTCTCACTTGATTTAAAGTATAATCCTAACAAGATATTAGATTCTCTTCTGATTTCTATTATAAGTATTGAGAAATCTACTGTCATTCTAATCATTGTTATTTTCGTATGTGATCTGTTTTATGTTTTTGCTTCGCAAATCTTCTCTATTTAGTGTTTAAAGGTTTCACCAGGAATTACTGAGGGGTGCGTGTGTGCGCGCGCGCGTGTGTGTGTGTGTGTGTGTGTGTGTGTGTGTGTGTACGTGCATGTGTGTTTTAATGCCCAGATGGCTTGGGATTCTTTCATTTGATTCCTTGGGATTCCTTCATTTGAGGACTCACATCTTTAATCAGTTCAGTTATAATCCACTTGCTCTTGAATATTTTTCTAATCCTTTTTCTCTCTGTGTGTAATTCTTATTGGATTTGTAAAATATCTGTTTTTCTCGTTGTCTTATGCATCATTATCTTAAACTCTTTCATAATTTCCATCTGATCTCTCTGCTGCCTTCTAGGTGATGTCCTCTGATCTTCGGATCAGGAATTTTCTCCTCAACTGTGAAAATAGACTGCACAATTCACCCAGAGTTCTTCATCCATTGAGAGTATTTCTCATATCTAGAAGGTCTATTTAGTTATTCCTTAAATCTTCCTTTATTTATAGGATCTTGAGCCTTCCTTCCTTCAGGACTTGTTGACTTGGGTTATATTTTTGAGTATTTTTGGTATTTTCTTTACTTCTCTGATGGTGTTTCTATTACTTCAGGTTCTGGAACTTCAGTCCTGTTTGTTGTGTCTGTCTATTCTTGATCATAGTGAATTATTTCACCATATATTTTTAAATATTTTTAAGTATTAAAAAGATGAGCTCATCTTTAAGGAACTTATTTGCTGAGAAAATACAGTGGCTCTGTGTTGTTGGAGTGTCACTATGAGGTGATTTGGGATTTCAAGCATCCCAGGGACATCCACTTTAGAACAGATTGTTATGTTTATTTCTCTGCAAGGAGTTTCCTGAGCCATGTAGATATCTGCATGTTTTCTGAACAGATTAAAGACATATTTTAGACCAAAACCCAAGGGCAAGCCTGGGGCTTAATTTTCTTTCAGAAGACTTTTCCCTTAAACTTAAGCGGAGACAGCCTCCTTGTCTTCTACCTGTGCCAACAGACTGATTTTCTCTAATCCCCTTTCCACCTTGGTTCAATCTTCAAACGTTCCTTATTTATATTTCTCAGTATTCCAAGACCTTGTCTCCTAGCCTTGAATGGGTGTTAAAACCCAAGTTCCCAGGTTTACTGGGACCAAAAATAAACTCCCAGGCCAGTCATGGACATATCGTTCTGCTTTTTTCAGCCTCCTCACTTCCAGTCCTCATGATCTCAACTTTGCAAATTTTTAAAGGGTTATATGTATCCAGAATTTCTGTGTGTTTGTGGCAGAAGTGACTTCAAGATTCTTCATCCATCATTTTTCTGGAATTAGAAATCTTCTCCATTTATTCATGTGGCCACCTCCCAAGAAATATAATTTCAGAGTAATTTGTGACTATTTACACAGCTCCAAAACACATTAGCTGAATTCAAGTATTTGGCCAATAATCCAGATGTTTTTGTCTACACAATGCCAAATATCCAGATGTGTGTGTCCAATTCATTTTCTGTTTCAAAATATAATACATTGCATTATTAAGCACATTTTGCTATTTCACAAGTTCAGGGATCTTGTGGGCCCCTTATTTGTCTCTCGTTTGCCAGGACTCATCATATTAGAGTATATAACTTTCATTTTGTCACATAGAATCAATACTATAATTCTCTTTCTTCTTCTTCTTGTAACTCTTATTTTTTTTACAATACAGTATTGAGGTCAGCAAGTATCTATTAATTTCTTGGATGAGGGTAAAAATAATGAAAAAATCACACTGTCCTTTTAGAGATATTAAAATCTAGTTACATTTATTTATTCATTCCATTAGTCAATTTTTTTTTTTTATTGAGCATACTCCATGCTCCTGATAAAACAATGATGAATAAAATACAGTCCCTGTCCTCATGGAGCAGACCATTCAGTTGGTCACAGGGGCAGGGGAAATAGCTCAGTGGCAGACATGTGTGAGGCCCTCGATTCTATTCCCAGCACTCCCAGCACCCCACCTCCAAAGTCAATCACACAAACAATATACAATAAAAATTGTAATAGATTTTATGTAGAAAAGTATAACTGCCATCATAGAATATCAAACACAGTCTCAATTTAGTTAGGATAAACCAAGAAAGGTCTCTCAGGAGCTATCTAAGCTGTGGCAAAGAAGGAGGAGAAGAAAAGTTCCAGGCAAAAGAGCTATGGATGAGTCTGTGGAAGCCCTGAGGCCAAAGAAGCTCAGCAGGTTTAAGGGATACAAAGACTGTCAGTGGGCCTGGGAGTGACAACTGGAGAGACAGGGATCAACTCATGTCTGAATAGGACAGGATTTGATTTTGGATTTTCATCTAATACAATAGCCCACCATTGGAATATTGCTAGAGGATGATATGAAAAGAACCTTGGCTGCTGGATGGGAAAGGTGTTGGAGAAGCACGGCTATGGAAAGAGGGAGAGGAGTTAAGAGGCTGGTCTAGGTAGAGGGAACAGTAGTGAAAAATAAGGAGGTGACAGTGGACAGAGAGATGGATAGCATGAGATATGTTTTAAATTTGTAATCAGTGGAAGTCAGTGGTAGGTATGAACAGTGAGGGAGAGGAAGGTGTGAACGTCAGCTCTGGCAAAAGTGACCAAGTGTATGGATGGTATAAATGTGAGAGTTAGAAGCATGAGATTAATATATACTAACATGGAAGTGGGTAACAAGACCCTGAGAGAGACTGTAGACTGGAAGAGGAAGGAGCAATGGTCAGGTAGAAAGCGAGAAAGCTATTAAAAAAAAAATTAAAAAGACTGAGTAGATCATCTAAAGTAGGGAGAAGAAAGAGAGCTTAGTATTGTGAAATCCAAAAGAAGACAAGGTTTACAGATGAAAAAGTGGTTAATGTTATTGAATACTTCTGGAAGGTCGAGTCAGGTAAAAACTAAGAGGTAGGCACTGGGTAGTGTGGATGCCATTGATACAAAAGCATTTTAGCAAAAAGGAAGAGGTGGAAACCAGAGTGAGATGAGTTAAAGAATCCATGGGAAAGGAAGAATTAAGAGATAGAATGCATGGTCAACTGTCACGAAACTAGATGAGACGGGTGCATATATTTTTTAAACTCCCCACTTATGAGAAACACCCCCCCACCCCCCCCACCCCCATCCCCACACACACCTTTAGAATGGACCTCGCTGGCATTTCATCCATGAGGCAGCCCCTCATTCCCACTCCGTCCATCAGGGGCATGCCACTCCTGTCAGGTGCTTCTGTGTTCCTCACAAGGACCTTGATGGGCAAAGACCACAGAAATGTTCTTGTGAAGAGAATGAAATTGGTCTTGGGAGAGCACCACAGATGAAAGAGGCACTGGACACAGTCCACAGCGCTCAAGGCACAGCCGGGGTCCACCTGCATCACTGTCCTATGGTTTGAGACCATGAAACTTCCGAATATATTCTTTCCCCCATAATCCTAAGCCAGTTCTAGTGGGTGTCATTTATCACCAAGAGTTCTGAAGCACAGAGTAAGATGGCACTAAGGGACAGGAATGCCCCCTTGTGGGGTTGAGTTGTGGGCTGAGAGGGAGAGTAATCCCCACTAAGAACCAAGCAAACATCCTGCACCTCAGAAATATCTTGTCCTTATTTATTTCTAATGACTTTTGCAATCTCTACCTTTTGCTGGTTAATAAGTTATGATTAATTCCATTAATATCATTTTTGAATATGACATCAAAACCTGTTTCTCTGCCCTCAAAAATTAACTCATACCAGACTAAATACACCAGGACTCACCGACCTGAGCTAGTGTGACAACTCTCAAGAACAGAGCAACAAAGTGATGCTGGTAAAGTGAGTCAAGTCTTTGATCTACAGGCTGGAGGTCTGGCTGATATCAGCTTGCAGAGGGAACAACTGCGGTGGGCCGATAGCACCACGAAGGTAAGAAGGTGGTGCAACATCACTTCCCTGGCCAAAGAAGTGAACAGGAAGCATTTCCAGGCTCCGAGCTCTGTCCTTCTCTTCTCACGTTTTGTGTTTTGATGCCTTATTTGGATTGCAAATGTACTCACTCAGCAAAGGGTCCCCGCTGGCTGAGATGTCAGAAGGCATTTGTTATTCCAGTTCACTGTTATGAAGGAGTCACAATAACTCTGGTTCTTATTTAGTGTCTTTGAAAGCTGATTTCTTACATGTGGGGCTCTAACAGCCTATTTGAGCTTCCTGAATTCTTAATATACCCAAAAGCATACCAAAGGGCCAGGCCTCTCTTTGGAGGGCTGTACTGGTGGGACACTGTAAATGACTGTTATTGAAGCAAGCTACCCTCTATGAGGAGACCTGGTGCCTTGAAGATTTAATAACTTGGAAAACATTCACAATACATTATATGAAAAATTCAGGTTATAAAACTGTACAGTGCAACTCCATTTCTATAAATAAACATGTGCCATACATGTATAGTCAGCGGATTTGCGTACATGTGTGTACATACATTTAAAATATCCTGAAGTGATACATACCCAAGTGTTAACACTGATAATCTTTCAGAGAAGGAGAGGCCTTGTAGGTGCTGATTGTATTTCTTTTTTTGCTAAACTTTCATTTTCCCATTTTTCTACAATAAACACATATTACTTGGTTAATTTCCTAAAGTCATTTTTTACATGAGCATCTGACAGATTTCTTATAAACAAGCGTTGGAAGCTCACAGTTGTTGGGTTTCAGGGGGCGGGGCAGGGAAGAGGAGAGGTGTGTGTGTTGTTTGTTGTTGACATTGCATTACTGCAGAGGGAAATGTGCCCAAACTGTCTGGTGACACCATGTTACCCACATAAAGGATGAATCTCTGGGTTCTCATTCTTTCTTAACTAACCATAAATTAAACCCTCAGGATAGTAGTTGGCTGATACTAGGGCACATAATTCCTCCCTCATCAGGCTTTTATACTGAGTCCAGATAACTATGTGCTCACTTCTTGCTGCCCGAGTTGTGGTAGAAACCATTTAATCACAGTGCTCCAACAGAACACCTCTTGGCCCTTGTAAGTGGAATCCCCAATTAAGCTGAGGTGCCATTTTGTACTCTAAATACTTATTAGCTGTTCTTAAATGGCCTTACATGCCCTCATTCAGCCTATCGGTTCTATCCTAAGACTCTCGGAACTGAAAGAAACAAACAAAACTTTAAATAGATTTCTTTTTCAGCTGAGCTCACTGTAATAGAAATACATGCACACACATAATCATAGCACATACACAAAACTCTATGCCTAGTGTCTAAGAGTACCAGACACCAGATAGTCTTCAGTTGATTAGTTCGAGCTGCATGATCTTAATTAACATAAAAACCCAGAGAGGGCAGTAATATCACCCACCATTTTGCAGATAGGGACACTGAGGCACTGAGGCTCAAAGAGGTTAAGGAATTTGCTCAAGGTCACTCCAAGAGAAAATAAATGTTGGAAACTGAGCCCGTATTTACCTGACTCCAGAGCCTTTATTTATTTATTTATTTTTTAATTTCCTGCCAGTTTTTTACACCATTGTAACCAAGTTATGACTCAGTGGGGTTATGTATACCTTAGGAACCTAGGGCACAGGTCGTCTGACTGTGGTTTCATCCCCCAGCAAACTCTTTCAACAAATAGACTAGACTGTTTTTCCTCTTATACTTTCCCTCCCTCCCATTTCTCTCTCTCTCTCTCTCTCTCTCTCTCTCTCTCTCTCTCTCTCTCTGTCTCACACACACACACACACACACACACACACACACACACACTTGCAGTGTCTGCATTTAATGGGACTCATGGCAATTTTAAGCCCTGCCAGGGCTGCAGGAGAACATGTTTCAGGTAACAACACAGGTGGATGCTGCTTAGTCACTGCTCCAGGTTATGAGGGATTAAGTTCTCCTCTGGGCAGCAGGAGTTGAGAACACTTCCTTTTTTGGTAGAATGATTGATGGAGGGCTCAGCAATCTTTCCTATATTTCCTTGCAAACAACAGCTGGACGTGCCCATGAGAGGCTAGGGGAGTGACAATTTTAAAGGGACCCAAAAGAGCTCAATGACTTGGCTTCCCTGACCTGACTGTACCTGATAGGGTGGTTTCCTGGGAGGATGAATTTGACAAAACAGTACATGCCACACATGATTTGTGACCCATGTCCTCTGTTGAACCTGATCAAGGTAGCCATTTTGCAAGATCTATCATGGTGCCTGAAGGAAGAGGCATTGGGGAGCCACAAACATAGGAGAAACTCTGGGGGACAGAGAAGCTAGAAGAGAATCCTGGGGATACAGGATTCCTCACTTGAAAATGGGGATAAGCATATAGGAGCATGTGGTTCACCCAGCACATAACTTGACTTTCAGCCTTCTAAGAATCCCTAGCAGAGTACATCAAACCCAATTTTTTTAAAACTTGATTTTTGAAACTTAATATCAAGCTCAATACTCAAATATTAGCCTTGCCAGCTGCCCCTCCCACCACCAGGTTTACTTGTATAAACAAATCTTGTTCCCCTAGAAGGAGGACAGAGCTGACACATTTCATTGTTCAGAAGGCAATTATCATAATGAGGGAAAGCTAAATGAATGGAGGGCTAATCCAGCTGCTCTGTTGATGGAGCATAATAAAGGTGGCCGCTGTGGAGCACAGCACAGAGTTAATTTGCACTTTTCTCCACAAGCCTGATGCTGCCTACACCACAACTGCCCTCATAACTAAACAGGGGCTAATTACTCATGTTAATTACCCAGCCCTGGGTCAGATCCCGAAGCTGGTTAAAGCCAATGGAAGGCGAACCGCACAGAGCGTTGCAGAGAGGCATAGTTTGGATGTGTAAATCTTTCTGATTGGTTCTCCCCACCATCAAGGGCCCGTAACTGCACAGATGAAACTAATTCCTTTGATGAGCACAGCAACTTTCTCTTCCTCCTTCTCCTCGCTGAAGGTCCCCAGCCCCCAATACTGTTTTCTTGCTTTCCTTCTTTCTGTGCAGAGCCTGCTATCGATGAATTTAGCAAAAATAAGTGAATAAATTAAAATAATAATTAACAAACCAAAAGACTTTATACTGTGTGATGATTCCATTCATATAATATCATGGAAAAGCAAACCCATAGGGATGGAGCACAGATCAATGGTTGCCAGAAGTGGGGGTGGAAGAGCGTACACCAAAGGGGCAGCATGAGGCAACTTGGGGGGCTGACAGAACTCTCCCCTATTTGATTGTGGTGATGGATATGCAACAGTGTTCTCCATTTGTCAGAGCCCATGGAACTCTACATCACAAAGAGTGAATTTTGCTCTATTTTACTATATGGAAATTAAAAAGAAATGCAAAAAAAGAGAACAATAAAATTTGCTCTGACTCTTTTGAACAGATTGTTTTATTAATTTTTTATTATTATTAAAAATTCCTAAGACCACTGTCTCCAACAAAGGAAATCTTTGAAATTCTAGTCAAAATGGGGGAGGGGAAACATTTGCTTGTCTCAGTAATGTGTAATAAATGCCCCATATCTACTGTTTTTGAAATGATTAAACAGGTGTGGATTTTTTTTTTTTTTCCCTGGGAATGTTAAACTGGTGTCTCCAAAAGCAGAGTGTAGCAAAGACTGGAACAATTTTCCAGTGAGATCAGTCAAGTCCTAATCTCCATGACGCCAAAATACTTGGCTACAAAGCGGAAAGTTCAGTCAATTACCCAGCTGTTTTGTCTCTGTGTGTCCCCCAATCTATGTGACTGTTCGGAGACAGGTTTCGGATTGTTCGGCTGGTGCCAGGGAGACTCCATCATAGTTGGCAGAGTTCCCCAATAACACATTTTCTTTATACTTCCTCACATCCCTTCACTGGGGCCGCTACAGCTTGAACTTCTTTGTCATCTCATTTCAACAGCAGTGGTTTTTAAAAAAGACAAATCAGTGACTTTATGATGAGTTATAACACACATCTTTCTTTTCTTCTCCTCGGAGCCTGTATAGCCACTCCTCAAAAAGGCAGTTGCAAGAAGGCAGCTGCAAGTATCACAAAGGTCATTCATTATCACAGCAACCTAAAAACTTACATTTCCAAAATAATCACACCAGAACTGATAGACAGTTTTGCATTCATTTGTAATGTTAAGTACTTAATCAACAAGTTAAATATTCTTCAAGTTCACAAGTCTGATGACAACATCTGAGTAGTTTTCTATCACTTAAGTGGGGGCTGTCTGATTAGGGCTGACAGATGTATATTAAAAAAAACAAGGAGGTTTACCTACTTGCCCCCCCCTTTATTTGCTGGAGATATGATAATGCAATAAAGTGAGGTCTCAAGATTCTTGCATGTTTATGCCTTTAAAATTATATGCATACCTTTCTTGCAGAAGCAAAAGGAGAGACATGATTTCTGAAATGGATTCCTAATTGTGTCGCCAGCTGACCACAGTGTGCTTGGGTTACCTGGGCTGGGGGGAGTGGGTGTCATATCCTAGAGGTAAACCTTTAAGCTCAATTTGTACCATCACTGGCTCTCAGGGTAGCAAAGACTTAAGAGTGGCTCTGATTAGTTTTTCTTGAGGATAACAATGAGTGAACCCTCAGATTAGCTTAAAAAAAAAATGGGCTGGGGTTGTGGTTCAGTGGTACAGCGCTTGCCTGGCACATGTAAGGTACTGGGATGGATTTTCAGCACCACATAAAAAAACTAAAAATAGAACAATGGTGTTTTTAAAAAGGAAAGTTTAAGTGGAGTTTATTGCAAAAAGGCATATGAACTGGGTCTAAAACTGAAAACCAATAAGGAACTAAGACAGCTCTGGAGACCAGAAGCTTGACTTGCCTCTCTCAGACCACATCTCTCATCGCTCTCAAGCCATCTCTCCCTTGATCTGTTCAACTACTCCCTTGCACCTCTTTCACGAGTCATTCTATGTTTTAGATACCTCATAATTTCCACTTGCTACTGGCCCATTGTGACTTCTCCCTAGCATTAAAACCATTGCAAACTTGCTGTTTCACACTACGTTTCTTAGTTTCAAAAACTCAAAGAGAAAATTTAATTGGCTCAGTGCATTTTTCTGTGCCAGGCCCCGTTACACGTCACTGTCAGCCTGTGAACTGAGAGTTCTGGGATCAGATGTCAATCCAAACTTCTTAGTCTGAAGTGTGGGTAGCATGGCTCAAAACAGCCTTCTCAGCAGCAGGGGCTCTGGGTGGGCAGGTCCCCAAAGGAGAGGTGGTAAGACTGTGGGATGGCATTGCCATGCCCTAATATCCTAGAGTCTCTTCTACAGTAGGGCTTTCCAACTCCAGTGCCTACAGCAGCCAGACTAGTGGTGTAAACGAATTAAACTGGTCTGGGTAAGATCATGCATTGTTTGAGGGAAGAAGACATTAGGGAACTGGAAAACACAGCCTCATGTGGAGGGAATGAGAAAACTAATCCTGGTTGACTGGTTGACACAGAAAAGAAGGCCAAGTATTCACAGACCTTCCAATTTCTCAAGAGAAACCAGAAGTCTGACATTTTATGTAAATTCTCCCACACACTAGAATTGTCTCAAATATTTTAGACAGGTAACCCAACCAAAATATTCCCTTCTCTCCTTCGCCTTGATTCTCAGCCTCTAACTTCTGCTGAACACACAGCAGGGAAGGAGACATCACCATCTTTAAAGGAAGGCAGCTCTCATTATTTCAAATTCCTCCACGGCAGCAGGGGAGGTAGTTCAGTGGTACAGGTATGCTTAGCATGTGCAAGACTCTGGGTTCCATGGCAGGTACCAAAATATTAATTAATTAGTTACTTAATTAAGTAAATGAAATTTCTTCATGCATTGGAATCTAAATCTGTCTCCCCACAGTCTATCTCTTATGCAGGAAAAAATTCAAAAGCCTCTTCAACCTGGTGGCGCACTCCTACCACGCACCTCCTTCTCGTTCAGTTTCTTCACAAGTCGCTTGTGGGATCTTCCTGTCACAATCCTGGTGGTCCCGCTCTGGACACCTTCTATTGGTTAATGTCTCATTCATATTGTGGTAGCTAGGGTCTGTTTTAGTCCATTCAGTCTTCTATAACAAAATCGTTTAGATTTAGTGATTTATAAGCAACAAAAAATTATTTCTTATAGTTCTGAAGGCTGAGAAGTCCAAGAACGAAGCACCAGCAGATTTGGCATCTGCTTCATAGGTGACACCTCCTACTGAGTTCTCATACGGCAGAAGGGGCAAGCTCTTTCATAAGGGCGCTAATCCCATTTGTGAGGGCAGAGTCCACAATACCTAATCACCCCTCAAGAGGTCTCACCTCTTAATTCCACAACAATAGATCTTGGAGGGACACATTCAGATCTGAGCACAGAGTACAAGACTTTCTCAACTTGAGACATTGTACTTCTAATTGAAGTTTTTATTTTAGATGGTAACTTCATACTGCTGATTCATACTGCATTTGAATAAACTAAAGGGTTTATGGTGTTTTGTTTATTTCTGTTCTTTTCACCTAAACAGTTACCAAGCTTGATTTTTTTTCTTGCTGCCCTTATGAAATTAGGTTTTTATCACCTGAGTTAATACACTGTTCCTATTAAGTCTTGTCTTGCTAAATTTCACTCAGCTCATTAGTGTCTCCTTTTAGATCTTTCTGTTCTTATTGCTGTTGTCCAACATATTAGTGTGTCTGTGTATATGCATTATTTATTAATTATATTCTATTTCCAAAAAGCATACCAGTCCATTTTTTCAGTTTGCTTCTTGTTTTTTGTCATTCATTTTTTTATCATTATAATGTCAAATTTTCACTTTATCTCTCAGAAGTATTTTTTTAATATTTATTTATTTTTTAATTTTTTACAGACTGCATTTTGATTCATTGTACACAAATGGGGTACATCATTTCGGTTCTATAGCTATACACGATGTAGATTCATACCATTTGTACAATCATACATGTACATAGGGTAATGATGCCTGTTTCATTCCACCATTTTTCATACCCCCCTCCCTCTCATTTCTTTCTACATAAAGTTCCCCCATTCTTCTCTCACTCCCCCCCCCACCCCCATTATATATCATTCTCCACTTATCAGGGAAAACATTTGGCCTTTCTCAGAAGTCTTTTGATATTTCTTCCTTTTTACTTATCTGGCTATGGAATTCTATCTCTTTTCCTTAAGATATTGTAAATCTATAAATCTAAAGTCCAGGGCACATATCTGGCTATGCTTTGTAGTCCTCTTCCTGGCTGTTGCAGAGTCTAAGACAAGCAGGCCATTTTCTCCTTAGTTTCTCATCATGTCTACAGCTCCAATCAACAGTTCTTTGTTGGACAGAATTAGGCCCCAGCAACAGTTTCCATTATTGCTACTTCTGGTTTCTGAGAATTAAAACAGTCAGCATGATCTGTTTCAAGCTATGATGGAGCGGATGATATCAGATTAATTCCCTACTGAGAACAACTATAAAAGCTGGATGAAACACAAAGGCCAACTGTTGGAAGGCACTGGAGAACAACAAGACAGCCAGGGCCCCTGAAGAAGCCAAGATCCTGAGGACATGGGAAATACGTTGAAATGTGCCTGATATTCAGTGTACCATTTCCGCTTAAGGCATCGCTGACTTCTAAATTGTGCATGTGTAGGCCTAATGTCACCAGTTGGGTTCCTTGAGAGAGAAATTAGTGAGCATATGTTTATCAGGGTATACTTTTAGGACCAACCCCTGTGGAAGAGAAGGGAAACAGGAGTCATTGTGGGCCAGCCTCCACGACCCCACAGGGAGCTCTGGAGCTAAAGAAATTACTTGGAGTTGCCCCAGTTTACTGTACAACAGTAGGTCTTTATATACCCAAGTCAAACCAGAAATGGGTGCGGGCGGCTCTGGAGGGAAATGGACTTGGGAGAAACAGTTTTCTTCAGCAGAGGAAATTCCCAAAGACTGTTGACAATTGGCAGTTCATTCTGAAGGGGGATCTAGGCAGTGTATCAGAATCATCACATCTATCTGCATCAGTCAGGATTCTAGAGAAATAAACCAATAGAAGGGATAGGTAGGTAGGTAGGTAGGTAGATAATTTAATATGGGAACTGGCTCATGGGATTATAGAGACCGAGTTGTCTGACAATCTGCCTACTGTAAGCTGGAGACACAGGACAATCAATGGTGGATTTGGTTTGAGTCTTTTGGGCTGAAAACTGTCAGGGCCCCTTCCCTCGGGGGTGGAAATGATGACAATAGTGATATATAAGCACTGGTCCAAGTCTGAAGGCTTGAGAACCAGGTATACTGGTGTCTGAAGGTAGGAGAAGGTAGAAAAGCCAGTTCAAACATAGAGTAAATTTTTCTTCATCCTCTTTTCTGTTCTGGCCTTCAGTAGATGATGCCCACCCAAATTGATGAGGGCAGATCTTCTTTACTACTGATTCAAATACCAAATCACTTTCAGAAACACCCTCACATACATACTCAGGAATAATGTTTTACCAGCTCTCTAGGTATCCCTTAACCCAGATATAAAATTAAGCACCACAGAAACCAAGCAGAAATCAGTCACAAAGAGAATAAAAGCTGATCATTAACTTCAATTGTTTCAAGCTATAGAAAGACAAAAATTAGAGTTCAGGATGTGCCAATAAGGGAAAGCATTGACAAACACCCATGTTTTCAGTTGAGACCCTAAAAAAAAACTATCCATTAGGGGTAAGATAAACCTAAAATAAGTAACCAGCTTCTAACCAAATCAGGTGAACATCAAACCCCCCACCAAACCTGCCAGAAGAAAATTAAATCCTCTCTTAGGAAGATAACATCAATTGTGCATGATGTCCAACATTCAATTTAAAAATTGACAGACATATCAGGAGATAGCAATAAATAGGGAAAAAAAAAAAAAAGGTAGGGAGCAGACAAAGAAAACACTGAAAGTAGAAACAGACAGAGGCACTCTAGACATTAGAGTTAATAAATGTGGAATTTGAAATAACTATGGTCAACAGTTCAAGAAAATAATGGATAAGATGGAGGATTTCACCAGAGAACTGGAATCTAGAAGGAAGAATAAGCTGGAGCTCTCAGAATTGAGACAGTAACAGAAATTAATAACTTAATAGACTAGTTTAACAATGACAATACACAGCAGAAGGCAGGTATAGTGACTTGAAAGATGAGCCAAAAATATTTGGAGTGAAACAGTTCAGAACAGGAGAAAGATATTTGATTTTTTTTTCAAACTTTAAAGACATGAAAAACAGTAAAACTGCCTAAAATATGTGAAATGGGAGTCTTAGATGGACAGATAAAAGAAAACAGAAGCAGTAATATGTGAAGAAATAGATGCTGAGAACTTCTCAAAAGTGAAAGACTTAAGAAGCTTGGGTTATTCCAGGTTAAAAGATGCATGCAGAGTTGGGCCGCTGAGCCACACAGCAGCGAATAATTGCAAACAGTCATTGATCTTCTGTGGCAGCCCACTGGGGCAGCGTTAGGTCCCCATAAGTTACTTTCCTACTCACCTCACACATATGAGATAAGCGTGTCTTCACCAGATGAGGAAATGAGGCTGGAGGTTGATTCCTAGTGCTGGTACCAGCTACTGAGGCTGGAACAGAACCTAGAATCTGCTGGACTCAAAAACCTTTGCTATTAACCTCTTTGCTATGCTCCTCTGGGAACCAAATATTTATCATAATCACTTCTAACATCTTACCTGGATATTTCCCACAGGGAGGGGGGAAATGATAATTCTGGTGGGAGTGGAGAGGTTCGAGGGAGAAGACTTTGTGAAATGCTTTAGGGGGCAGGCATGGAGGCAGGGCAGTTGAGGAACGGGAAGGCGGCAGATGGAAGGAGCTTCCAGGAGAGACAGAAGCACGTAGACTTCATCCTTTCAAAGTGATTTCTTTTTCTTCAGACAGCTGGTCTTATACTCAAGAAGAACCAACTCTGTTTTTGCCTCCCTCTCCCTCGTGTGTGATCTCCCCATGCCTTCAAGGCTCAGAATTCTGCCATGGGCAACCACTGCGGGTGAGATGGGTTTCCCGTGTTGACCTGGGAGCTCGCCCTCCATTTGTAACCCAACTTCTATGGAAACATGTACTCTGATTCCAACTGCCCCACAATTCGTTCTCAAGTTAGGATCTGCCTAACTTATCTATGCAAGAAGTTAAATAATAGCGCTGACCTGTGGCTTAAGGCTTGTCAGAAAGGTGGGCATGGATAATTACTGAAAGAGCATGGGAAACCTCAGGGCACTGAGTTCCAAAGAGACAGAGATGGATTCTTGCAGGTTGCAGGTGGTTTGGGAGTTTTCCTGGAGGTCCAGGAAGAGTTGGGTCAGCTCTGAAGCAGATGGGGCTAGGTTAGACCCAATAAGAAGAAGAGTGCAAAGGATAGCTGGAGGACAAATGCGTGGCGAGTGGCAAGGAGCCTGCTTTCATCTCCAGGGAGCTTAGGAATCGTCCTCCTCAGGCCACAGGGCACTGCCCTTCTTGGCTTTTGATTAGATGCTGGGAAAGGGGACTCCAGTTGTACCTAGAATTCTGTGGAGCAGCAGTTTGCTTTGCTGTCAAATGTACTGCAGAGGCTGCTGCTAGCCTTCCTGGGCCTTTCTCCATCCCTGCCCCAGGAGCTTGGCTCCTTCTGCCTGCTCACTGCAGCCAAGCCTCCTGTTCAGGTTAGTCCAGCTCCAGAAACATTTATGAGGCCCAGTCAGGTGCCAGGCTCTGTGCCACACACCGAGGAGACAGATGAGAATAAGAGGAAGTTTTGCCTTAGAGCCTCATGAGAAGAGGAAAGAGGCTCAAAAGAATAGTGCTCTTCCAATGGGGCTGTGGGGCCAGGGTGTTCAGGTGAGGGGCTTGGAGAGGAAAGGAGGCCAACACTACATGAGGGAAGCCCCGAGTCACAAAGTCCAGGAGCCTATGAGTCAGTATTCACAAGGACTAGGGTCCCAGCTCCTCCTCCACTTTGTTGCTTCCACCACAGAAGAATAAGCAATGCAGTGCTACAGTTCAGGATGTGAGCTGGGAGAGGGGAGCAGGGCTGGGCTGATTCTAATTTGTCAATCAGAAGTCTGCTTTGGCTTCCACACTGACCAGCTTGAGTCAACCTGTTCCAATTCCCTTTCCTCATCTGTAAGATGGAAATGGTGGTACAATGTGGCATGAGTTTCTAAATGGGGTTAGGGATTTTGACACCCAAAATCTTCGTTATTGGCACATAAGATATAAACCTAATAGAAGTGGTAGCACTGTGTCTTAGGCAGTTTGAGCTGCTATAAAAAAAATACCATAGTGGAGTGGCTTACACAATAAATATTTATTTCTCACAGTCTCAGAGGCTGAGAAGGCCAAGATCAAAGGGCTGACCAATTCAATTCCTAATTTACAGGTGGTCATCTTCTTGCTGTGTCCACCCATGGCAGAGAAAAGAAGCAAGCTCTCTGTGTCTTTTTATAAGGGTACTCTACCATCATGAGTGCTCCACCCTCAATGACCTAATTACCTTCAAAAGGCCCCACCTCCAATTACCTTCACATTGGGAATTAGGGTTTCAACCTAAGAATTGGGGAATGACCCAGCATTCAGTCCCTAGTTCACTGTTTTACACCAGTATATGATTAAACACATAACTGCTACAATTGATTATGCTGTTTTGCCTTGAATAAGAACTGAAGTTTGCTTGTGGAAATAGGCCTTGGGTGGCTTGTAGCTGTGAGTTGTTGTGAAGGGTAGGAGGGTCATTATCAGAAGTTAGGATGAAAACCTGTAACACCAAGTGCCAACAGGTGTGGCTCCTGGTACATGGTAACTGTCATAGCTAGTACATGTTTAAGGTGTGTGCCTCTTTAAGTTTTGTATATTCCTGTGCACCTCAGTACAGCTGGGCATAGTCTTCCGCATTCACCTAATTTTGTGTATCTATGAACAAAATATACTTGAACAAATGCAACACTTGTGTTGTGCTCAAATAATTCTCTCAGATGTCAATTCTGTTAAAACAAATTGATAATTTTAAGAGGTATATTATACTAGAACTGGGTATGCAAACTGCATCATGGGATGCCACGAGGAGTAGATAAGATACTTTATGTGAGTATTTAACCTAGGACCTGATAAGTGGTAAATAAGTGTTGTTAATGTAATGAGTATACATCAAAATCCTATATATCAAAGAACGAATCAATAAATATGTGAATGTCTAATTGTGAAGTAGAAGGTAGTGGTGTAGGAAATGTGTAGAGAGGGACATGATTTATCTTGCTGAAAGGAATTTTCCCTGTAGGAATCTTTCAGAGCCCAGCAGAGACTATGTCCTGTGACCAAGAAGACAAGGCCCACATCCTCCCTGCCCCCATTAACATGAATACAACCTGCATGGGCCTCATTGCCTTGTTATATAACTCCCAATGTTATATTTTTGTGGATCAGAAATTGGAGCAGAACTCAGTTGGGCAATTCTGCTCCTTGTGTTGTCAACATATATCACTTGATGTTTTCCAGCTAGCAGATGGGTTGATCTGGAGGGTCCAAGATAATTTCAGTCACATGTCTATTGTTGTGTTGGGATGACCAGAAGGTCTGTTCCAGATGGGACTACCAAATGGAGCAACTACACATCACCTCTCTTGCTTCCGAGAGCTGGAAAATAGATGCTACAAGGGCTTCTTCTTACTAGCCTTGAATGTTCCAGAACAATAGTTCCACTACATTCTATTAGTCAAGCATGTTGCTAAGCCCATCCCAGATTCAAGGGCAGAAGAGTTAGCCTAACTCTCAGTGGGAGTAGCAAAGACTCTGGGGGTCATCTTTAATCTATCACATGCTCTTGAAAACTCAGCTCCAGAAAACTAGAGTGGCACTTTCTGCTGCAGACATCGCTCCTGGGTGTTCCCACTGTATACTGTGCTTATTTCTGCTATGATATATAGCACCATGTGCATACTGTACACATTGACTTATCTGACATTGTCCATGGGTTGCAAGTTCCTGCAGGGTAGGGACTAGGTTTCTTTCAATTTTGGATTTGTGTTGTCCTTGTATAGTCTCTAGCACATGAAAGGTCCCTAATAAAATCTTGAGTCAATTGATGGTTAAGTAAACTAAAAAAAACAAATAAAAAGGGACTCCTGTGTTGAACAACTGATGCATCGAGAACAGAGCATGGCCATGCCCTTTGTCTCTCCAACACAGAACGTACTGCATGACATTTAGTCCATACTCCATCAATATTTGTTGAAAACCCAAACACACACACTCACATACTTGTACCCTGCTGTCCAGCTGTGGCTGAGAGGCCTGGTGCTGTGGGCTCAGCAAGATGAGAATATTTTGGGCTATAAACTGAATCCGGGACAGGTTGAACAGAAATGAAGACCTGAGTGTGGTATGGTTATGTCGGACAGGGCCAAAAATTAGAGTTGGTCACCACTGAGGATACCAGAAAAAGGATCAAATGAATTCTGGACTGAGGGGTGGGGGCAAAGAAGGACTAGAAGTTAGCTGTCCTGTTGGCTATCACTTTCAGAGGAGAGAGCTTCCTTACATACACAGGACTTGGGGAGGGGCAGCTCATCGCCAATATTTATCAAATGGTCCTCCACAAAAACCAAGTACAAAAGAGAAACCAATATGTACCAAGCACAAAAGGCAAACAGCTTTGCATTTGGTACAAGTGGGAGAGCTTTGGAGAGGGGGAACTGGCCACAGAAAATGAGCATTTACTTTATGTGGAAGCTGTTAGTGACCATTAGCAGTGAACCAGGTGTTAACTGTGTGCCTATTTTAAGTCTAATTTGATTTAGTATTTGGATTAGGTGTGTGCTATTTATAAGGAGGCTTCAGCGTTGGGGCAGGAGGGAGCCGAGTTAGCCTGCGAGGCAGACTGTGGCCTGGTCTGCACACTTCAGTTCAGGCTCTGTAGCTGGCAGTTCAGGACCTTCCTCAGATAATTAGACGAGTGCTCAGAAGCCATCAGCCCACAGATAATAGCTCTGCAGGAGCTCATTGAATCAACTCCTTCTGTCTTTGCTGAGGCCTCTGTGTGGTTGGAATGCCCAGGACTAGGAATGTGTTAGAGACCCAGGGCTTTGTCCTGCCTGGCCTACCCCTTCAGGAAAGAAGAGATGAAATGGTTCATCCCGGCTGTATGACCCCTTTCTCACACAGACATTTGGTATCTTCCACTGGACACAAAGAAATTGCATCCACATGCCTCCCTGGATTGGAGCAGTGGCAGAGCCGAGCTTTGTGACAGGCCCCTGCATTCCTGGAAACCCACATTTTGGATTTCAAGGCAGGCCCCTGTTGGCTGTGGGGATTTTTCCCAGAAACTACTGAAGGGATATCACCTGGTCTGAAAGGCAGCCATTGTGACGAGTACTCAACAGCAAAGTCACAGGCCTGGTTGGAAGAGGGGTGAAGCTTGCAGAATCCTACCAGCCAGGAGTGCCCAACAGGCAGCAGGAACAGGTGGTCCAGAAGCAACCTTAGCAGAGGACAATTTCTTCAAACAGAATAAAAAAAAAAAAAAAAAAAACTAGTTAGGGGAAAGCAGGTAAGCCAGACAGCTCTGCAGAGGCCAGGTTCCAAAGAGGCCTGTGTAGGAAGAGATGAATGGAGACTTCTCTCCAATCCCTAGTTAGTGCAGCAGCAAACTTAGGGTTTAGTTGTGATTAGAGGCCTCGGCACTAATCAGATGCACATAGGCCCCTCCAGAGAGAACCCACACACAGTATTTGGGCCGTAAATACAGTCACTTCCACAAGCATCTGGAAAACGCTGAGCCGGGCCTGCTCCCTGGCAGGCAGCATATCATTTCCTGAGCCTCCTTGGCATGGTGCCCGCCCTTCAGTTAGCTGTACCTCCCAGCCTGGGCACAGAGGCAGTGACATATTTTAAGTTGGACCTGTCCCTTTTCTGTTGTGAGATGTCACTGTTCACAGGGATCCAGTCTTACGTTCCATCTGGGGGTACAGTGATGAGGGTTGCCAGACCTCCAGGCCCAGGTGGCTGGGTATCTATGAGTTGAGTATGGGCCTTGGAAGAATCTGGTCGACTTCAGAGTTGGGCTGGAACTCGGGTGACAGGGAAGAGAAAATTTTTAGTAGAGAACAATTCTGACTGAAGCTTTTCTCTTGCCTAGGAAAAAAGATAAGCCACTGGAGTTTATTTTCCCTTTGTCATCTTAATTCATTACCTGATAAAGATGAAAGTGGAGGTACATTTTTATTGGTGCACTGTAATTATACATAATAATAGATTTCATTGTTACATATTCATACATGCATATAACAAAATGTGGTCAATTTCATTACCTAGTACCTTCCCCACTTTCCTCCCCTCCACCTTCCCACTGGTCCCCTTCCTCTACTAGTCCCCCTTCTCTTTTCAAACGTGTATTTTTGAAGGGTGTTTTATCTGTCACTGTAAGGAGGTGCATCGTTCCAAGTGTACACACCACACTGCATCACTGTGCACTCTGGTTTGCAATGTGGTACTTCGGTGATCCCTGTTCTTGCTCTCTGAAGGCGAGGGACATGCTTTTCTGCTTGGAAATGTCAGCCTGGTCTCTTTCCTCCTGTTCCCTTGTTCCCATTCCTCCAGAAAGGCAGACCTGGTTGGAGAGACTGGGTTCCCTAACTTTTGACAGGCAGAACTCCCTCTTTGCTATTTGCCCTGTTTCCAATGGCTGCTTCTGAAGGAGAAAGCGGTCCTCTGTTATTGCAGGTGGGAACAAGGGGGGGTGAGGAGAGCTGGGGGACGCAGTCCCATCCAAACCTGCTCTGTTGCCTCCTTGGAAGCAGGAGGCAGGAAGCGGGAGGCAAAGGACAGCCACACTCCCGGCAGGCAAGCATTTACCTCTGGAGAAATGTCACTCTGATTTGCTCGCATCCTCTTTGCTCCTGTCATGTGTGGCAGTGCTTTCTATTGCTTGACGTGCTCACCTTACTCTCAGGGGAGATTTATGGAGACCAGTGGCTGCTGCTCCCCCTCAGTGGGAATGGCTGGCCCTGGAGCTCTCTGTGTTCTTTCCTATAAAACTGTCAGGACATTTACTGAACAATGATCCTGTATGTTTGCAGTCCCTGCCCCCTTACTCTCATCTCTCTTCCCCAAAGAAAGCCTCTCTGTTCCTTCTTTCTCTCATCTTTTGAATCCATACCTCAGGGGGGCCATAACTGAGACCCTGGCCCTGCGACAGATCAATGGGAATGGAAGAATTCAGAGTGAGAGAGTGGAGCCTGCGTCTGGTGTGTGTGTGTGTGTGTGTGTGCGCGCCAGAGAGAGAGAGAGAGAGAGAGAGAGAAACAAGAGGGTCTGCACACATCCTGCAATCATGTTTTGTCATTTTGAACTAAACTCTGCTCTTGATCATTTATTTCTTTTTTAAAGTTAGAAGAGATCAATGCTAACGTTATTTTATGATAGTAATTTTTTCTTTCAAATCACTTTAATAATGTGGCAATAACTCAAAATATGAAAAACATGTTCCCTTTAAGGAGAGTGCCACCACGATGGCCTCATATGAGCATGATCAAAGGCAATGAGGAGACTGGATTCCAAAGGGCATGGTGGTAAGAAGGCTTCATGGCTCACAAATTGACAAGTTTGGTTATGATTTCTCCAAAACGGAACATGCAACAGAAGAGACATGAAATTTAAGGGACCCTCAGAGAACAGGGCGAGGTTGCTGGGTCATGAGCACCTTGAAGCATTTCTTGATGGTGATTCAGTGTCACAAGTATTTGTCATCTGGGGAGAACTGGACAGGATGGGCTGAGCCGGTCTGTGGCCCCATAGGGTCAAATTTCTTCAGCGTGTAGACCTGATCTCCTTGCTCCTTGAGGTAATACTGGAGAAACACAACCATGCTTAAACCGGAGGCTCTACGTCCATCTGCATCTCATGTTCGTCAGTTTGCCTATGACAGTAATTTAATGGTAATAAATACAACGTGAACTGTTAAGCAATGTCCTCAACCAAGAATCTTTAATGTACATGAAGCATACTGTGTTCCAGGGACTGTTTCCAGTGATTTACATACATTGACATGTTATGTAAGCTCACAACAGTCCTGTGACAATATCTCTTCTTCTGAGAGAAGATGGCAGAGGGAGCCTTCTCAGTGTCTAAGAAACCATAAGCTCTTCAGAATATTTTGAGGTAATTTGGCACAGCAGGGATGTGACATCTGGGCTGTCTTGAATGACTTGCCATGTGCTTAACAGAAGTCCTCATTTTTTTCAAAGGTCTGGGACTGATTGAAGTCCTTGGAGCATCTCTGAGCAAAGGCTGCCACATTGTTCATGAGCAGAGAAAGGTAAAGGAAGAGGATAAATGGGATTAATTGACACTCCTCAAAGACCTTGCTACAAAGCTGGTATCCTCAGGGAAAGAGCTCTGTGGTCAGTGAAGACTGGGAAATAATAAGTTAAACAGACCGGAAGTTTCTGTATGCACAGGACTTCTCAGAGCATCTGCTGTACTGACTCTTCTAGAAGAAATAGAGAATGAAGCATTTCCTACACTTGTTACACCTCTTTATGGGGAGACACTCCCAGAATCAGAATTCATTCATGGTACAATGGTTAGTCTTGTCAACTTAATTGGATTGAGCGACACCCAGGAAATTGGTGAAGCACACTTCTGGGTGTGTCTGTGAGGGCGTTTCCAGGGATGACTGGCATGTGGGACAGTAAAATGAAGGTGGGGGAGAGCCCTCCTCCTTCCAATAGGCTGGGGGTCTGGACCAAACAAAAATGGGAGAAGGAAAAAACCTTCAGAAGTGCATGCTAGCTTGATTCTTCTTACACCAGTGTGCCTTTTGTTGTTGCCATAGCTCCTGGACATGACTCCATCTTTAGTCCTTATTTTGGACTCATCTCAGTGACTCTCCGGGGAGCTTCTATACTTTCAGCCTCAGATTGGAGCTGCATCACTGGCCCCTGTTGTACTGAGAATTCAGCTTTTTTGACTGAGCAGCTACTGGTTTCTGTGGCTCTCCAACATACAGATGGCCACGGTAGGGTTATCCAACCTGTCATCTTATGAGCCAATTTAACAAATCCCTTTTTATAATTATATGACTATGATTATAAGTTATAATTATGTACATATTATATATAATTATGTACATATTCTCTTGGTTACTGTTTTAGTCAGGGTTCTCTAGAGAGACAGAATCACCAGGAAATATGATTACAGAAAGGGAATTTATTAGATTGGTTTATACTACCAGAAGCTGGATAGTCCATGATGGCCATCTGCAGGCTGGAGAGCTGGAGAAACAAGTAGCTGCTCAGTCCAAGAGGCTTCAGTCTCAGAACAAGAGGGATGGAGGGTGCTACTTTAGTCTGAGACTGAGGGCTTCTGGAAACTCCCTGGAGAATCACTGGCAGAGTCCACTTGGAAGAGTGAAGAAATGAGCATCTGATATCCTCAGGCAATCATAGCAGTAAAAAGAATCAAACTTGCATCCACTGCTGCTTCCTTATCTTCCATCTTTTATCCCATCCAAGCCACCATCCTATTGGACAGTGCAGCCCATGCTTAGAGAGGGTCTCCACTTCAGTTTGCTCTCCCACATGTCATTCATTCCTAGACACACCCTCATTGACACACCCAGAAGCCCCTTAATCTTCAGCATCTCTTTTTTTTTGCTTTAATTGTAAACAAATGGGATACATGTTGTTTCTCTGTACATGGCATAAAGGGATACCATTTGTGTAATCATAAATTTACATAGGGTAATGTTGTTTGATTCATTCTGTTATTTTTTCCCTTTCCCCCACCCCTCCAACCCCTCTTTTCCCTCTATACAGTCCTTCCTTCCTCCATCCTTGCCCCCCTCCCTAACCCTAACTCTAACCCTAACACTAACCCCTCCCACCCCCCATTATGTGTCATCATCCACTTATTAGCGAGATCATTCGTCCTTTAGTTTTTTGAGATTGGCTTATCTCATTTAGCATGGTATTCTACAATTTCATCCATTTGTCTGCAAATGCCATAATTTTATCATTCTTTATGGCTGAGTAATATTCCATTGTATATATATACCACAGTTTCTTTATCCATTCATCAATTGAAGGACATCTAGGTTGGTTCCATAATCTGGCTATTGTGATTTGAGAAGCTATGAACATTGATGTGGCTATATCTCTGTAGTATGCTGATTTTAAGTCCTTTGGGTATAGGCCAAGGAGTGGGATAGCTGGGTCAAATGGTGGTTCCATTCCAAGTTTTCTAAGGAATCTCCACACTGCTTTCCAGAGTGACTGCACTAATTTGCAGTCCCACCAGCAATGTATGAGTGTACCTTTCTCCCCACATCCTCGCCAACACGTATTGTTGCTTGTGTTCTTGATAATTGCCATTCTAATTGGGTGAGATGGAATCTTAGGGTGGTTTTGATTTGCATTTCTCTTATTACTAGAGATGTTGAACATTTTTCCATATGTTTGTTGATTGCTTGTAAATCTTCTTCTGTGAAGTGTCTATTCATTTCCTTAGCCCATTTGTCGATTGGATTATTTGCATTCTTGGTGTAGAGTGTTTTGAGTTCTTTATAGGTTCTGGATTTATAGAATGAATAAATAAATAAATAAATAAGTTTATAGAATAAATAAATAATAAATAAATCTTTATAGATGTGTAGTTCTTTATAGTTCTTTATAGATTCTAGCTCTATCTGAAGTATGAGTGCAAAGATTTTCTCCCACTCTGTAGGCTCTTTCTTTGCATTGCTGATAGTTTCCTTTGCTGAGAGAAAGCTTTTTAGTTTGAATCTATCCCAGTTGTTGATTCTTGCTTTTATTTCTTGTGTTATGGGTGTCCTGTTGAGGAAGTCTGGTCCTAAGCCGACATGTTGAAGATCTGGAACTACTTTTTCTTCTATAATCTGCAGGGTCTCTGGTCTGATTCCGAGGTCCTTAATCCATTTTGAGTTGAGTTTTGTGCATGGTGAGAAATATGGGTTTAGTTCCATTCTGTTGCATATGGATTTCCAGTTTTCCCAGCACCATTTGTTGAAGAGGCTATCTTTTCTCCATTGCATATTTTTGGCGCCTTTGTCTAGTATGAGAAGATTGTATTTATTTGGGTTTGTGTCCGTGTCCTCTATTCTGTACCATTGATCTACCTTTCTATTTTGGTACCAATACCATGCCGTCTTCAGCATCTCTTAATCCAATCAAGTTGACAATTCAAATTAACCATCATAGTTACTTTCCTCTAGAGAACCCTAATACAAATGGAATATACTTTGGAAAACACTTTGTCACTGACCTAACCAATCTTTCCAGTTTTAAGGCGACTATTGGCCTGGACTGGCCTGGAATTTGAGGTATCTCCCTGATTATCTGAAAAGGCTCAAATGTTTGGAGATATGCAGGTAAGAACTTAAATATATCATTTGTGAAGTGTAGAACACAATGGAATCTCAGCAGCTGTTCTGATGAGTTCCCTACCACCACTACCTTACATTTGGATTGCTTCCCTAGAGGGGAGGTTCAGGAATCCATGACATCCAGAAGGGAGAGGGTCAAGCTCCTCTTTTTATCTGCAGTGTCCCCCTCCAACCAGAAGTAAACAAACCTACTGATTTCGTTAAATTGGGGGCCCTTGGCAGTGAAGAACTTTATGTGTGAACACCAGCTGGGTCTCACCACCCAGAGCAGCACTACTGGGAATTACCTGCCATGAACTTCAAGATACTCAACATCGTCACTGGAAGGGCCATTTATGGAGGGGGCAGTTGGAACAATAAAATGAGACTAAAGAAGCTCCATTGAGGGTTACATAACTTCTGCATTGAGAGGAAGAAAATTTGGAGAGGGGAGCCTCATTTCCAACGATTGAAAAAAGCTATTATGTATGTAGCAACTGTACTTTGAAGACTGCCCCAGTAACCAGCCATTCACCAACCAAATAGAAGCTTCCTTTGGAATGCTCTAACAGCCAACCTAGTCTCATTATCTCTCTCAAATTCACAATCTCCCCCTTCTGATTAAAGTACCTGGTCTTCTTGCTTCTATTTTCTTTTCTTTTCTTTTTTTTTTCTTTTTTTTTTGCCTGCCTCTTGGACTCACTGCTAAATTAATCTTCCAAAAACATTATTCATCTTCCAAAAACATTCTCATCATGTCCACTTCTCTCCTCAAAACCTTTGAATGCCAATTTGAGCATGATCCCCAATTGCCCTTCCTGCCTTATTCACACAGTCCTGCTATAAAGACCCCTGATCCAGCCTACATTACCACTCCCCAAATTGTATGTAACTCTGAGTATGTTCCCATTCATGTGCTCCTGTCACTTCCAGCTGTTCAATCCCAGGGCTTCAAAGTCCCCAACATACTGTTTTCTGATCCCAACAAAAGAACTTGGAGGACTCGATGGAGGTGCAGACACTTTATTGCTGTGCCTTCCTTGCAGGGACAATATGGAGGGCTGCACTGTGCCTACAAGCAGGGGGCATATAGAGAATAGGTTGCGTGCCCACCGCTCAGGTGGATTTCTTCAGATCTTTTATGAGTACATTCCTTTACTTTCCCACCAAGGTCACTCTGCTTTGATCCTCACCTAGAGACTGGTGACAAGGGAAGTGGTCAGCTCTCCCTTTCCATTTCCTTCATTATCACATTTTTTAAAGTTCTCCATATTTCACAGCCTGGAAAAACAAGTTTTCCTAGGCCCTGACCAGTGTGTATACCAACAACACCAGTCTCAAATGTCCTAAAAGAATGTGATGGCAGCAGGAATGATGAGGTAAGTTCCCCTGAAAATCATCTCCTCCCGAAAAGCAATGAGAACACTGAAAATTTTATCAGAATCGATTTTTTTCACACTCCACTAAGATAGACCATTATCGAAAAGACAATAACAAGTTCTAGAGCGGATGTGGACAAAGGAAACCTTCCCACTGTTGGTGGAAATGTAAGTTAGTGCATTCCTTATGGAAAACAGTATGAAGGTTTCTTGAAAAATAAAAAATACAGCTACTATATGATCTAGCAGTCCTACTACTAAGTATATGTCCAAAGGAAATGAATCAGTATATCAAAGAGGCATGCACTTCTGTGTTTATTGCAGTACTATTCACAATAACCAAGAAATGGAAACAACCAAAGTGAATGGATAAAGAAACTGTGGTACATATATATCATGAAATACTATTCACCCATAAAACATGAAATCCTGTCATCTGCAGCAACAAGGATGGAAGTGGAGGTCATTATGTTAAGTGAAATAAGCCAAGCACAGAAAGACAAGTACCATATGATCTCACTTGTATGTGAAATCTAAAAAAGTTGATCTCATAGAAACTGAGAGTAGAATGGTGGTTATCAGAAGTTAGGAATAGTAGGGGGAAGGAATGGGAAAAGGTTGATCAATAAGTACTAAGTTAGTTAGTTAGGAATGAGAAGTTCACACAATAGAGTGACTATAGCTAATGTACTGTATATTTCAAACAGTTATAAGACAGGATTTTGAATGTTTTAACCATAAAAGATAAATGT
Organism: Sciurus vulgaris; assembly: GCF_902686455.1. Classification (NCBI taxonomy): domain Eukaryota; kingdom Metazoa; phylum Chordata; class Mammalia; order Rodentia; family Sciuridae; genus Sciurus; species Sciurus vulgaris. The sequence goes on along the minus strand of NC_136473.1, from coordinate 42,470,397 downwards.
TGAACATTAAAGAATGTATATATATATATATATATATATATATATATAAACATCACATGGTGCCTCACAAATATGTGTAAGTTTTGTGTTTTTTTTTAATCAGTTAAAAAACATTTAATATCAATTAAAATAAAGAATCAACATACCTCAACTTTGTAAAAGCCATATATGCTAAACCCAAAGCCAGTATCTCTAAATGGAGAAAAATTGAAAGTATTTCCTCTAAAAACTGGAACAAGACAAGGACACCCTCTCTTACTACTGCTATTCAACATCATTCTTGAAACTCTAGCCAGAGTAGACAAAAGAGAAGAATTAAAGGGATACAAATATTGTATCCATCAGTATTTGCCAACGACATGATTCTATATTTAGAAGATCCATAAAATTCCATCAGAATACTTTTAGAACTCATAAATAAATTTAGCAAAGTAGCAAGATATAAAATCAACACCCATAAATCATTCCTAGTCATAAGTGATGAATCAACTGAAAGAGAAATAAGGAAAACTACCCCATTCACAATAACCTCAAAAAAATATACTTGGGAATCAATCTAACAAAGAAGTTAAAGGCCTCTACAACACTAAAGAAGAACCCTAAAGAAGGAAACTGAAGAAGACCTTAGAAGATGGAAAGACCTACCATGCTCCTGGATAGGAAGAACTAATATTTTCAAAATGGCCATACTACCAAAAGAGTTATATAGATTTAATGCAATTCCTATTAAAAATTCCAATGACATTCTTCATAGAACTAGAAAAAGCAATCATGAAATAAATTTGGAAAAATAAAAGACACACAATAGCCAAAGCAATCCTTAGCAAGAAGAGTGAAGCAGGAGTAATCACAAAACCAGACCTTAAACTATACTACAGAGCTGTAGCAACAAAAACAGCATGGTATTGGCACCAAAACAGACATGTAGACCAACAGTACGAAATAGAAGACACAGAGACAAACCCACATAGAAACAGTTATCTAATACTAGATAAAGGTGCCAAATACATTCACTGGAGAAAAGATAGCCTATTCAACAAATGGTGCTGGGAATATTGGAAATCCACATGTGACAAAATGAAATTAAACCCCTATCTCCAACCCTGCATGAAACTCAACTCAAAGTAGATCAAAGACTTGGGCACTAGACCCTGTGTCTAACAGAAGAAAAAGTTGGCCCAAATCTTCACCACGTCTGCTTAACATCTAACTTCCTTAACAAGACTCCTAAAGCACAAGAAGTAAAATCAAGAATCTATAAAAGGGATGAATTGAAAATAAAAAGCTTCTTCTCAGCAAAGTTAACAATCAATAATGTGAAGGGAGAGCCTACGGAATGGGAGAAAACTTGTACCACATACACCTCAGATAGAGCATCAATCTCCAGGATATATAAAGAACTCAAAAAGCTTAATACCAAAACCCCACAAATAACCCAATCAATAAATGGTCTAAGGAACTGAACAGGCAATTCACAAAAGAAATACAATTGATCAACAAATATATGAAAAAATGATCAACATCTCTAGCAATTAGAGAAATGCAAATCAAAACTACGATTTCAGAGCTGGGGATATAGCTCAGTTGGTAGAGTGCTTGCCTCACAAGCAGGAGGCCCTGGGTTCAATCCCTAGCACCGCAAAAAAAAAAAAAAAAAAAAAAAAAAAAAAAAATCAAACAAACTACAGTTTCATCTCACTTCAGTCAGAATGACAATTATCAAGAATACAAGCAACAATAAATGTTGGTAAGAATGTGGGGGAAAAGGTACACTCATACATTGCTGGTGGGTCTGCAAATTGGTGCAACCATTATGGAGAGCAGTATGGAGATTCCTCAGAAAAATTGGAATGGAACCACATTTGACCCACTTATCCCACTCCTTGGTTTACATCCAAAAGACTTAAAAGCATACTACAGTGACACAGCTACATCAATATTCATAGCAGCTCAACTCAAAATAACTAAACTAAGGAATCAACCTAGATGCTCTTCAATAGATGAATGGATAAAGAAAATGTGGTATATATATATACAATGGAATATTACTCAGCCTTAAGGAAAAATGAAATTACGGCATTTGCCTGTAGTTGAATGGAGCTGGAGAATATCATGCTAAGTGAAATAAGCCAGTCCCCAAAAACCATAAGCCAAATGTTTTCTCTGATATGAGATTGCTAATTTACAATAAGGGAGAGCGGGCTAGGGAAGAATAGTTACTTTGGATTAGACAGAGGCAGGAGAGAAGAGGGGAATGGGGGTAGGAACACTAGTAGAATGAATCTGACATTATTGCCCTATGTACATATATGACTACATGACCTGTGTGAGTCTACATCATGTACAACCAGAAAAATGAGAAATTATATTCCATTTATGTATGATGTGTCAAAATGCATTCCACTGTCATATAGAACTAATTAGAACAAATAAAAAATTTTAAAAGAATCAATTTTTCTTGAAACTTGGAAAACTAACCAAAGGCTTACAGTAATTGAGGAGAAAAAAAAAGTAGAAATAAAAAGCAGAATCTTGGTTAAGAACTGTGCACTTTGTGGTGTCTTGACCTGCTTTATTCTCAGCCTCCTCTCCCCAGCGTCTTGACAACATCGGCTTGTGATCTTCGTGAAGCAGAAGTGTGGAAGTCTCTGGAGGTTACCAACAGAGTTGCATCCACCAAAGCTCCATTTTCTGACCTACTGGGAGGCACTCTGGAAGACCCCACTTGGAAGACTTCTTTTTACCTGACCTGAAAAAGAGCCTGCCCATTTGTTCAGCAAAAACAATCAGCAATAATTGTTCAACATCACAACTGTCGAGGCAGCAGATAACAATGAAGACAAATGAATAGAAAACCAAAATACTTCAGAGGAAAAGCTAGGGCCTAAGATATCCATATGGAGCTCTGAAGAGATCTAATGTAGTCTTTGGAATCTGTAAGGCCATGGACACAATAGGCCTGTGCACATGCTCAGAATCGGCTTGAGAAGTCTGTGAGCTCTCACCTCTGGCTGACCTTGAGACTCTACACAAGCACCAAGTGAAGGCTAAGGCGGAAATGATAACTTGCCCCAGCTAACACAAGACCTCTTGGCAAGAACTGGAAATTTTATTGATTTAGGCATTTGAAAATATCTATGTTCAGGGATGAATATCCAGAAAAGATATCCGATTTTAAAATGGGAAAATTATCTGAATAGACATAGTCTAAAATTGATGCATTAGATTGTGCAGACCAGTTTTCCACAGTGACAGAAGAAACAGTAGCTGAAAATTAGTTACCTCTCCAGTTTTATCTCCCCTGTCTGGTTTTCTGAATCAATAACTCACTGGAGTACATGGATATTTGAGTGGGAAGGTGAATTAAAACTAACTTACTTTTATGTCAAAATGAACCCCACTATTATGTATAATTATAATGTACTAATAAAAACATTAGAAAACCCAGACTCTCCACGTTGCATTCAAACCAAGAGCAAGTCCTCTGTTTTTCTTTCATAAAAATATTTCAATGAATATTTATAAAAAGAAAATATCTGCCCAGAAATAGAAGTCGTAAAGGAGCCCTAATTGGAAATTTGGAACTGAAAAATAACACAATGACCAAAACTTTTAAAGCATAGCAGATGAGCTCAGGACCAGAATGAAGAGAACAAAGGAAAGGGAAGATAGAATTGAACAATGAAATAATAGAAATAATCCAGTCTGAACAACAGAGAGAATTTACTAAAAATAGAACAAAACAAAACCCAACAAAGAAAAACCCCCCAAAGAGAGCCTCAGGGACCCATGTAGCAATAGTAAAAATCTAGCATTCATGCTGTCAGAGGGAGAGTAAAGGGGGACGTGGAAAAGCACTACAAAAAATAAGATTGGAAATTTCCTAAATTTAGCAAAAGGCATATAGATCCAAGAAGCTAAAAACGAACAAACAAAAAATTCCAAATAACAGGAGCTCAAAGAAATCTGCACTAAACGTATCAGTCAACTACTAAAAACCAAAGACAAAAAATAAATAAAATCTTGAAAATGGTAAGAAAACCAATATCTTATTATAGGGGGAAAACAATTCAAATGGCAACATATTTCTCATCATAAACCATGAACACAAGAAGGAAGTGGCACAGCATTTTCGAGGTACTCAAAGAAACAACTGTCAGCACAGGATTCTAATATCCTGTTAAAACAGCCCTTACTTAAAGAGGAGAGCAAGGTATTTTCAGATGAAGAAAAACAAAGAACTCATGCCCAGCAGACCTACCCTAAGATAAATAGCAAAAGGAAATTCTTGAATAGAAAAAAAAAAAAAAAAAAAAAGGATTAAAAAAGGATCCTTGGAATAGTGGAAGGAAGGAAGAACAATGGAAAGAGAATAAGGTATTCACAACAGGTTCATTTTCTTGAGTTTTCTGAACTATGTTTGGTTGAAACAAAAATTATAACATCATTTACATGGTTCTAAATGAAAACTATTTTATTATAAATAAGCGTGGGTGAGAAATTTGAAGAGAGGTGGTTTCTACAATTTACTCAAATGGGTAGAATGCCAATGCCAATAGAATATGATAAATTATGTATGTATAATATAATACCTAGAGCAACCACGAAAAAAATCTATGCAGAGATCTGCTCAAAAACACCATAAAAATCAAAATGAAATTTAAAAAAATATTCGAGTAAGTTAGGAAAACAAAAACAGAGAAACAAGAACAAAGGGAACAAACAAACATTGTGGGTTTGTAAGTCAGAGTGGAACTATTATTTTAAACATTCTAGCAGTTTCATTCTTGTAACGATATAACCAAATTAGCATTGGGACAAATTGTTCCTTTTTCCTGAAAAAGAAAATCACTAATGTATGTTAATGGTTGTCAAATAGGAACTTGTTGGAAATCCTGAATGTAGTGAAGTAATGTGAAAAAAACTAAGAAATAAAGGTTTCTCTTTGGTCAAGTGAGTGGAGTGGATATATTTATACAGGACAGGGCTGTTTTCTTTGGGGGATGTTTCTTCAGGATTCAGCCACACTGTCTGGGTATGATCTGCTGTTCCCAGGGCCCCAAGAACATTCTTCAGGCAGCTGTTTCCAAGAAAGGTGGCATTGGATCAAAGGAGTGTGGGAAGGCACGCAAGCCTGTTCCCCTCGCTGGGAAGGAGAGACAGAGCAGGAAGCCTGGGTTGGACTGGTGTTACCTGGGGTGCAGAAGAGTCCAGAGTGTCCCGGCACTGAAACGGTGCACTCTGTGGGGCATGGTGGCTAAGAAGGAGGGCTTTGCTGCCAAACTGCCTGAGTTCAAATGTCCACCTCAACTCCCCCTTATAGGCTCGTGGAAGGGTTACCTAACATGCCTATGCCTCAGTTCCCCCAACTGTTAAATGTGATCATTCAGAGAAGTAATATTCATAAAGCACTTGAATGGTACCTGGTACCTAGTAAGTTTTTAAGTTTTATAGTTTTATCATCATTCCAATGGATAGCGACTATTGTGCTGGAGGACAAAGGACAAGAATACAATGTGTGACCTGGGAAGATGCCAGTTTATGAACAAAACATGACAGAGAGTGAAGGGGATGTTTCTTCCTCCATATGAGACCTCTTGCTTTCCTAGACAATAAATCACAGAGACATCCACCTGGAAGTTTCTAATGGTGGGAACACATTTTCTCTGGCTACATAGATGTGGCCAGGGCTATAGAGAAGGAAGGGTTTGAGAAAGTGGCCCCGAGGCCAGGTTTGGGTTTGTGGGCTCTCCAAGCAGCTACTTCTAATGGAAGTGATGAGTTGTTCCATTTCTGAGTCAGTTTTTTGTCACTGTAACTAAATATCTTGATAAACAACTTATAAAAAGGAAAGTTTCCTCAGTGTGTATTTGATATGTCAAAAAACATTCCATTGTCATGTATAACTAAAATGAACAAATAAAAAAATTTTAGTTTATTTGGGTTCACATACTTGGAGGTTTCACTCCATCGTCACTTGGCCCTGCTCTTTGGCTCTGTGACCACATGTCCATCATGGTGGGAACATGTGATTGAGGAGGACTTCTCACTTCAGGGTGACCAGAAAGTGAAGAGAGACACAAAGAGGTCGGGATCCCAAAACCCCCTCAGAAGGCATGCCACCAATGACCTCACTTTCTTCCTTCCCTTGGCCTCATTCCTGAAGATTCTGTCACCTCCCAATCGTGCCACAGGCTGGCAACCCAGCCTTCAACACACAGACCTTTGGCAGACAGTGAAGATCCAGTGAAAGTGGTGTCATTCCAATGTGCTCAGCCAGCAGCCCTTTCTACTGTCAAAGTCTGGCCATTCCAAACCACGGGGTAGTCTGAAGACTGGGTGGTATACTTCACTTTGTCTCCCACTCTTTCCTTCTACCCTTTCTTCCTCTCTCCCTTTCTCTCCCTCCCCTTTTCTCTTTCCCTCCTAGATTTCTCGGGCACCTTGGGGTTCCTGAACTTTCTGGTATTTTGTTGGGCACTGTTATGGATTGAATGTTCATGTGGCCCTCCTCCAAATTTGCATATTGAAATTCTACCCCACAATGTGATGGCCCTTGGTGCCTTTGAAAGGCATGAGGTCATGAGGTTGAAGTCTTCATCAAAGGCTTAGTGCCCTTGGTGGAAGAAGCCAGAAAGCCAACTAGCTCTCCTGCTGTGTGAGGATGTAAGTGCCATATGAAGTGGGCAGTCTGCCCCCCAGAAGAGGGTCCCCATGAGAACCAGTCCTGCTGGCACCTTTATCTCAGGCTCTAGCCTTCAGGACTTTATGAAATAAATTCCTGTTGTTTACCTAGTCTACTGCACTTGGTTGCATCTGCCCCAACAAAGACAGCTGCCCCTTCCACCAACGTCCACCTGAGGGGCATAGGGCCACAAGGAGGAATACTCCCCTGCTTTCTCTCTCTACCCATCCTGCTAACTTCTGCCACACCAAGACTGGCCTGGCCATATTCCACATAAGAAATTCCTCCTGGAACCACTGGGACAATCCTAAAGGTATCAAAGAGGGTCAAATGTGGAAGTTATGTTTACTTGGACTTTTGCTGTCTCACAAGGGAAGGTGTTTCAAATTCTTACATCTTCATCAGAGACTATCTCCTGGACATTCCCTCTATGGTTAAATTGATTCTGTGGCCCTGAAGGAGGAAAAAGTGTTCTCCCCAATTGTAATTCGGCCTGATCATTCCTTTACTTCAGCTGGTAAATAATGATATCTCCAAGACAAAGACAAAAAATGTTGTGCTACATTATAAATAGACTATTTCAAAGACAAAAGACAAAAAAATGTTGTGTTACATTATAAATAGACTATTTCAGCTTTGGGAAAGAAGCTTCACAAAGGATAATATCATACCTTTGTATATAACCCCATTATGTGGAGAAGAAACTCAACTGTTTCCTGATTCAAGGTCAGACAAATCTTACCAAAGAGCCATATTAGTTTTATTAGATTTATTAGGAATTACTAGAGAGAATGACAGCAGGTCAGATGGAATCCCCTTTAGTCTAGTGGAACTTCTACAATGGATATCTGTAGTTTCTGCCTATTCCACATCTATCCATTCCCTCTTCTCTGGTGACAGTCCTCAGATTTTCCTCTGGGAATTCGACCTCCTCACAATCTCAGACCTTGTATTCTGGTTAATGATAAGACTTCTGGAGAGATAGGGGCAAGATTTGGTCTTAAAAAGAGATGTAAGGAAGACCTGGACAATGTACCTGGATGGGATATCTGAACTGCTGGAGTCATCCTGCTAGCAGATGGAAGAGTTAAAAGGAATTTCTCAATAGTTACAAAGAAGAACAATGGAAGGAACCTGGGACCTTGATCTCATTGACCTGTTGAATTAACAAACACTATAGTCACTCTGCCTAGGGACTTCATTTAGGTGGAATAAAAATTTGCCTTATTATTAGTTAGGTCCTCCACAACTAATTCAGTAAGATAACTAATCCCCCACACCTTTCATGTTAAGCCAGTTTGATTTGGAATTTTATCAGGAATGGTTAAGAGGGATAATGGAGAAGAGAAAATCCAACTGGTTGGCAAAAGCTGAAGTATAAGGAAATCAGTCCAATGCCCAGGCAGAAGGTTCTGGCTTTGCCTGACCAGTATGTTAGAGTGTGTTAGGGGACCTACTAAATTTATTGCTTGACCTAAGATGGTCAGATCTGCACATTTGAATGTGAATATACAGAAAATACATCACTGTGCACATTATACTATACTTGAAATGGTACAATAGCACTTTAAAGTGGATCACGATATTAGTGATTTATGTTATAAATCATAAAGGAAACACTAAAATAACAAGCCAAAGAATTGTAGCTAAGAAGCCAATTAAGGGAATAAAAGGGAATTATTTTAAAAATTTAATTAATCCAAAGCAAAGAAGAAAGAGAAGAAAAGGGGAGCAAGGAACATACAGGACAAATAGCAAAGAAATAGCAAGATGGTAGAATGAAACCTAACCATGTCTAAATCACATTAAATGTAAATGATTGAAGGCTGGGTTTATAACTCAGTGGTAAAGTGCTTGCAGAGCAGGAACAAGGCCCTGGGTTCAATCCCCAGCACCACAAAAGAACAGCATAAAAATAAAAAAATAATTGATCTAAAGTCCTCAATTACAAGACAGATTGTTAGTCTAGCAGGAAAAAGCAAAATCCAACTATATGCAGCCTATAAGAAGTTAAAAGATATACAAGCAGGTTAAAAGAAAGGGGATGAAAAAAAGATACCACCATAACCATTAATTAAAAGTAAGCTAGAAAGAATATGTAAACATCAGGCAGAGTAGATTAGAGAACAAACAATATTTCTAGTGATAATAAATTCATTTCATAACAATAAAGGGATCAATTAATCAAGAGAACATACAATCATAGACATTTATGAACCAATTAACAAATCATCAAAATACATGGAGCAAAAACTTATTGAAGTACAAAAAGAAATATACAAATCTATAATTATAGTCAAATAATTGATTTTAAAAAAAACATGGGCAGAAAATCAGCAAGGATATAGAAGACTTGGATAATCAATCAACTTGACCTGAGTGACATCTATAGAACACTCAAAAACAACAGAATACACATCGTTTTCAAGTAAGTACAAACAATAGGCTTACCGAGGAACACCATAATCTGGTCCATAAATTAAACCTCAACACATTTAAAGGGAATCAAATCATACCAAGTATGTTCCCTGACCATAGTGAAAAGGAAATTACAAATAAATAACAGAAATATATTTGAAAAATCTCCAAATAATTGTAGGCAATAACACATTTCTAAGTAACAAAAGAATCAAAGAAATTGATTATCACAGTAGACACAGAAAAAGTGTTTGACAAAATACATTTGTTCCCGATTTTTTTTAAAAATCAGCCAAGTAGGAATGAAAGTGAAATTTCTCAACCTGATAAGAGGTATCTACAGAAAATCTACCACTAACATCATCATTAGTAGAAAGACTACATCCTTTCCCTCTCCTAATATTAGAAATAAAACAAAGATCTCTGTTCTTACCATCTTTATTCAACGTTGTACTGGACTGGAGGTTCCCACCAGGGAAAGTAGGAAAGGATATGAAATAAATGACATTGGAAAGGGAGAAGAAAAGCTATAACCATCTGTGATCAACATGCTCAACTGATTAGATGAGTTTAGTAAGGCTTCAGGACAAAATTTCAGTTAGCACCACAACGGTGCTCAGGACTCTTATGTGTTACTCACAGTTTCCAAAGTATGAGATGGCTACCTTGTGTGGTTCAGAGTGATGCAAGATTTGTTCAAGCTCCCCTTTGGGATTTCAAGGACCTCTGACTTCACTTTCTGCAAAGGGTATCTGTGTCTGTGTTCCTATTAGTACAAAACCAATTTTATTTCTATTTAAAATAGCATCAAAAATATGAAGTGGGAATAAAGCTGGTGAGATAGGTACAAGACAGACACACTGGAAATTACAAAATATTACTGACAGAAATTTGAGAAATATGCATTGTTTATGAGTCAGAAGACACACTATTGCTAAAATGTCACTTCTCCCCAAATGATGTACTTATAGAGTTAACACAATTCCTACCAAAATCCCAATAGTTTTTATGTAGAAATTGGCAGCTAATTGTAAAGTTTGTATGGAAATACAAAGAACTGAGAAAAGTCAAACCTTGAAAAAGAACCAAGTTGGAGAACAAATACTTATATTTCAAGACTTATTACAAAGCTACTCTAGTCAAGTCAGAGACATAATAAAACCAGAAGAGATGAACATTAGTACAACAGACTAGAGAATTTAGAAATAGATCCACACATACAAGGACAATCGATTTTTGACAAAGGTGCAAATGTAATTCAGTGGAGAAGTTACAGTCTTTACAACAAACATTAATGAAATGATTAGATATTCATATGTGAACAATGAACTTCAAGAATTTCTTATTTGGTGGGAAAGGTAGCCTGCCAAGAGAGGTATAGAAGGTACACGCACACACACACACACACACACACACACACACACACACACACAGAAAACAAACACATCCTATACTCCCCTTATGCATCTCTTCCATCTGTCTGTTCCTAAGTTGTAGCCTTTATAATAAAACTACTAAATAGGACAAGAAAGACCAAACCCAGAACATGAAGCCAGCAAAGACCACACCCACAGGGAATGGGACCTTCAAGAAGTGGGAGGACATGGTGGTGCTTCTGGAAAGGAGCAGAGATGCATGCCATGTAACACACAAGAGGCCGCCTGAGCCCGTCACCCTGAGATGGGACCCACCTTCTCAGTTCTCCATCTTCATAGTGGGAATTGTTACTGGCCTGGTTTTCCTTAGAGCTGTGGCTACTGTTAAGAAGTGAAGGTAGAAGAATTTGGGTAGAAAACGAGGGAGCTATGCCTGGGCTGCATGTAGTGACAGTGCTCAGGGCTCCAGTGTTGCTCACGGCTTCCAAAGCTTGAGATGGTTGCCTTGTGTGGGATAGGGTGATGCCCCTCTATGTGACTTCAAGAACTCCTGACTTCACTTTCTGCAGAGGGCATCTGAATGTGTCTGTGTTGCTATTGGTATATTGGGAAAATGTGAGAAAGGTAACCTACCTTCGACCCACCAAGACCCTCAACTGATCTGTATCCCCTTCCTCACCCATTGGCATTTCTGTTCCAGTAGAGGGGAGGCTGGAATGTCTCCATCCCCAACTTCACTTCTTCTTGTATTAAGCTTCAACTTCTTACTTCCTTATTGAATATAAGAATCTGGGTATGAATTTGTTTTTCGTTTTTTGTTTTTGGCTTTTTTTTTTTTTTTTTTCAAATTCTTGTCATGAGGGGTTGAGTTAATTAAAGGAGAAGAAGAGTCTTAAAATTTGAGAGTGGAAACAAATGAAATCCTTGAGAACCTTCCAGAAGAGTAAAAGAACTTTGATCCATACCTTGCACCATGTACAAAAATTAACTCAAAATGAATCATAAACCCACTGCCTAAAACTATAAAGCTTCTAGAAGAAAACAGAGAAAATCTTCATTACTTTAGGCAAAGCAAAGATTTCTTAAAGATGACACTAAAATATGATCCATAAGAGAAAAAGGATAAATCAAATTTTATTAAAATTAAAAATGTCTACTCCTCAAGTCTCTTTAAGCACAATAAAAAGTCAAGCCACATATTGTGAGAAAATATTTGGGAAGCCTGTATTTGATGAAGGATGTATCCTGAATATATAAAACAAAAAACACAAGATATTTTTAAATGGGCAAAAAAATTGAATAATCAGTTAATGAAAGAGGATGTATGAATGGCAAATAAGCACATGAGGATGCTCACCATCATTATTAATAAAGGAAATGCAAATTAAAGCCACCAGATACCGCTGCACACCTATTTGAATGACTAACATGAAATTAAAAAGACTGACCATAAAAATATTGATGAGGATAAATAAGAACTGAAATTTTCATACACTGGTGATGGGAATAGAAGACCCATCCAACGACTTTCAAAAACACTTTGGAAACTGATTAGAAAGCTAAACATGTGCTGCCGTATGATCCAGCCATTCTCCTCCTAGGAGGGGGAGTAGATAAGAACGCTTCTTCCACACAAAGACTCCTCTAGGTATGTTTCATCACAGCTTTATTTGTAAGAGTCAACCCTGAAAATTTGGGGGCTCATTCTGCATCAAGCATGGTGGACAGTACTTAGGAGTGACTCTCTCCATTGAATGTCAGTGTCTTTCTCCTCCATTAAGCTGCTTCTTGCTCCTCAGAGAGAAGAGGTGAACAGAGGTTGGAATAGGAAGAGGGAGTCATGGAGTTTGATTTCCATTTCAACTGTAGCTGGTTTTCTACGGAGTCATGTGAAATCAAACACAGTTCACCACAGAGTGCTCCCTTCCAAACACCAACCTATATAATCTACATGAGAAAAGTGCACTCTTCCTATTAACATGAAAACCCCATTTTTTTTTCTTTTTTTTTTTTTTTTTTTTTTTTTTTTTTTTTTTTTTGCAAAATAGCCATGCTTTCCTTGCCATGCTAAGGGTTCATGTGCCCCTCTCTGCTCCACTTTTATTACCTTACGTTACAAAACTTCCTCATACTATAATTATGAATAATGTCTGTCAATCTTGCTTTTCTCTATTGTCCAGCTTTCTCCCATGACCACAGTGGGGGTTAGGACAAGCAGATGTGGCTTTGGGGCAGAGGTTTGCAAAGAGATGTTTCAGTTCACCCTTTACAAATACAATCTTATAATTTTGACTGAATCCCAGCACACCACATTTCAGCTGTGTGACCTTGGGCAAGTTTCTTAACTACTCGGGGCTTCAGTTTCTCCATCCATAAAGTGGATTTAATAACGTTGGCCTTGTAAAGGGTTATAAATAATCTGTACATAACTCCTTTCTTAGGAATTAGAGTTCATTTGGTAATAGATACTATCATTATTATTAATAGTTTTACATTGATGTATGTACCACACAAATGCATATATTTACATTGCAAATCAATGCCTTAAATGAATACAAAGCAGCGATCATATTTTTTCAAATTAATTTGCTGTGCCAGAGAGGTAATAAAACAAATGAAATCAGCATATTTTTTTTTCTTCAATGTGCCTGACATAAATTAGGGCATCTAAGTAAGTTTCTTTCCAAGGCTGCAAATACTCCTGTCCCAGCCCCCATGGGCAAGCAGGGCCAGATGGAGAGGGTAGTGTATAAATTCTCTGCTGCTCTGCCCTCGTGCCCTTCTCTGAGAGGAGCCTGCTCCGGGTGTTTGCTCTTGAGTTGTGTGATTATGACTTCAACCTTGCAGAACCTTGACACAGAGCAAAGGGTCCCAAGTTTTCATCAGGCACTGCCAGTGGGTCTTTTCCATCTGACATATTAATTCCTGCCTCTTCCTGTAAAGATAATTCATGCTCCTTGGCAGTATTGTGTAATGCACAATGCCAGGTGCCAGGAAGCCAGGAATCTCCTGCAAACTTCAGCAGCGCTGCATTGTAATGTGCCACCAGATTAATCCAGCCATCTAAAATGCATTTTAAAAAGCCAAAGGTCTTTCCCATGAACAACCTGGTGAGTATTTGAGCTTCATTATAATTTCCCTCTAATGGAGTTTGGGGAAATGAAATGGGATTTATTAGCTAGATTTATAAGACTATCTCCTGAGAAAATAGGAATGAAGAGAGGTCGAATTAGCAGACCAGGTACATCGGTTAGCTACCTAGCCCAGGAGAAAGAGTGGTCCACAGTTTGCCAAGACAAAAAACATCCTACTCAACAGTCACTTTTCCTGTGTTCTCAACAGAGGGCCAGCCTGCTATGCTGTCTGCTGACTCCTTTCCAAGATGTGGATTCATGATCCACCAAAGAGACCGTCATGTCAGTGCCAGGTGCAGCATGCAGAAAAACACCCCACTGGTGTTTGGAAAGTGGAAACCCCTCCAAATACATTCAATGGCAGATGCACCTTCAACAAGGAGGGCATCCTGTATGGGAAAATGGCTAGCCAAGGTTCCAGAAGGAGCAGGGCGCAATTCCCTCTACATGGAGTTGAGGGAGAACTTGCTGCCTGGGGAGAAGTGGGCTTGGTGAGGCATGAACATAGGGTTCAGTATGACCAAAGGACATCACACAGATGCTGGGCATCCTGGGAAGGAGGAGTGGCAGGAACTGCTGGGCCTGCTGCAAGGGCTGTTTTCCGCTTTCTGCCTCTGCACTGCACTTATGTTACAAAGAACTCAGAGCAGAAATCTAGCCCATGAACAATTGTGACAGTCATATTCTTGTTGAGAACTGTACTAGTTTCCTAGGGCTTCTATAACAAAGTACCATAGACAGGGTGGCTCAAACAATAGAAACTTATTTTCTCATGGTCCTGAAGGCTGAAAGTTCAGAACCAAGCTTTGGATTCCCCTGAGACCTCTCTCCTTGCCTTGAAGATAACCACCTTCTCACTGTGTCCTCAGAGGGTTTTCCTCTGTGGCGATGTACCCAACACGGTGACCTCTGAGAACAGACTGGAAGCAGTGAATGTCATAAGAGAAGTGTCTCTTTCCCTTATTATAGGGACACCAGTCATATGGAATGAGGCCCCACCCAATTACCTCATTTTTTAAAACTTAATTATCACTTTAAGATCCTGTCTCCAAATACAGTCATGACTATTGTTTGAATATTGAATGTCCCCCGAAGATCCATATATTGGCTTGGTCCCCAGGAGTGGTACTACCAGAAGGTAGTGGAAACTTTAAGGTGTGAGGCCTAGTGGGAGATCTTTAGATATTTCAGGGCATGTCCTTAAAGGGGACTGTGAGACCCTGGGCTCTTCCTCTTTCTCTTCTGCTTCCAGACCACCTGGAAAGCAATTCTGTTGCCCCACATGCTCCTTGCCTTTGCCATCTGGCATGCCCACCGGAGGCCCAAAGCAATGATCTGACCAAACTTAAACTGCAATCTTCAAAACCATGAGCCAAAATAAACCTTTTCTTTGATAAGTTAATTATTTCAGGTATTTTGTTATTGTGAGGGGAAAGTTGACTGATACAGTCACATTCTGAGGTACGGAAGATTAAGACTTCAACACATAAGTTTAAGGGATGACCCGATTTAGCTCATGATGGAAACTGTTAGAATTTTTATGATTCTAACACTAATGCAAAACCACAGTAGTTATTGTTTACTGGGCTTCACCTACACCTAAGCTCCAAAACCCACCTATGAGCCAGGAGCAGTGGCACACAGCTGCAATCCCAGTGACTCCAGAGGCAGAGGCAGGAGGATTCCAAGTTCACAGCCAGCCTCCACATTTAGCAAGACCCTGCCTCAAAATGAAAAATAAAAAAGGATTGGCGATGTAGCTCAGTGGTAAAGCACCCCTGGCTTCGATTTCTAATACCAAAAAAAAAAAAAATCTACTTATGATATGAGGTCCGTAGTATTATTGATCACAATTTTGGAAGTGAGACACAATGTGGCTAAGCAACTTAGTGACAGGATTGAACCCAAACTCGTGCTGCCAAACCCAGCTCTGCCTGGGCTTGAACTTCTGATTGCTGTATCATTCTGCCTTTTCTCCTGTGTTTATTACAGAAAAATGTGCAAACAATAAGAAAGAAAAAAAGAAAATAAGTCACTAGCAAACCCACCCCTCTAGGCTTTTTAAAATACATTTAGATCATGCTTTAAATTTTGTTTTCCTGTCCTGTTCTCCTTCTTAACACTGGATAGCATCTTAGACACTGCTTTGCTGGTGGCAGGGCTAAAGGAGAGCTACGAGGGTTTGATAACTGCTGAGTGTAAAAAGCACATTCCTTAGCAATATGTGCAGAATGCACCCAATTTAAAGCAAAACAATTATTACTAGAAAGCTCATGGTAGCTCTTCAGCCAGTGAAACAAATTTTCCTTCTATATCACCTACAGTATTTCCTATATTTTTCAAATGTGCAATAATGATCATGTAGACACAATGACCTCCGAGAGCAGAATGAAAACAATAAATGTCATAAGAGAAAAATGAGACTGTGCCACTCACAGCACCACGGGACTAGTTCACTGATCAAGTCTCAATTCTGAGGGATTTCTCCATCTGCAGTGGGGAAGGAAAAGAGGGGCAGCAGACACAGTCTGTGAGGAAATCAATTGCAAACAACATCCTGAGTGAGAAAAGCAACAAAAGAGCCACCACCCTAAATAAGCAGCCCAACGTGGCCATTCAAATAGTAAAATGACGCAGAGGGCTGGAAACAAAGTTCCAACTTTCAGTCAGAGCTTCCTGAGCCAGTGAAAACAGCAAGCCCTGGAAGAGGAAGCCTGCCTGCCCTGTGTCCCCAGCGACCCTGTGACTGCCCCTATGCCAAGACCCCTGAGGGTGCAGAGAGCTCCATTCTTCTCACCACAGGTGGGGGTTAGCTCCCTCCCCAGGTGTCCCTGCAGAACCAGATGGTCAGCTCCCTCCCCAACCCCACCAGCAGCCTAGGGGGGCCACTCCTGGCTTTTCTTACAAAAAGCAAGGTTGCACTTGGATGGGACCCACTGCAGACCTGGGTCGCCAAGGTTGGGCATGTGTCCCACCTTGGGCCACCTGCTTCCTCCCAGGCTGCACAGCCGGGAGCCAGCAAGGCGGACACAATGGGCTGGACCCACATCAGATTCTTAGGGGAAGAAAATTATTCTTTGTGGACGGAGAGATCAGGACAGGATATCTATAACTGTTTAAAGAAAAGCCCTGTCTGCGAACCCCCTCCCTCCCCAAGCACTTCCGAAATGTCGCACAACACGCCCCGGCTCTTTAAATATCCAAACCCAGAATAAACGTGCACACAGCATTTCCCCCAGCAATGGGGTCCACGAGGCTGCCAGCTGAGTCACAGAGTCTCGAAATGTGAGAGCCGGGGAGGGCCTTGGAGCTCAACAGGTTCAGGCTAAGAGTAGAAAGCTCGAGTGCTGCGGCTCCGCGCAGGCGCCTCACCCTGCGCGGCAGATCTCTGCTGAGCCTCTCACCTCTCCAGGAGCTCCCTGGAAACCTTATCCATTGCACCATCCTACCTAGGGGCAGCTGGTGCTTTTAAATGAGATGCTGAGCCAAGAGAGGTTGTTTCTGGCATAGCTGGGGTTAAAACCTGGCTTCTGGATTCTTCACTTTCGGCTCTTTCCCTGGACCATCCTTGACTTTCTGGACCTGGTGATTCTCTGTCATGGGGCTGTCCTGCTCTGAGTTGGAAGCTGTCAAATGTGCCTTAAGATTCCTCTAAATCGGCTTGGACAGGCATTTCCCTTTAAGAGTTTTGGACCTCGCCTTGCTGAACTACATCCATGGTTCGATTTTGGTTTGGGTTTTCATTTATTTATTTATTTATATTTATTTACCTATCTATTTATTCGGAAGATAGCTTCTACCAGACCTCAAGATGTGAAACAGATACGAGCAGAGTTGATTTGGTTGGAGTGGGCACAGGGACCTAAAGCTCCCTCACCCAAGACTTCCTTACCCCCCACCACACCCACATGTCCCAAGTGGGATTCAGGACACTAAACAATGATTTGCAATGCACCGGACCAGTTAGTATCTCGCAGACTTGCACATATCTGACAATCCCTGATTCTCTGTTACATGAATCTATATAATGGAGGAAACTGCTCTAGGTTTCTACCCTATCCTCCACCAAACTCTGCCGCAAACAGAAACAAATAAGAACAAGAATGAGAAGCGACCTGATAGATGTACTGAATTCAAATGCACCTGGAGATGATCAGTGAAATGTGCAGCACAAGACAACCCAGATCATTTGTTCTTTCATTCATCCAACAAAAAATTAGCCGAGTGCTTCCTATTGCTATACTTCAGATCTTCAGTGTCCCCTAAGGGTTCATGTGATAAAGGTTGGTCCCCAGCATGGCACTATTTAAGAGGTGTCGTGGGGGGGTTTTGGTCATTGGAGGCATGCCTCTGAAGGGGATTGTGGGAGCCCTGCTCCTTCCTCCTCCCCTTTTGCATCCCAGTCATGAGGCAAGCTGTTTTGCTCTACCATTCAATTTTGCCATGATATGCTACCTTGCCCAAAGCAATGCAGCCAGCCTATCATGGTCTGAAACCTCCAAAACTGTGAGCCAATATAAATGTTTTGTCTTTGCAAGTTAATTATCTCAGGTATTTGTTATAGTAACTGAAAACTAGCACACTATGTGTCAGCCCCAGTAATAGACACAAATGATTGTAGGCAGAAAAGCAATCCATGGTCTGTATCCTTCAGGAAAATATATGAGAAAATCTGACATATAAGTACAAAAAAATTCTAAACACTTCATATGTGTGTGTGTGTGTGTGTGTGTACACACATATATATGTATATATATATTTTTTTCTTTTATGAGATTCAAGATCAAGAGACCTCACCCTCTTCAAGCAAAGGGGACACTCAAAGGATGAAGTGACATTTGAAGGATAGTGTGATTTCAACAGGTGGAGCCAGGAGAAAGGGGAACTTCTGAATGAGGAAACAATGTGTTCAAAGGTCCTTGGATCACACAGGCTGGGCCCTGTACAAACTGTATGACTCCAGGAAGCACATTAACATAGACTATGACATGAGGGGCACATGGAATTGGCCATGTGTCAGCTCCACTACGCCACACAGGCGTGTTCAGGAGTATAAGTTTGTCCAGGCTGTGGGAGGGATCCGTAGGAAGCGGCCGAGACAGAACAAGTGTGGAGGAAGGCTGGTCCCAGAACTCTGAGGGCCTGGAACTCCATGGAAAGGCTACTGTGATCCCACAGGACACACAGTGGGCAGTTGCTAATGGTTTCCGAGCAGGTAAATGACAACAGAGCAAAGCTTTGGGAAGCTGGGCCCACCTAGCAATGGCGTAAGGCAGGGTGTGATGGAAGAAGGATGGAAGGCCACTGTGGCTAGAGGCACTGGACCTGGAAAAGGAGAGATGGATGCAAAAGGTCGACATATTGAGGGCAAATCAGCTGGACTTGCGTTATGACCAGCTTTAGAAGACGAGAGAGGAACGATCAGAGGGGACAGCCAGCCTGGTTTTTGTACACTCAGGGAAGACTGCAAGGGCTCTTGAGGCTGGGGTGGACATCTGAGAAGCATGATGTAGGCCCAGCAGGCTTGAGACTTTGGAAAGAGAGTCAGTTCAAACCACCAGCTCCACCCCTAAGCCCATCTTCCCTATATCCCTGCACACATGTGCAAAAAACTTCTCTCAGTGTTGGTGGTAAGACAGTCTGACTTCGGAGGAGTATCAATTCCGGTAATGCCCACATTATTTCTTCCATCTGATTTTCTTTCTTTCTTCCTCCTCTCCTCCCCAGGGAACACAGGGTTCACATGTGAGAGAAAGCCGAAAATGAGACTTCCTTGTGGCAAATATGGGCCACAATTAGAGGAGCAAGAAAGGGGAATTCCCCCTGGCCCCATATTTTCCAGTTGAGCTGTGCTTGTCAGGGTAAACAGCACCAAAAATAATCACAGTTGCTTGCCACTTGGAATATTATTATCTGAACAGTTGGTGGATATGAACTGTTTTTAAAACAGCTATCAAAACAAACCCAGGGAGAACATCTGCGGGGCCGCAGGCCTGTGAGTTGGCTGAGGAAGGAAACCAGGAAGCCGTCAGCTTCTCCATTAGGTGTCCACCCAGGCAAGGGGATGTCCCAACAATTGCCAGGGTGAGGTGGCCCCAGGTGGGAGGAGGCAGAACCTGAGCGAAGGAAGGGTCTGGCAAGCAAAGCAAACTCTGGGCAAAATACAGAAATACAACTTAGAAAAACAACGAGGCTTGGGTCAGGCGGGACCTGGGGCCAGCAAGGGGAGAGGCCTGGGCACCCCTCATTCCACTGCAGTTATTTGAGGGCCCGGTCAATCTGGAGTGAAAATATCAGATGTTATTTATAGGTCGAAATCTATGTCATTTATTATAATGTTTATAAAAATACATTGTAGGCGGCTTTTCCTTCGTTGCCTTTCCAACCGGGTGTAGAGAAGTTTTGGGTGTTCTCTGCTTTGTTTATCTTATTTTCGTTTTCGCAAGATTTAACTAATGAGGGCCAGGATAACAAATGTTTATTATTTAAAAACTTGGATGAGGCCAGGCTGAGGCACCGGAACTTCCTGGAGGG
Organism: Sciurus vulgaris; assembly: GCF_902686455.1. NCBI lineage: Eukaryota > Metazoa > Chordata > Mammalia > Rodentia > Sciuridae > Sciurus > Sciurus vulgaris. Next base: position 42,450,250 of record NC_136473.1, on the reverse strand, counting down.
TCAAAGCAGCAGAACTGGGTGGTGGGAGCCCATGGGGAAGCTGTGCCCCCCACAGCCCCAGCCCTCCTTTCCTTCTTGTTGACCTGGGGCAGGGAACAGCTTTCAAAACAAAATTCTTCAGTCTTCCAGGGGGCTTTGTTTGTGGTCTTAGTGTGTGGTGACTTTCTTAAAAGTAGAGAAAGGGATTCCAGAGGCAGAATCTCTTCCCTCTCCTGGTCCCCTAAATAAATCTTAAGATCTTCCCCTGTTTCTCGCTCCTTGGGTCTCCCCGGCACGTAGGATGTTCATTTAAGAACTCATCGTACCCAGTGATTTAAGAATAAGAGAGCGGGTTTGAAGTTTGGCATGGCAAGTTCAATAAAGGAGGCATTAGGTGATCTCTGCAGACCCCTTGACCAGAGATCTTATACTGCATCTTTGATCAGTTTAATTAGCAATAAATGTGATCCTTTGATCCTGAAAACAAAACAACTAATTGCCCATGAACTAGAGTTCCCACTGCAGAATGGAGTAACTGAGGCAGAGATTAGACATCTTCAGGGGACCTGTAATCCTAGATTCAACCCAGGCCTGGGGCTCCTGGGACCATTTTCCTACTTTTCCTGTAGCTGGTGACCCAGCAGAGGAACCTGAGTATCCCACCTGGCTTGTGTGAGCCACACGCTCTGTCTCCCCTCTCTCAGCAACAGGAAGTCTTGACTTTGGGGTTCCCGTGGTCCTGGCAAGGACAGGGAGTCCTTCAGCCAAAGCTGAGGAAATGGTTGCAGAGAGCACTGAGGTTGGACTGCATCCTGAGGCTCTGGGAGGTGGGAGGGGCCAGCAGAGACTTCCGCTCTGTGAGAACTTCATTGTGTAGGGCCTCATTTGCCAAGTATAGTGAAAATCCTATTTTTCAGTCAGATTCTCTAGATGAATCTTGAGAAGACCAGAGTGTCCCCATAGAAGTTTCTTTTCTTTTCTTTTCTTTTTTTTCTTTTCTTTTTCCATCACTGGGGATGGGAGCCAGGGCCCTCTAAGTAGCTGGGATTACAAGAATGGACCACTGTTACCCAGGTAGGTGTACCCACTAAAAGCTACTCCTTTCAAAAAAAACACAGGTCTGCCCAACTTGTGCCCAAGTTCTGCACTTCTTGATGTGTGTAACTGTATTAAGTCTTCATATTAAGACTTTCTTTTAAACAATTGAGTTTTACAGATTATTAGGAATGATTTTAATGTGAAACTGAGGATAAAGTTTTGAATAGATCAGTCAATTGAGACTGTGTCTTTCTTTTTTCCAGTGCTGGGTTTGGAACACAGGGCCTTGCTTGTGCTACCACTGAGCTACACCCCAGCCAAGACAGAATCTTTAAAAGAAAAAAAAAAGAAAGCATCTTTAAGGAGAGACAGTGGAAGTAAGGAGATAAGAGTGTTTAAGTGACAGAAGTCTGGGTCTGTGCCAAGGATACAGGTGGAAAAGAGGAAGCAAATGGGAGAGATGGATTGGGTAAAAATAAAGTGGATTGCTTGACTAATCACTAGGTGGGTGTAGAGAAACAAGTTAAAAAGCAAAAATGGAAGGGCAAGTTTCCATCATTTAAAGAAAGTTAAGTAAGACAAAGACTCACGGGGTACATGCTTGTAATCATAGCAACTCAGGAGACTCAGCAGGAAGGTCTCAAGTTTGAGTCCAGGCACAGCAACTTAACAAGCCCCTGTATCAAAACAAAAAGCTAAAATGCGAGGAGTGAGGTTCAGTGGTACAGTGCTCGTGGGTTCAATACCTAGTACCTCAAATAAAAAAAAAAAGGAAAAAGGAAAAAGGAAAGAAAAGTCCAGGAGGCAGCTACCTTAAGGAGGGATGGGGGTCTCTCCATGGTGGGGCCAGAGATTGAGGAGGATGGAAATGTCTCTACTTCCAAAGAGGAACCCCAGAGATATGGCAGTTTTGTTTTGAGGAGAGGGGAGGAAAGAGTCCAGATGTCTCTAAGTCGGGAGCAGAGGTGCTCAGGTCTCAGTGGAAAAGGGAGACACAGATGAAAACCGAGTCCTGCACTGGTTGGTGCAGAAGAAAATCTTTGCCAGGAAATCCTCAGGATATGGTGTGGAGGGACTGCCATCCTCAAGAAAGCCAGGCACAGAGGCCAGACCTCAGGGCTCTACATGAGGAGTGCGGTCCTGGAGACTGGGATTTCTTGAGAGAAGGAAATTCAAGCCTAAAAAACTTTCCTAACGGGGCAGACATCACAGAAGAAGATATACAAACAATCAATAAATATATGAAAAAGTGTTCAACTTCTCTAGTAATTAGAGAAATGCAAATCAAAACCACCCAAAGATGTCATCTCACTCCAATTAGAATGGCCATTATCAAGAATACAAGCAATAAGAGGTGTCAGCAAATGGAATATTATTCAGCCACAAAGAATAAAATTACGGCATTTGTAGGTAAATTGATGGAGTTGGAGAATATCATGCTAAGTGAAATAAGTCAATCCCAAAACCAAAGGCTGAATGTTTTCTCTGATAAGTGGATGCTGATACATAAGAGGGGTGGGGGCAGGAGGGTAAGAGAATAATGGAGTAACTTTGGACTGTGAAGAGGGAAATGAGGGGAGGGGAGGGGCGGATAGGAAAAATGGTGGAATGAGACAAACATCATTACCCTATGTACATGTGTGATTGCACAAGTGGTGTGAATCTACATCATGTACAAGCACAGAAATGAAGAGTTGTGCCCCATTTTTGTACAATGAATCAAAATGCAGTCTGTAAAAATAAAAATAAATTGAAAAAAAAACAAAAAAAAAACAACTTTTCTCTCAGGCTGCCAAGCAAGGCCCTACCTTCCTGGTAGAGAAATGAGGAAGAATTTTGGAGCACTTCAGGCCATCGAAAGGAAGCCATGCAGTTGGGAAAATATAAGATGGCATATTTATTTCTACTTTTATTTGGGAGGGGGAGGATGGTTATAAGAGCTTTCTACCAAGCTGAAACGGGACTAAATTCAATGTAGAATAATGACAAGAATCCCATGGATGAATCCCATGCATGACAGTGAAAGAAGCCAGACACAAATGAACACTTCAGATATGATTCCATGTGTATGAAGTCCAAAAGCAGGAAAAACAAACTAATTTATGGAGTACATCTTTGGGGGTCCTAACCTGGAGGGTGCTGGGTGCTGGAACATTCCATATCATGGTCTGTGTATGATGCATAAGAAGTCACGGAGCTGTGCCCTTTCAATACCGCTCAACACAAGATGTTTTAAAGTGGAACTGTATACCTTACATAAGTGTATTAAGCTTCCTATTGTTGCTATGACAAATTAACACAAACTTAGTGGCTCAGAACAACACAAATGTATTAACTTATAGCTCTAGAGAAGAAAAGTCTACCAGCAATATGCCAACACAACTGTGCTCTTTCTGGAAGCTTCCAGGGGAAAGCCATGTCTTGCTTTTTTCAGTTTTTAGGAGTCTCCTGAACTTCTTGACTCATGGACACATCCCTGAATCACTCCAATTCCTGCTGTGTCTGATCTGCCGGTATCTCTTTTATAAGGGCTTTTGTGGATCTTTGGGCCCACCCTTGTAATTCAGAACAACCTCCACATCTCAAAACCTTTAATTACATCTGCAAGTTTGTCATATAAGTTAGCATATTCACAATTCTGGGGATGAAGACATAGACATCTCTGGTTGGAGGGTAGTGGGCAGGCATTACTCAGTTTACCAACATAGGATTACATGAAGGTCAAGTTTCTCATGCAGGCAAGGTTCCCCCTTCCAGACTTAATCAGATCAACAAATGTGTTATGATAATTAGGAGATCGTGCTGTTTGAAGACATAAACCCCCAAATCTCCATTGCTTCATAAAATTAACAAGTCCAGCATCCGCCAAAGTTCCTTGGATAAAATTCAGGAAATCTGTGACCTTAGATGGGAAAAATTTTTTCAACTTTGTTTTCTCTACACTTCTTCAATTATAAAGGTAGTCAACGATCACATCATTTTTTGCAGTACCTATAGTGCTATCACCAATAGAAACCATAGATACTTTCACACCAACTTACACCTTTTGCATGTATAGCCAGGTGTCATTTATACTTAACACTACTTCAGAAGAACGGTGGCTGTTAAGCCTTCCAGTATGGCTTCTCGTTTACTAATGGGTTAATAAAGAGGTGCATAGATGACATCATGAGTTTATATTTTAATTCCTGTACTTCAGTACATATTTTCATCTAGTTTATTTTGTCCATTTAAAGACATTTTTGAGAAGTAACACGTAGGTTTCGCCAAACTGACAAAGTGGTCCATAGCATACACAAAACAAGCTCAAAACCCCTGAACATGGGCTTCTCTATTGCTCCTGCAAATTTTTTTAAAATTTATTTATTTTGATTCATTGTACACAAATGGGGTACACCTGTTGTTTCTCTGGTTGTACGTGAAGTAGAGTTGCACCATTTGTGTAATTAATCATACATGTACATGGGTAATGATGTTTGTCTCATTCTGTTGTTTTTCCTTCCCAAGCCAAGTCAATTCCAAAAACCCAAAGGTTGAATGATCTCTCTGATAAGCAGATGATAATACATAACAGGGGGGTGGGAGGGAGGCAAGAATAGAGAAAGCATGGATTGTACAGCTCCTGCAAATTTTAATGTAGATCATGTGGGCTTCCTAAGCTAAAATTCCCCCATCTGGAACATGCTGCTTCCACTGGCCCCAGCAGGTCTCCCTGGTGCTGGCTTCTTACCTGTAAGAACCCAAAGTTTGGAGGACAGAGAATTTCAGACCTGTGGCAGAGTCTTCTCCATTCTTCAGGAAATTGCTTATGTAATACATGCCCAATTAGCAGTTTAAACCACAAAGCTACTTTCCTAGGTTTCTTCAGGGTGAGGCTGAAGTGTGGCTGATGGGCACATAGCCCAACCACAGAGCCAGCTGTCCCCTTCATCACTCTTCTAAGTTAACTCTAATTCCACCCTTATTTATCCCCCAAACCAAGCTAGGACCTTTTTCTCCCTAACAATGAGGGAAACTTGGTACTGTTTTTCTCTATATCTCACTGGTCAATTTAGTTGGAATCCCCTGACACCGTGAGAGAGATTCCCTTGCCTCCCTCCCACAGCCGCCTCCCTCGACTGGTTCTCTTCTCCCTGGATCCACAACCGTGAGGGCAGTTGCTCACACCGTAGATTTTCCTGATTGACTTGCCACTGGGTCATTGTTGACCTCATTCTTGGCGACCCCATGGTTCCTCCAGTGGAACAGACCTAGCGCTCCAGGCCCAGTTCCTCCATACACTCCTCTGCCCAATCTCTGCCCACCACATCTGGGTGGCAATACTTCATCCATGCCTTCAGCCCCAGGCCTCTGCCTCGGGCCTCAGGTTGCTCTTGTGTTAGAGTTGATGATTGTTCCAGTTTGAATGTACCCCTGTAAAAAGCGTGTGCTGGAAAATTAATCCTCAATGCAACAGTGTTAGGAGGTGGGGCCTAGTGAGAGATGGTTAGGCCAAGAGGTTCTGCCTTCATGAATAAATCAATGCCATCACTACAGGAGAGTTTGTTATAAAAGGGTAAGTCAGGTCTCTCCCTCTTTCTCTCTCTCTCTCCCCTTCCCTCCGTCTCTCTCCCTCTCTGTCTCGCTCACTTTCCTTCATAGGGCGATGCAGCAGGAAAGCCCTCACCAGATGCTGGTAACTTAATATTAGACTTTCCAGCCTTTAGAACTGTGAAAAATAAATTTATCTTATACGTCATTCCGACTCTGGCATTCTGTGACGATAGCACAAAACAGACTAAGACCCCTGGTCCCGCCTCATCCAGATATGGCTGTCCACTTGTTTGAGGGGTGAGAGTGGTGACTGCATGGAGGCCACTCCCTGGGCAGGCCCCTCTGCCCTGGTTCTCATCTCTGCAGTTTCCTTCCAGGGTCTCCTTTCCTGTAAAGACCCACAGTCCTTCAGAGGAACCAATAAAAGGGATGCTGTTCCCCACCCCAACTCTTGGCCCCAGTATCCCAATAAGACATTCTGCTTTGCCAAAAAATACAGTCTTCCTCCCTTTCTTTGAGCTGTGACAACACTGCATGCAGTCCTCCAAGGAAAATGTGTGGAAGCTGATGGAGCCAGCCTAACCCTTGTCCATGACCTTGGGCTACCACAGCCACCTAGGCTAAGAGAGTCTGAAAGTTCCTTGGCTGGAAGCTGGGTGCATGCTGGCTCACACTGGGTGGACCTGGCAGTGCCCTCTCCTGCTCTTTATGAGTTCATGCAGCTTCTGAGACCTCACTGACAGAGTCCCTCCAGCTTACACGCCTGGTGCCAGCCATTCCATGCTGCTGCTGAGTGACATATGGTGTATCAGGGGTAACTGCTGCTTGTGAGTTTTGTGGCCTCTAAAATCAGCAGAAAACCCCTGCATGTGGGACAGCTGCTCTGGCACCTGGAGATGTATGTGCCCCAGAAACCAAGCCACCATTGCGCACCTCCCTGGCCCGTTTTCACCTGTCCCTGGTGGTTAACCTGTGGCGTGCTTTAACAATGCATTTGACAGCACACTTGAAAATCCCCAGGTTTCCAGTCAGTCATATTTCCTTCCTTTCCTCAAGTGAGGCTCCATGTGGTTTCCCCACCAAGACATGTTGTATGACTTTGTTGTACTTTTCTGTGCTGTTGATTGTGCAAGGCAAGATGTGAAAATAAAAGAGATCTGCAGGCCTCCTCAGCAACCCCCAGGGATGGCTTAATGCACCCTCCAAGGAGGAACTGAAGGGCCCAGGCAGGGGCAGGAGGCTCTGGGGCCAATACTCCAAAAGTGCAAGAGGCAGTGTCTCCATTTCCTAGGGCTGCACCAGCCAAGTACCACAAACTGGATGGCTTAAAATAATAGAAATGGTCTCACAGTTCTGGAGGCCACAAGTCTGATTCGAGATGTGGCCGGTTGATTCCTTTCTAGAGACCTTTGGGAGAATCCATCCCATGATGCTTTCCTGGATGCTAGTGGGTGTCACCATCCTTGGTGATCCTTGTCTTTTGACAGCACAGCCCCCATTCCTGCTTCTGCCATCATGTCTCTCCATGTGACTCTGAGTCCAAATGTCCCTCTTCTTGTAAGCACTCTGGTCATATTGGATGTAGGTTCTCCCCAAATCCAGTATAACCTCATCTGAGCTTGACTGAATCCACCAAGGCCCTATTTGCATATAAGGTCACATTCACAGGTTTCAAGTAGAATTTAGAGGTTGAAAGGGAAGGACAAAAATAGAAACAAGAAGAAAAAGAGAGAGAGAGAGAAATGGATAGCAGACAGTAAGGAGGAAGGCAAAAAAAAAAAATTAGACGGAGCAGACAGAAAGTTACGAGGCAAGGGAAGGAAATGCGAGAAGAAGAAAATGAGGAAGAAAAGCAATTCATGTTTACTCCATTTTTACTGGGTACCCCGAAGATGCCAGGAGCCTAAATTTGTCCACCCATCCGTCAGGTGGTTTTTGAAGTATTTCCTGTGTGAAGCATTTCCTCTGTTGTGAGCACTGGCCACAGGACAGAACTAAACCGAGGACAACTCCTGCCTTCACAGGGTCACGTGCACAAGGGCAGTGTGCAGTCGGTCTCACAGGTGCGAGCTCAGTGAATTCTCACAGTAACTCTAAGAAAATCAGAGTAGGTTGAGTTACCCAAGGTCCTGTGGCCAGTAAGTGGTCAAGGGCACATTTGGATGATGATTTTCCCGACTTAAAGTCTGCACCTTCTGAGGAGAGAAAAAGCCTTATGCTTTGAGAGGTTAGGAGGAAGCACCCGAATTCTCATGCCAAGAAAATATTCCTGCCTTTCCCTAAAGAGGAAATGGAAAGACCACCATGTCTCATACCTCATCTAGGTATTCTCAGTAGCCATCTTCACAGAGCTACTCTGGAATGGTGGTCACTGGTGAGCAGGGCACCTCCCAGGGCATCCAGTGGGTGGGTCTCTTCTGAAATAGGGAGCTGATGCCCGGCCTGACCTGTGGAGCTCAATGTGAGGATGGTTATGAGTATGTCAGGAAAATGCATTTCCCTCAGCCCAATCTGGTCCCCAAGGCTCTGTCACCCCCACCCCCATCACAGTCATCTCTCACAGCCCAAGTGGAGAGACAGAAGGGAGCTGTGGCACCGTCGTGAGGCCTGTCCTACCTCCCTGGGGACTGTGTGTTCAGTCACTTCGGCTGGCTCTGTGCCCACCCTCTCCTCTCTTTGCTCTTAATTCCTGATGGGCTGCCTGTCTCCATCTGGGCCCTGGGGCATCTGTCTCCTCCTCATCTGCTTCCTTCTGGTCTTTCTCTATTGTGGGGACATTTCTGTCTCAAAGGCTCTACTTGCCTATTCTCTGGGTCTATAATGCCTGACAACCATTCAGGGTGAGCTTGGTTCTGCTGTTCTTCGGGAGCCTCAAATTCAGAGCCTTGAACTCATCTTCTCTCCCTGGACCTGCAGCTCCCACATTCAGCACTGTGGTGAGTGCTCAGCCAGGAGCCTCTCCCCTTCCCCACCCTGCCAGCAGGCCCCCTGCTCAGTCGCTGCCAGCTTCCCACTGTCTCCCCATCTCCATCACCCTCACTTAGTCCTAGGTCCCCAGTTTCCTCCTGTCTCCCTCCAATCCTTCCCTTATTAGTATCCAAGATGAGCTCTCAAAAAGCCTTGTCTGATTATTTCATTCTAACCAACCAACTCATGTATCCTGAGACTTCAAAAACTTGTCTCCCCCCTTCCCTTTGCCAAATAGGCTTTTCTCAGTCTGGTTCCAGCCTAACTTTTAAAGCCTCCATATGCTGCGTCCTTAAACATGCCACCCACACACACGCATGCATACCCACACGTACACACAGACGCCCACATCTGTTCACACATGCACACAATCATCTACCAAGTGCCAGTGTTTGCACTTTGGATGCCACCCAAATGGTACCCAATACCATTTCTTGATCATACCATATACATGTTTCTGTGCTTTTCCTATTTTCCTCTCTGAGAATATTTTCCTCCTTTTCAGACCAGCAGTCTTGTCCTTTTTCTTCAAGACCTGGCTCAACAGCATCTCTCCATGAAACTGCCATTCAGACAGAGCAAGTGTCCAGATGTGTCTCACTTAATTCCTGCCGTGTGGACACAACAGCTCCTGCAGGTGAGAGCCGGGATCCCTAATCTGCATCCTATTCCTCTGTACAAGAGCCCAGTGTGTTTGGTGAATGAGTGAAGGAGTGATGTCCCAGCAATGTCCTTAGCACGGAAGGCTGGCCTGTCTCCCCCAGGAAGTCCCAGCACCCAGAGCCACCAAGCTGTGCACGGCAAGAGGTGACCATCTGTGTGTCCATCAGGCCCCAGCAGCAGTGGAGTGGTGTCCCCAGGAAAGCAGGAGTTGCTTGTCTCCTATGGTTGCTACTGAAATTCACAGTAACCAAGGAAACCTGGTACTCCTACTAACATCTGTCCCATTTGCTGTGAGAAATAGAGAAAGAGCCAAAGTTAGGGAGAGTCTCAAAATGACCCTGCCCCACACTCTGAGGCCACTCTTGTCCTTGCTCCTGGGGACCAGGCCATGGAGGGGAGGGGTAGCTCACTCCCAGCAGGTACCTGGGCACCCCCGGGGTGGAGGACAAAGAGTCAGAGCACAGGGCGTTCTTATTTCTGGCCAGGGGGTTTTATATTCTCCCTCCTCCCCTCCTGGAAGGAACATTTGCAGTTCAGGGACTTCTGCAGAAATTCAACACACAACCCTAGGAGCAATTCTGTTTCTTATAGGATTCTAGCTTGGCTTAAAGGGTTGTTTTGTTTTTGTTTTTGTTTTTTTCCCCCTCCTCCTCCAGTTTAAAGAACTAAGTATTGGGGAAATTACCTCACAGAGTCAGGCCACCAACACCAAATGAGAGCCATCTGTACAGATAAAACAGTTAGGCGCTTTTGTGCCACAGTGGGCTGAGATGTGTAGCTCATTCAGTCTCAGAGGAGGCACTTTATTCCTGAGTCTCCTTTTTTCCCCCTCTCTCTCCCTAACACAGAAGAAGCCTCAGTCAGTGCATAGGAAACAGGAAGGAACCCGTTGTTTTAAATAGCAGACAGCAGAGAATTGACCCATTATGGTCTGTTCATTCAGCAAGTGACAGCCAGAAGGCAGCCCGCTCACCCCCACATTCCCAAGACGCAGGTCAAGGGGCATGGCCAGGATTTTCTCACAGAGAGTCTGGAAGAATCCAGTTCAAGCCCTTTCAAAGGGAATTGGTGAAACCTGCGACTTTTATCCTAACAGAGGTTTTACCACACTGCTGTCTTGGAAAAAAAAAAAAAAAAAGACAAAAATAAAAGCTCCAGTAAAAACTTACAAGAATACCTGGAAGTCAGACAACATCCTGTGTTTCCCTTCCTACCCTGATTTACTCCAAGCAGAGCAAACACAACTTCAAGCCTTGCTTATCTTGGCAATGGCCTGTTTTCACTTTTCTGAGGTCTAGAACAATTGGCCCAGGGTGGCATCTGCTGGAACAGAGGCCCCCACACAAAGGCAACTGCATGCAGGGAAAAGGCAGCCCCCTCCCCAGGGCTTTAGGCCAGGAACTCAAGGGTTAATCTGTCTCGAATTCATCATTTTGACAGCCAAGCAAACAAATTAGTCCTGCCAAAGCTGTGCTGACCTCTGAATTTAATTTTTTTCAAGTGCTTTGTGTTGGTCTGATGGTCAGATTGGAACCCAGGTGTCGTGATGGAAACCCAGGGAGATGAGGGGATTAAGCTCTCATGCATTGCAGCTCACAATGCCCCCAGTGTCCTGGGCCTCCTTTGTCCAAGCAGATCCTGGGCCACCTAATTTCCAGCAAATAAGACCAGGGGCCTTGGAACTGCTCCACTCATGTCTCCTTCCAAACCTCTGTTGGTGTGGCCACACACAGGCTCAGACTCCGTGCTGTCCTCACCAGGCTGTCCCTTCCCTGTTCCAGCAACTGCCTAGCCCCAAGTGAGGGCCCTGCATATTGAACCCCTCAACCCAGGAGTGTCTTGGAGCCATTTGGGATTCTAATTTTGAACTAACACTGAGGGTGACTCCTGTCACAAAGAGGAGTGATCAGAGCGTTCTCTGTGGAGCATTCCCATGACTCCTGGTACTAGTATGACCTCCGACATTCATGGTAGCAGAGTGTGTAGCATCTTCCTGTGAAATGTTGCCCCTTCCTAGATTTCTGAATGGATGATACTGGAGATTGTGAATGAAAAGGAACTTCCAGCTTTTCATCTCCTCAAAACCATTGTGTGTGCCTACAGGTGTCAGTATAAGCCAAAGGATGGATCTTGTCCCAGGTGGAAAAATAGAGTAAACATATAATTTATCATCTGAATCTAGATACTGCTGAGAGTGAAAAGGAGAGTGGTTTTATCAATTATGCCAGAGTAACAGATATAGTTGGTGACTGTCCCAGGCAATGAGACATATGATCATTCTATGAACTGTGAGCTCTAAATCGGTACAGGTTCCCATGTTAGGCATTTATTTGGCTTATTTATACCACAATATTCAGTGACCCCAGGTCCCACAGGGTACAGGGGTTTCGAGAAGGATAATCAAGGTGGCTATCAGCAACCATAACTGTCTAAAGGCCACTACAGTGGGAATGAAGTGGGGAGAGAGAGAATCAGCTCATCATAGAAGAAGCTGGCTCTGCTACAATGGGGAAATCCAGGGTTCCTTTCTTGTCTGAATGCTAGGTGCTCTCAGCAAAGAAGCTGAGTTTACTGACTTCTCCAGTTGAAAAGAACACTACAGGCCTGAATCCTGGGGTTGCAGGTCACTCTCCTTCCACCAGCCTCTGAGCCTAGCAGAGGACAGGCCTCAGACCTGTAACACTGACTCCCCCTGGCTTCCTGTTAAAAGGCACAGGCAGGAAGCTTCCTCCTTCATCCCTTCTTATGGACAGTGACACATCCACTTCCCCAGATGTTCCCTCACCCTGAGCAAACACACAGGGTCAGAAGCTGTCTCCCCTAGGCCCTACTCATTTAACCCAGCCAGCTGACAGTTCTGTTAAAAAAAAAAAAAAAAAAAAAAAACTGCCTCTATTTCCAGTGGCAAAATAATCTGAAGTAATCTATTTTAATTTTTTTCTCCTCAGAGCCTAAAACACAAAAAGTTCTTAACAGTTTTAAGAAAAATATTGTTTAGTGGAAATTTCTTATTTCAGTTAAAAATTAGAAATGTTTTGATTCATTAAAAAGAAAGATTACTGGGCTGGGGAGATAGCTCAGTTGGTAGAGTGCTTGCCTTGCAAGCACAAAGCCCTGGGTTCAATCCCCAGCACGGCAAAGAAAAAAAAAAAAAAAAAAAGAAAGAAAGATTATCCCTTTCTAGGGTAGAAATTATCAACTAGTCTATAAAATAATATTCTATAATACACCTTATCCTTAAACTCTAAGCAAAAATTATATTGAAATTAACTGAAATAATCTAAAGTGGATAGAAAGAAAACTATTCTTTCAGAAACATGGTACTCTGGCTTCTCCAGAAACTTCTTTATATATCACATTTATCACAACATATCACTTGAAAGAGAAAAACATCCTCTGGGCAATCATAAAAACAAGCATTTATTTTGTATTTTTATACAAATTTGGTTGAGTAATAGATTAGAACTTAAAATCCAGTTATTCTTTGGAGGTAATTCTCCAAAAGGAATTCTCTTATTTTTACTCTTTCATTGTCCCTGGGTAAATTTATTGTTAATGGATTCACTTCTTATTATACCATGATCTCCCTAAAGGCAAAAACTTTTTCTTTGTTCATATTTTTGCTTCCAGAAAGATACCCAGTAACTATATGATAAATATATAAATAAAAGCCATACTAAGCCTTAAATTATGATAATAAATATAAATGGCTTAAATTTTTCCAAAGCCTCAGATTGAACTGAGAAGCAAAATTTAATAATTTTCTGTTTACAAGAGTTATATCTGAAACAAAATGATTCAAAGTTGTAGTAATCAAAAATAAGAGATAAGAGCAAAGAGAATTAGCACTATTAATACAGCAAAAGTAGAATACAGAACAAATCATTAAATAAAAATAATGACACTTTTATATTGTCAAATATAAAATAAACTGAATTTGCCAGAGAATTATTAATTTTTATGGGTTTTATTCATTTATTTAGGGGAATACCAAAAGACAATTTTTAGATTTATTTATCCAATCCATTGCATCTTGGAACAATAAACTGAAATGTTTGTTTTCAAATATAGTAGCAAACTGCATAAGGTAAAAGCAAAACAAAACAAATAACTAGAACACTGACAGAATCAAAACTGCCTCGGGACATTTTCATGGATCCATCATGTACCATAAACAGACAAAGTAAATTAAAAGACAGAAGAATTGGATGATACTACCATCACTACTACTATTAACAACAACAACAATAATAAATTATATTATTTTGAGTTCTGCTTCTGATTAGGATATGAAAAGTTTACAAGAAGTCCTTACTCTCATCCTAACAACCCAACAACCTGGATAAGCTAGTATAAAATTCAAAGTTTTTCTGAAACCATGAGAGAGCGAAGAATGCAAAGTAACCTAAATGAATTCCACTCTCAAAAGTGATAAGCAATTTGTAGGAAATAAAACACCTACAGCTCTTCACACCCTTAGTCTCTGGTAAAGTGTCAGAAAGAGGAAGAACCTTCCATAGTTGAGGATATGGACAAACTAGCTGAACTTCTGAAAATTTTTTAACAATTATGCATGGACCCGCATGAAAAATCAGAATTTTAAGGAGTCCCAGGTATAGATTCAGGTCTTGCTATCTACTACTGCCTTCCCTAAGATTTCACTGAGTTTTCAGGAATGGTGTGCCAAAGGTTGGGGACAAGGCAGGAGGACGGGGAGAGACAGCTCCTGAGGTATGGGGGTCCATCGAGGTGTCAACCCATGAAGCACAGTAGGAAAGCAGAGAAAAATCAACATGAGACACTCTTAACTTTCAGCTAACAAGAGCTTAAAGACAGGAAGAAACTCAAACTGCTCCAGAAATTTTAGGCAGATAGAGATTTTCCTAGTAAAAAAAAAAAAAAAAAAAAAAAAAAAAAAACTTGGTCAACACAGAAAGACAAAACAAAAAAAGACTCCCTACAACTCAAAATACTGATAGGCTACAAAGCTAAAAGAGAGAGAAAGACAAAAATCCCTATGGCTCAGAAAGTTGGCAGCTGTGCTGTAAAGAACAAAGAATTCTCCAGAATCTTATCAATACTCAGACTTCCAAGGTCCAGAGAAGGCAAAGTTCTGATTGTTCTCTCAAAACATTTTATAAATCAATAAAATCAAAATAAAGCTGCAATAAAATTAAGACCCAACCACAAAAATTTTAACTCCATACTGAAAGTAATTGTTACTTACTTCACTCTTTACTGTTCTTGTTATGCAAAATGGCTGGAATCAATAAAAAATTACAAGGTATGTGAGGAATCATGAAAATGTGATTAAGAGTAGAAACAGGCAGTAGAACCAGACCGATTGTCTCTGATCCAGATTTTGGAATTGTCAGGCAAGTAAAATAATGATGATAAAAATGCTAAAACAATCTAGACAGAAAAAGGAAAACACACATGAAGAGACAGGGAATTTCTAGAGACATGGAAACAAGTCAAACACCTGCTAGAAATTTTTTAAATGTAATATTAGAAATAAAGGATTTCACCGATGGGCTTAATGGCAGACTGGAGTTAGCAAAGGGAAGATTAGCAAACTCATAAACAGGTTAACAGAAAATGTTCAAACCAAAACAAAGAGATAAAACCAGTGAAAGGAACACAGAGAAGAATCTGAGATTTGTGACAATATCAAAGTTTAATGTGTATGTAACTGAAGTTCCAGAAGAGGATAGAATGAAGTGGGAAGCAAGAGTTTTGAAGAGCTGATGGGAATTCACAACTAGGGGAGTGGGGATAGGGAAGAAGAGAGTTACTTCATATTAGGTAGAGGGGAGTGAAAGGAGGTGAAGGGGTATGGGGGAAGGAATGATAGTAGAGTGAAAGAGACATTGTTACCTCATGTACATGTATGACCGATGTGATCCTGCAATATGCATAATTAGGAAAATGACAGAGTATACTCTATTTATGTATGAGCTATCAAAATGTATAAATGCATTCTACTGTCATGTACAACTAATTAGAACAAATAAAATAAAATGATTTTTTAAAAAAAAATTGAAGAGGTAATCACTAATAACTTTCTAAATCAACCTAGGGAACTCAGAAAATCCCAAGCAAGATTAATTAAAAGAAAGCCACACCCTTGGCATATCATGGTAAACTAATGAAAATCAAATATAAAGAGCAAATCTTAAGAGCAACCAGAGAAAATGTACCTATTGCACAATGGAGAAACAACAGAGGCAAAGGACAATGGAATACTATCTTTTCTAAAGTACTGAAGGCAAAAAGTACATGTTGGGTTTGGGGTGTAACTCAGAGGCAGAGCTTCCCTCTGCTTCCTTCGCCTGTCATGCATGAGGCCCTGGGTTCCGTCCTTAGTCAGCGCCACCAAAAACAAACCAACAAACAAAAAAGGTGGTTAACCTAATACCGCATCTCCAGCCCAAAGTAGCTTTAAAACTGAAGTCAAAATAAAGATGCTTCAGACACTTTAAAAACTTAATTTATCTCTAGCATACTTGAATTATGAGATGCTAAAAGAAGATTTTCAGACTGAGTTACATCTTTCTGAAGGGAAATAAAACACCAGATAAAATATGTAGACAGAGCAGCAGGAAGGAAGGAAAGGCAACAGAAAAATAAATATAAGGGTTAATATGGAAGACCTTATTTTTATAGGAATGTATATATATTTCCGTGTGTAATTTTTAAAAAGATTATTGACAATTTAAGGTAATATTTTTAAAATATTTTAAAATCATTATTATTTAAACAACCATAAAAAAAGGCGCCAAATGTTAGTTTTATAGCATGAGACAACAAAAGGGAGGGAGTAAATGAAACTCTTACACAGATCCTAAAGTCATGTCATCCTATTAGGAGATAGACCATGAGCAGTCACTAAAAAAATGACACAAAGTATAGCTAAGATCAGTATAGGAAATCAAATAAGATACTAAAAAATACACAGCTCAGCACTTCCACCCTACCCCCAAAAGAAAAACAGGGAAGAAGAAACAAAGCAAAGAACCAATGAGATAAATAATAACCATCTCAACTGGGAAACATATATCCAATCATACTGCGTAATAGTTACATTGACTGTAAATAAGCTAAACATTACAAGTGAATCTTCCAGTTTGACACATTGGATAAAAATACAAGATGAAAGGTACACTGCTAAGTGCAAATATACAGGTTGAAAGTAAAAGGGCAAAAAAACAAGAAAGTTAATTTCCATGTTGCTATCAGACAAAGTAGTCTTGAAGACAAAAAGTATTCCTAGAGATAAATTGGATCATTTCATTTCATGATGTGAAAGTATTCATTCATCAAAAGGATATGGGTATGGAATTTATAATAGGTCTTTGAAATACATTTTAAAAATTAAAAGAACTAAAGGGAGACTTAGACAAAGCCACAAGCATAGAGAATGATTTTTTTAACACCCTTCTTTCAATAATTGATAGGAAGAAAAAAACACTAGAAAAGAGAGAAGGTTTGAACAACATAATTGACTAACTTTACCTACTTGACATTTATAGAACACAATCCCAACATGGGGTGTACATTCCATGAAGCATCCACCAAGATTGACCATATGCTAGGCAGTGAAATGAAGTCTTCATGAATATTAAAAGATAGAAATAACTAAAATTGATCAAGTGCTAGTTAACAAATTTCCCGCTAAAGTTTTGATCAGAAATGCTTCACTTCATATTATCTGATATCAATGTGATAAAAACCAGATGTCAGTACTTCAGACAAAACAATGATTTTTCACATTCTGATACTTTAGATATTAAAAAATACTCTTCCAAGTAGCAATGATGCAAGAAAAAAGTTAAAAGTATAAATGCAGATTATTTTAAACAAACAAAAAAACACAAATGTATCACTATTGAAACCTTAACAACAACAATAAAAAAGTAAATTAAAAAAAAAACTATAGCCTCAAACTATTTTTATTATTTAAAAAAGAGAGCTAGGCACCATGGCACATGCCTGTAATCCCAGTAGCTCAGGAGGCTGAGGTAGGAGGATTGCAAGTTTGAGGCTAGCCTCAGGAATTTAGTGAGGTCCTAGGCAATGTAGCAAGATCCTGTCTCAAAATAAAAGATAGTAAGGACTGGGGATGTAGCTCAGTAGTAGAGCACTCTTGGGTTCAACACACAGTCCTAGAGTAAAAGTCTTATTTTTTTAGGGGGCAGTGGAAGGAGAGGAATAGAGAACATAAACTGAAAAGAGAGCAGAAAAAAGTAAACTAGTGGGAAAAAATGAATGACTAATTTTTTAAATTTCATTAAAATGAATGAATAAATTTTTAATTTAACCAGTTTCTATGACAAGAAACAAAATTAATAACCATTTGTCAAAAATAATAAAGGAAACCAAATTTAACGCCAAAAGTACGTCAGAAAGGAGGAAGTAATAAACACCAGAGGTATACAGAAAAAGAAGATTATACTATACACAATTTTTTGGTAATAAATTTGGAACTCCCCATGAAAAAATGCTTTCCTTGGTCAACAACCAGAATCAATGCAACAAGATAGGGGAAGCTTGAAAAAAGCAAGACCTGAGAACACTACGCAGGAGCCACCTTCAAAATAGCCTCAGCACTCTGATGAACTGGCTGGTGGATTTCTGTAAACTGTCAAAGTGGGATGAACTATATTGACCTATGTCACATACACTTCTTCAGGGGGAAAAAAAAAAAACAACAAAACAGGAGGAAAGTTAATTAATTTATTTTATGATTCTTAGAACCCTGGCACCAAAATTTAACAGTAATGGAAAATAGGAAAAAGGGAGAAGGAGGGGCAGAGGACCTCCTGTGCGAGGCTCTCAGGGAGAGCCAGGTGAACCATGTAGATTCCTATAATAATGGTGCTGGGCAGAAAGAGAGGAAATAGGTAAAACCAACAGGGCAGACTCAGGCAGATGTGAGCTACTTTCATTTTCAAGCTATTATAATTAAAAAGAAAAAGAACGCCCAAACAAATTTTCAAATATAACTTTAACAAATAAACACTTTAAACATTTACAAAAATAAAAATAAATACTACTGTATGCAGAGCATGCCCTGGAGATAATGTCAGATATGAAGCTTAAATGAATGAGATCCTCTTGCAAAACCGTGCACACTTTGAGACAGATGGACTAAAGCTGAGTGAGGATAGAGTGTGGGAGAAAAAGGCAGGAAAGAAACTTTAAACATTTCTGGACAGAATTCTCTTCTAGTTCTGCACCTGAGTGTGAGTGTACCATGAAGGGTATAACTAACTTACCAACAAGCATTATCATTTAGGATGAAATTTTATCAGAACAAAACAGTATTTATATGCTCAACCTTATTGTATGCCACTGTCTCAAAAGTTGTAATGTGATCTGCAGAAAAAGGTGTTGCAACCTTCCCTTCCACCCCTTCGCTTCTTCTTTCTAATACTCTATGAGATTCAGAGACAGGTCTAGATGGGGTAAGTACAGCTTGGTGTTAAGCCCAGACCTCCTGCTGCCTCCTTCTCTCAGGCTCTGTCATTCAGTTCTTGTGCTGTCAACTCAATTGCCATTTGCTCTCATTTTTACCCTCAGGTACTTCTTTGATCCTTTTGGCAAACTGACCCCCTTACAGCGGGATGAAGCCTTGTGACTAGGTTTTAGGTTTTGCCCAACTGGATGTTAATTGTGGAATGCACAGTTTCTAGAAATCATTAAAGAAGGAGGTAAGCTCTTTCTTCCCTTTTTCTCCTTCCTTCTGGCTGGAATATAGTCATGATTGCTGAAGCTGAAGCCATATTGGAACATACTGGAACATCATATTGGAACATGATGTATATTTGAGAAATGGAACCCAAAAACAGTGGAGCAAGAAAATTTAAGGAGTTCAGGGAACTGGATAAACATGAGATAAGCACAGTTCCCCAAAAGATTACATAGATCCAAAGTCACCAAAGAGGAGAAGAGGTCGGAAGTTGTATTGTCAGTGCTGGCATCCTCAGTGCAAGGTTCTGCCCCTGCCCTCAGGGAAAGCTTGGTAGCCCAGAGGTGCAGGGGTTCCTCTTTGCTAAGATTCCTCTCAGTGGAGACTAGGACGAGACTGACCCCTCCACAGTAGCAATATGATGTGGTTATGCTCTGCTTTGTGTCTTTTTGCTTCACATTAGCTGAAGCACCTACTCACTCTCAACTAGGCTGAAAGACACCAGAGAAATTACAGTGTTAAGCCAGGTAGAATTAACACTGCTTCTTGTATTTATCCTAGATTAGCTTAACAACTGTCTTCGTAGGTCTTATTCAAAGCATCTCACAATTGCTAGCAAATAATTTCTTTGGCTCTACATTGCAAGAGAATCAAATACAACAAACCTCAGGAGCCCATATGGGAATGGTCAATGTAAGCCAGATATGCCCTAAAATTCCTTTTAGACAAGAAACCCTGTTCTTGGGAAATATAGTGGTGTGGGGATCCCTATCTGATACCCTCAGGAGCACATCATCCCAAACTTGACCTTTAAGTCCTGGCCTCTGCACTCTCTCAGGTGGTCCCTCTAGGTAGAACCACTTAATGTTCTTTCCAGAACTAGGAAAAGGGAATGAGAACGGTATCCCTTCTCTCCAGGCTGTAGCTGGCTTGTCTAGGAAGGATCCTGAGGGGTTGCAGCACAGAACTCCTACAACCCCTGCTGGGCTCCTAGTGGAGGAGAAAAAGAATCCAGAGCAGATGAAAGAGGATGAGGAGGAGCTGGGCCAATCTAACAATACACTCTCCTCAATCTCCTCTCAGAATCCCCCGATCCTATATTTCCTACTCAAAAAGTGAGTAGCATTAATGTAGTTATAACTTCCATGTCCCCTAAACATTCTGACCACTTAAAATTTAGATAAGGTTGGCTCAGACTTCTTTTCCATGCCCCATGGGTGTCCAAGCATTCCTCTAGGTCTTATATATGTTCCTTTGGAAACACGTTGTCATGGTTGCCTCTGCCTCTGCTCCTGGTATCTTGGATTCATATTATGCTGACCCAAGATATGAAAGTCACACCATCCTTGATTTGCCCATGCCCAGAATGATATGATAAATGCTTACCTAGCACAGCAAAGGTTCTAAAATCAAAATAGATGCCAGGTGTTAATGGAGTGAGCCCATCACAGTGTACCTGAAGGAGTGAGCTCTGCACACAAACCCACACGCACAGTGTTGGAGCTTTTCAAAGTGTTCAAGGATGAGGGGAGAGGCCATTTGTGTACCATACGTATTATAATAAATTATTAGACTTTTCTGCAAAGGTCATTTTGGCTATGCCCCTACCAGGGGCTCCTCCTCACTTGCTCTTCACTCAGACACCATATATTGTCTAGCCAACAGCCATCTCCCATTTGTCCCTCTCTTGTGAAACCTCATCTTTATCCAAGCATGGGGGTCCTTGCCCCACAGAGAAGCCCTCCCTCAGATTCCAGAAAATGAACCATGAGGGGCCTAAGTGACCATGGCAATCTCATTGCCCTTTGCCAGGGGTGAGAGAAGGTCTAGGCACATGAAATCAGAGATACCAGTTCTAGCCAGTGATCTAAAAACAAGTCTCCTAGAAACTTCTGGAAACTGTTTTCCTTCTTGGTAAAAATAAAAGGAGACCATGGGAAAGCCTCCAGGCCTGCCTTTGGATGCAGTTGCAAGAGGACCTTTCTTGAGGGTCAACGAGCTGAAGCCAGCAGAGTCATAGGAAGAGCCTGTGTCCCTGCAACTCTGGAACCACTAACTTTAAACTCTCTTTAGTTGAGACAATTTAACTTCCCCTTGGTTCAACCTGATTCTGCTTCTTGTAATGACAAGCGTAGCTGCACTTGCGGTTTTCCTTGCTAAAAAATCCCTGCCCCTCCTTGAGCACACAGCCCGTGTTAATCATTTAATCAAGCAGCACAAGGGTTGATTTACCTGAAACTTCCCTCATCTTGCTCCTCCCCCTTCAAGACTGATGCAAATCAACAGATTACCAGTTACCAGATTTCATCAATCATTTCCTCCTACAGATGGAAGGAGCTGAAAACCTGTGTGAAGATGGTCTCTGGGGACACAAGTCCACCATCTCTTTGGTCTTGCCGAGTAAATCTTTTTCCTAGCCTGACAACTTGTCCTCGATTCACTGGGCCCTTTGAGAGTGGTGAGTGGACAGACCTGGTTTCTGTAGCAAATGTCTGATAACACACAGCCTCTTGCCCGCCATCTCACCCAGTCCTCTCTCCTCTCTCTGTTTTTCTCAAGTTGAGATAAAATTTTTTTCTCATTTTCTCATGCAGCGAGGTTTAAAGAGCTTGTTTTATTGCTTGGTGCCCTGCCAAAACCATGCCTTTCATAGTCTCATTCTGTATCCCAAAGAGTTTATTCAAGATATTTTCCCAAGGAAAAAAAAAAAAATCCCTAAGTAGAATTTTAGTGTTAGCCCTGAAAGGTTTTTTTTTTTTTTTTTTTTTTTTAATTTTTTTTTTTTTTTTTGTCTAAAAATAAAATTCAGTAAAAATCCCATTCATGGATCTCCAAGAGATAATAGCCTTTACAAATCATGGGATTCCCTGGTTGTTCTTTGTTGATGTCACTGTAGGATTCACATCTTAATTCCTGAAGAATCCTAGAGAAGCATCCCTAACAATTTAGTCTCCTACCCTGGGAAAAGCCCTTTCCACACTTTGGTTCCTGGAAAAGCTGGACTTTGGCATGGAGGCCTGTCCTGCTCTGATCCCAACCTCTCTTTCCAGCCTTTTCTCTCAGGACTCACATAGACATATCCATGCTCCAGGCAAATGAAGTGTATCTCTCTCTGCTGACACAACCCCATGTCTTTCTCCCACAATAATGTTGTCTTTTATTTCTCTCCTTTCCCCCAATTACTTAACATTGGACATTGGCATTTCCTTGCTCGTCTCCATTCCAAGAACCTGTCAGACATGCAACGAACACTCACAGCCCCCATTATGTTCCAGGCACTGGAGTAGGCTGGGGAATCCAGAGAGACTCAGGGTTTAAGCTCATAATTTCTGGTAGGGAAAATAAACATGAAACAAATGATTACATAAATAAATAAGTACACTGTTTTAAAACAGCGAATTTCAACTTTCATCAGAGATGGAGTGGGGAAATGGCCCTCCTCCCAACCTCCTCCCAGGGACAGCCCTGGGTGGGGGTACAGTGTGAGACAGAAAAGAACACACACTTACAGCAGGGCAGACCTGGCCTCCAACTGCGCTCTAGCTCTTTCATTTGTGAAGCCAGGAACAAGTTACTTATTCTGCCAAAGCCTGTTTCTTCATCTTTAAGTTGGGGATAATAATGCCTACTTTGCAGGATTGCTGAGAAGACCAGAGGATCTCAGATACTTTGTCTAGAAACCTTGCCATCACAACTACTGTAACAGATGGTTGCAAGTAGCGTCCCTGCCCTTTGCTTTGGACCTAGTAGGAGAAGCTTTGGTGGAGTCATTCAGAAAGCTTGATCTACGTCCCTGATGGGGGTGGGGGTGGGCAAGACTAGTATCCAACTGATGCCTGAGAAAGCCAAGCATCCTGTGTGACTAAGTTGAAGCGCACCCTGAAATTAGAGCTTATCATGCTCTTGAAATGTTTCCTAGAAGTTCCCACCCAGAGCAGGAAGGAGAAGATTCTGTCATTGGTTCCCATGGCCTGCAGACCAGAGTAGACTTGCAGGCATTAATACACCCACACCTTCAGGCTGCACAACTGGGAGCAGTTTCCCGTGGCTGGCTCAGGCCAGGCATGCAGAAAAGCCCAACGGCAGAAATCCAGGGCCCAAAGGGAGCCTAGAGGTCGAGGGGAGATTCAATCGGTTGCACCTGCACATAGCTGATCCAAGTGGTGGGTGGAAAAAGAGGCAGGTCAAGAGCACTGAAGAGGTGCCAGGAGATGCGTTGCTGAGGCCCATCGATGTTTCTGTCCCAGGAATTATCCTGCAGAGCATCCATGGAGGGAAATATCCCAATATGGACTAGCATGTGTATTTAACTTTATCTAAGGAAGAGACAGGGAGAAAAGGAAAGAGGGAGAGACAGAGGGAGGAAAACGGGAAGGAGAGAGCAAAGAAAAAATTGTTTACTTCATTAGCCTTTCCTATCCAAGTACATTTTCTCCACCGCCCCAGAAAAGGAAGCCATCGCTGAAGTGCAAAGAGAAACACAAATCCTTAGAATTTGGACTTCCAGCGAAATCCAAATGGATTCATTGATTTAAGGGACCTAGTTAAGAGATACTTTTCAAAATTAATTTTAACACCACTCAATTTTTGCTTGCACTTTGGTTTTAAAGCCTAACTTCAGCATAGGATGCAACACCAATGTACAGAAATTTATGCATCAAGATATTAATTAAATAAATGTACAAAACAGCAAAAAAAAAATTTAGAAAAGTATCTAACCTAATTGTCCCCCAAAGAATGTATTGATGAAGTAAATGGTGGTACATTCTTACTGTGGATTATTACACAGCCCTTAAAAATGAAGCTTACCAAAAAACCGAGTTACAAAGAGTTGAGTAATGATGAGGAAAAAAAATACAAAAATTACATATACAGTGTAATCTAAATCATGAAAAAATGTATACAAGAAATAATGGAGCAAAGTATACCATTGTCAAAATCTACCTGACTATGGGAATTTTGTTTCTTGTGCTCTATTTTCAGTTATCTAAGATGAGTAAATATTACTTCTATTATCTGGGAAAGAAATGCAGTGTGTGCCTTGGGGCTGATGTGGGGGCCGGTGGGGAGCTTTCTTTATGTTCCAGACTTGAAGATGATGCAGATTCTACACTGCAGGAGCCCTCCTATGTGTCTCTGCTTTGGCCTAAAGTCTCCACTGCACATCTGTGATTGCCTGCATGGACTTCCTTGATGGTTATTCCTTGAGGCCTTTGGTTATCTACCATGTTCTCTCTTCAATAACCCAACGTGATGGCCAGAGGGAAGCCAGGATGTACAGGCCATGGGATTCCTGTGTCCTTTCCAAACATGGCCTACTAGGATAGTGCCACACCACTCGGGATAAAGTGCTTGCCAGTCTTGTTGTTTTCTCTGTGTTAAATTAAGACCAGTATCACCAGGGCACATGCCTATAATCCCAGCAATTTAGAAGGCTGAGGCAGGAGGATCACAAGTTTGAGGTCAATCTCACAAACTTAGGGAGGCCCTAAGCATTTTGGTGAGAGCTTGTTTCAAAATAAAAAATAAATAAATAAAAAAGAGTCAGGGACATAGCTCAGTGGTAAAACCCTTCTGAGTTCAATCCCCAGTAAATAATAATAATAATAAAAGTGTTTCACCCAACGTTTGTTTCACAACCTGGGTGAAATTCAGATCAGTCCCTCTCTTGATAAATTAGGCAGTGTAGAAAAGTATGACTATAGAGAAGAGACCTGGAGGGTGTTGGGCATTTCACTGGGTCAAGTTCTTGAGGGAGCAACATGAGATTAGGGAGGAGGTTGTATGGAATCAGATGGGCACTCACTAGTTTCACAACTGTGAGAGATAGAACAATGGCAACCCCCACCCCAAAATGTTCATATTCTGATTCCCAGACCTGTAAATATGTTACCTTACATGGCAATAGACTTTGCAAGCATGACAAAATTAAGGATCTTGAGCTAGGCAGACTCTCCTGGATTACTTGAGTGGGCCCAATGTCATCACCTTCTAAAAGGGAGGCAGGAGGGTGAGAGTCAGAGGAAAAGCTGCAGCGATAGAAAGGGAGAAAGAAGTTGCTTTGAAGATGGAGGAAGGGGCCCTAGCTAAGGATGTGCCAGGAAACAGATTCCCTCCAAATCCTGTGGAAGGAACACAGCCCCTGTCAACACCTTGATTTTAGGACTTCTGACCTCCAGAACTGTAAGATAAGAAATCTAAAGCCACTATGTTTGTGGTACTTTGTTATAGCAGCAACAGGAAACTAATACAACAACCAGGGACAGGTGTGTGCCCTCATCTGTAAAGGAAGGATGATCCTCTGTATCTCGTAGCTTTGTTGTGAGCATCAAGCCCAATACCGTCCATGCTACGCTTGCTAATATGTATAATGAGTACTCAATAAGCCATAACTATTCTTTCTCACTGCTTAGCATAACATTTTATACTTGCATAGCACTTTAGAGGGTATTTAAGAAACACATAAAATGGAATTAAACTAACCAGGGAGGAAGGGAAGGTGGCTTTTACAAAATGTCACCATCTTACATATGACACCATGGAGGCTCAAGGAAGTTAAGCAAATTGCCCAGGGTCATACAATGCTCTGTTGGCAAATGGAATCAAATTGTTTCACTCTTGACTTTTATTTGGGTGAATGATTTACAATACTTGTGATTCTCAGTTAGGGATTCTATTAAATATGTGAAGGGCTGGTTTTTCCCTGGAGACCAGAGCTGATGATACTGCAGCCTCCCTTGTTCCAGGAGAAAGCCCCTCTTGTTGTTAGTGGTGAATATGGAAGGCACCCTGAGGTAGAGTCACCTGTCACTATGACATCCCAGAAACCAGCAAGATCAGTAAACAGCAGGGGTGAGCTGGTCCCCAGACTTATAAGGTGAAATTCACTCACACTCACCACATAAGTACCTGGTTAGTTAAGCAGCAAGGATAAGAAAGACAGCTTCTGCAGCATCACAGCTGCTACAATCATCTTATGTATTACCTTGTGCTCTAGAGCCTTCCATGGCTCCTCATGGACAAGAGAGTCAACTGCAAATTGCTTCATGTGAGTATTAGGATTCTCTAGAAGAACAGAATTAATGGGAAGTATGATTATAAAAAGGGGATTTATTAGATTGACTTACACAGCTAGAAACAGGATAGTCCACATGGCCATCTGCAGGCTGGGGAGCTAGAAGAACCAGCAGCTGCACAGTCCAAGATGCAAAAGCCCCAGAAAAAGAGGGATCAACAGTACAACCCTAGTCTGAGACCCAGGCTTCTGGAAACTACCTGGAGAATCACTGGCAGAGTCTGCTTTGGAAGAATGAAGAAGCTAGAGTCCAATATCCTCAGACAAAGCAGCAATCAAGAACCCCTTCAAGAAGAGCCAGGCTTGCATCTGCATCTGCTTCCTTGTTCTTCCAGCTTTTATTCCATCCTATTGGGCAGTGCTGCCATGCTTAGGGAGGGTCTCCACTTCAATTCACTATCCCACATTCCAATCCTTCCTAGACACACCCTCACTGACACATTCAGAAGCCTCTTAATCATTAGCATCTCTTAATCCAATCGAGTTGATGATTCAAATTAACCATTACAATGTGGCATTCCAGTCCCTGCCTATCTGTTCCAGACTCCATGTGTCCATTCACCTGGGTATTTCTTCAACAGGTGACATTGAGACAAGTGGGGACCATGGGGAGAGAAGAGACAATTCTCCAGGCAGAGGGAACAGCATGTATGAAGGTGTGAGTAGCACAGAAAAAGGCACTGGGGTACAGCAGGGATGGTTCCATGTTTGTACCCCAGAGCTCACAGTCTGGTAGGGAATGAAGGCAGGCATAGCTTAACCTAATAAAGGATGAGTGGGTGCTCTGTGCCATGGAGCTCAGACAAGGAGTGGAGACACTCCAGGAGGGTATCTTCAAGAAGAAGTTGATGGAGTTGAGTCTTAAGAATTAAGGTATGACAGGCAAAGAAAAGAGGAAATTGTGTTCTAAGCAGCAAGAGCACTAGGAGCCAAGATGTGGAGCAGAGACATTGTATGGTGTATTGGGTAGTGACCAGTCATGCAGGGAGCAGGTGATTGGAACGTAGAGAGTGTGTATTGGGTGTTGGTAGGTTTCAATCTATTCTTACTTTAATTTCTCAGTAGTTTAGATATTCTTGGGATGTTAGGCACCATCTAAATGCTGATGACTCTTGATCTTCATCTCTAATTTACATCTCTCTCTTGAGATTCAGACATGTATAGTTACTAGCTCAGTTGTCATCTTCATTTGAATCCTATGGACACCAAAAAGTCAACAAATTTTGCCTAAATTGCATCCTCAAACCAATTGTTCCATAGGTTGCTCTATTTCAAGTAAAGGCATAATCTACCCTATGCTGAAGTCACAAACTTTGGAACCTTTCTTGTTTCCATTTCTCTTTGTCCCACCTAACCACATCCAAGTGCCTCTATGTGCTGCTCAGTTGACTCTTGAATAACCCTTGACACTATCCTGTTTTCTGTACTCCGAATATCTCTAGTTCAGACCCTAGTCATGGACCATGCTCAAGTCTGGATCAATACATTGACTTTCCAGTTGTTCTTCCTCCTTCTATCCCAACCCCTTGATCCAATTCTCACACTGCAAATCAGAGCGACCTTTCCAGACAGAAAATTTGGTCATATCTTTCCTCATATCCCCATACATATATGTCTTAAGATACTCAGTCTGCTCCCCAGTGCTGTCATGATAAAGTCCCAAACCTTAACCTGGTTACTCCCACCCACCTCCCCAGTCTTGTGTCTCTCACCCCTCCCTTTCCTTCCCACCCATCCCTTCCTCTATACTTCCCTTCATCTCAGTTCTTGGCAGAGGCAGTGGAGCCTCCATTTCTTCCCACTCACTCCTTGGTTAGCTCTTTCCTCCCAGGGAAACATGTGCTTAACATACTCTCTGGCAGAACTACATTTATCAAGGGTATCTTTAGACTTGCCTTCCCAAACCTTCCAGGGCTTAAAGAAAATGATTTTGGGTTCAAGGAAAAAAATATCAAAAACTCAAAAGAGTCCAAGATAATTGTCATCAAACATTTTCCAGCAACACCAAAAAGTAGCAAGGGACCTTCTTAGAGAACTTGGGACACCTTTTCACATGGCATATATGAGAAGCTTTCTCTTTGCTCTCATCATGGTGTGATATTACTCATTCCTCATGGCTAGCCCTGAAAATTACAGAGTCCCTAGCATATGGTACCAAAGTACAGAATATTGATTTATTTTCACACACCTATTTGGAGCAGGATAATAAATATCTATCTAAATTTTGTCTGATTTCTTAAGCATTATCACATTGGAGGATGCCAAAGAGCTACACTACTTACATTCTTACAGACCTTGATTCCAGGCTTTCCCAGAAGGATCAAGAGTCATACAATTCAACTCTATAATCTGTACTTGAACATAATCCACATCCCACTCATGAAGAAGATAGTTTTGTGTTTTGGAAGATCCTCTTTTCAGCTTCTTTTTTCACTCTTCATATACTAGTGCATTCCCAAGTTCAAGATGCTTGGGTTTTAATTTGGGTAGCATGGAGGAAAGAAAGAAGGGAAGGATAGTGGCATTCGGCCATTCTGTACTCTATCTTCTGGTAGACTTCTGCACACAGATCACCAATGATTGGGATACTTCCTGGGTCTCTGTTGTCCAATGCTACTTTCAGTACTGGACTAGCATTTTTAAAGTTAGCTCTTTCAAAGTATCCCATGTCACCAGGTACAGACATGCCTGGTAAACAGGATTTACTATCTCACTAACCCCCAACATACTCTCAGGAAAGTCTAGGTCCATAATCAAGTGAACAAGATGCTGATCTAAATGTTCTCTCTTGCCAGAACTGGTGGCACATGACTGTAATCCCAGCAGCTTGGGAGGCTGAGGCCGGAGGATCTTGAGTTTAGAGCTAGACCCAGCAACTTAGCAAGACCCTGTCTCTAAATAAAAATTTAAAGGGTTGGGGCTGTAGCTCAGTGGTTGAAGTTGAGCACCCCTAGATTCAATCCCTGTTACAAAAACAAATGAAAAAACAAAAACAAAAAAACCTCTCTCTTGTCCCAAAATTGGCAAGCGCAACTCAAGCTAAAGACAAAGAAAAATTAAGTACCCATGCTTCTTAAGAGAGCTGTAGACTTTGTACTTACCCCAAAGAGGCCCTATTCATCTGACCCGAGCAATGGGAGATATCGAGGATGTCAGAGGACTTCAGCATCCAGTAGTTGCTGAATCACTGTCCTCTACCACTGAACACACTTCTATCTGTGTTGCTCCTTGATCTGTTCCCTTTCAATTCCAGTGGAAGGTCCAATATGATGTCTCAGAATGAATTTATTCTTGTGGGAGCCACATCCTTTGGCATCTCTTGACCTTCTCCCAATGGCCTCAACTTCTAGGATTCTCTTTCTGTTGTGGTTTGTATCTTAAATGTGCTCCAAGGCCCATGTGCTAAAGGTTTGGTTGCCAGCCTGTGGTGCTCTGTGGAGGTGGTGGAACCTTTAGGATGTGAGATCTAATAGAAAGAATTGGGGTCACGGGGTTTATGCCCTTGAAGGGGATTTGGGAACTAAGCTCCTTCCCCTTGTTCTCTTTGCTTCTCAGCCACCATGAGGTGAACAGGGTCCCTCCCTGATGCACTCCCACCATGGTGCACTGCATCACCACAGAGACAAGAGCAACAGGGCCAAGAAGACCTCTGAAACCACAAGCCAAGATGAATCTTTCCTCATTTAAGTTTTCATCTTAGGTATTTTGTTCCCTTAGGTATTTTGGAAAACCAATGAACATGCTTCCTCATGAGAATTTCTTGGCATAGCTGGGTATGTTGGTACACACCTATGGAGGAGGGAGGCTGAGGCAGGAGGATCACAAGTTCAAAGCCAGCCTCAGCAGTTTAGTGAATCCCTAAGCTGCTCAGCGAGATCCTGTCTCTAAATAAAATATAAAAAGGGCTGCGATGTGGCTGAGTGGTTGAGCAGCCCTGGGTTCAATCCCCTGTACCAAAAAAAAAAAAAAAAAAAAAAATGCCTTTACACACACTACAGTGCACCATAATGGTCTATTAAGACGAGTGTCTTACTTGTCAGGGAAATTAGTTCCACTGCCTCAGCAGCAGCTTTCAGAGAGCCTAAAGAAGAGCAGGTAAACCCAGCTTTCCAGAAAGCCTTAAGACTACGAGTAGGACTTTTAGTTGTTAGGATATTTTTTCATCTTTAGCAGCCCTTGAGACGTTGACCAGAACCAGGGCAGAAACCGTTTATGAGCAGAACTTCTGTCCCTCGTGGAAAGGGAAAGCTACTTCCTCCCCATCCTCCTCCTCCAACATTAGTCACTTTGGTAGCTGGAAAAAGTTGAAAGGTTGGATATTGTGCAGAAGAGTCTTCATCTGTCTTTTGAGCTCCACTCTCCATTCTCTGGATAACACAAGGACAATGACCTACAGACAAGTTCCCTTGTCCTACTGCTTCTGGTTAGGCTCAACCAATGGGAAGCAGGAAATTGAAGGGCAGAAAAAGAGTGAGGTTGGGGTTACTCACGCGCCCGTTTTGTTGAGGACAGGCAGTCTATGGCATTTTCTCTCCCAAGGCCACAGATCCTCTTCCATGGCCTTCTCTACAGCTTTCTGTAAAGCTCTGGTAACCACTCAAATGTACATAACATCTTTCCAGGCCAAAAATGCTATAGTACACCCTTCTGATTTCTGGCCCAAGGGTTCCAGGCTATGCCATACTGATTTCCCTTAAGCCTGCTCCCAACTTTGTAAATATCTCTTTGCTAAAATCCCTTTTCAATTACCCAACTTAATTGTACCATCTCTTTTCCCTTGGGACCCTGACAAATAAAGTAATTGGCACTGGGAATGGTCCCAGAGGAAAATAACCCTGAAATGATATTCTAGGATCAGATTGCTCACCTATTTGAGATGTACCAGGATAATCCCCTTGCCAGAGGGACACAGATTTCATGTAACCTATTAAACATAGTGGCATCATAGTTATTCAAAGTATCACCAGTAGTGACATTGGGAAAATGCAGATGAAAAGCAAGGTATTAAAAGATTAAGTGGATTGGTTATGCTAGCCATGGTGACTACAAGTCTGTGGGTGGAATGGCTTCTTTGACAGCCCTAAAGAACATGTACAGGGAAGAGATAAACTGAGGATCCTGAATCCTTGACTCAAAACATGGATAGAAATCCAGAACTCCTCAGTATAGCTTTCAGGGAGTTCCTTATCTCCTGTACAGATATGACTATGGGTCAAAGCCAGGAACTATTTTAAAAAGGTGAAAATAGGCAGAGCCCACTAGATCTTCAACCCCACCAGATTTCTTATGCTTTCCATGGGTCACAAAAGGCAAGGCCGTGACTCACAGGCTGGAACATGTAAGCAGACAGAGATATGGATGCCAAGTCACTTCAGGACCCACTTCCAAATCCCTCATTGTCACCAGGTCCATAATGAGAGTCATATTTTAGTACAGGCCAGGTAGAGAAGGACAAATCTTGGTACAGAAGGAAAGAACCTATTCTTCAAAAGACTGGCAAGAAAATCAACAAGAATCTGCAGACGAGGGAGGGAATTCAAAGGGCATTGGATAGAGACGGATAAAATATAAAACTTGATCAGGAAAAATTTATGATACAGGTGGGCTCACTCAAGATTCACGATTTAATGTGCTGGCTTGCACGCCTGGGAGTGGTATGCACAGTTGGCTAACACAGCCTGGACTCAATGGCAGCAGGCGTTCACTCAGACTTTTCTAAACATTCTGGAGGAAAGGGAACCGTAAGGCTTGGGAAGTCAGGAATGTTGGAGGGGATCTATTCTGTAAAACATGCTTAGCCCCACCTTAACCACACTCCCCAAGAGGACCAGAAGATACTCCCTTCAAAGGCCATAAGAATTCCATTAGTGAAATGTTCTCAGGCATCCTGGAAAATCTTTTTGGCTGTTTTCTATAGGCAGGAAATGGCAGTAGGAGAGGCTGCTGTGGAATTGGGCTCCCTGATTTTAATGGCAAAAATGGGATCTGACAAAGGCACAATGGGCACAATTACCCTAATGAGCTGCAGGACGAGTGTGGTAATTGGAGCACGTTGGCCTGTAGGGATTGTGGCACTTGCTAACTAATCAGGAGGTGCCTAAGACTGCAATTGATATGCAGATCGTTAAGGTGCTTCTTGAAGTATGTAAACAGAAAAATTCTGGGTCTGGTGGGCAAAAATCACAGCAGAGAGTCAGATCTTAGTGTTCCTACACCAAAACCCAGGTGTCCCAAATCCCTTGCTTGGAGGGACAGGAGAGGAGGGGGACATAGTATCTTTGAGCAAGCCTCCTGCAATGTGGCCATAGGTATATACTGTGAATCTTCCTCTAATCCTTCCCCAGAGTGACCTAAGGTCATTTAGCAGGGATTGGGAAATACCCAAGACTTTGGAGGCACTGTGAGATATGATTTCTGGACTCATGCTAGCCATAGAGGACTCAAATTGCCACTGTAGTCCACAAGTCCGATTGAGCTCATTTTGATGAGGTGATACAGGAAATAGTGGTCCAAGTCTTTGCTAGAGTGGGTTCAATAAAACTGAGGATCTATTCTGTAGTTTACTTTCAGTTCTAGAATGTATATAAATAATAGACGTGTTACCAACTAGCAGAATCTTACATAGAATGGTGGGAAGAGCCAAGTGGAAGCTGCCCACTTCTAAGTAGAATTACCGTTCTCCCAGTGCCAAGATAGTGAGGCTGAAGGACCATCATAACCATGGGGAAAAGATAAATCAGTGCAGCCATTAAATACTTAAAAGATGCAGGAATGGTGATTTTTCTTTTCTTTTTTTTTTTTTTTTCTTTTTTGGTACTGGAGAATTGGCTGACCTGGAACTTGTGATCCTCCTGTCTCAGCCTCCTGAGTCACTAGGTTTACAGGCCTGAGTCACTGTGCCTGGCCACATTAACATTTAACTCACCTGTTTGCTGGTGCAGAAACCAGGTGCATTATAGAGAATGACTATAGATTATAGAATATTCTGTTCCATGATGATGTCAAGTGCAACTACAGCTCCAGACAGGCATCTTAGTAAAGCAAATGAAAAATCCCCTGGCACCCGGGAAGCAGCTCTCATTCTACAAAATGTTTTTTTTTTTCAATTCTTAGTATTAAAGTTGGTTACATTCAAATGGTAGGAACAGCAGTACACATTCATCAGGGCTAAATCAACTATCATGCTCTCTGTCATAACAGAGTCCACAAGGACTCAATCATCTTGACCTCTTACAGAACCTCACTGTATTTCCTTGGTGATATGCTAACTGGAACTGGTGAGCAGCAAGTAGCAAATATTTCACATACCTTAGTAAGACACATGCCTTTCAGAGGACAGGAGATCAATCCTGTGAAAGTTTAAGATTCTTCCATATTGTGAAGTTTCTAGAGACCATGGGGTCAAAAGATGTCAGGAATAAGTGATGAACTGCTATACCTTGTACGTTATACTACAACAACAGAGACACAAAGTTGGGTGGATATGTGGATTTTAAAGATAACAAATGTGGCACTTGGATATGCTGCTCTAATCCATTTATGCTGCTATTTTTGAGACCACCAGATCAAAGAATTCTCCAGATGTAGAAGTACAAGATGCTTTGCTTCTCGGAGTCTATGAATGAGAGGACTCAGTGGTAGGGAAAATATTTATATGTAGCATATATGAAATGTTCTCTGTTGTAGAGAACTTCAATAGAGTCACATGATGATCCCCAGGGTATTCAAGTAAGGCCTCTTTTGCTGACAACTATTCTCCACTTGAAATTCACCACTTTGCTTGTTACTAGGCTCTGGCAGACACTGAATCTCTTGTCATGGAATACAAAGTGACTATGTGAGCAGAACCACCCACTATGAACTGAACATTACCTCATTTACAAAATGAGGCATAAACAATCTACATCAATGATATGTTGTCAACTCAACTGGGCCATAGCACCTAGCTAGCTGGTCCAATATTATTCTAGATGCTTCTGTAATGGTGCTTTTAGATGAGAATTACATTTAAATTGATAGAGTTTGAGTAAAGGAAATTGCCCTCCATAATGCAGGTGGGTCTTGAGCAATCAATTGTGAGCCTGAAGAGAACAAAGGACTGACCTTCCCCTAAACAATAGGAAATTCACCAGCAGACTGCCTTTGGATTTAAACTGATTCCCAGCTGGCTGAACTATCCCACCAGGTTTTGGAATCACAAAGCCTCCACAATCATCTGAGACAATTCCTTAAAAATGTATCTTTCTATATGCACATACTGTTGGTGCTGTTTCTGGAGAACCCTGAAAACACAAGTAGACAACTCAGACTCTTGTAACCTGCTGCTGCTGCTCCACTACCTCTCCCACAAAACACATGTCTGGCTTCACGGAGAATCCCCTATCTAATTAATGAAGGAGAGAGTGAGAAACAGGCCTGGTTTAAGAATACATAAGCATCAATCAGAAGTGGACAGATGGCCATCTATGTTTAGAGGTGGCTCTAAAAGAGAATGGTGATGGGGACTCCTCCAGCAGGCAGCACTTTGGGAAGCACATCATTCTTCCTGCAAATGAAAGAAGAAATAGTCTGGAGAACAGATCCACAGAGACTCATGGAATGGCCACTTGTCAAGAGCTCAACAAGATCAAGACTTGAAAATTAGTGGCAAGGAGGACAGGGGACGGGTATGTGCATAGACTTCACTGAAGAGGCACAGATAATGAAGATATCTACAAGCTACATGATTGTCTACCAGAAGGCATACCTGGCTTTAACCCATGGAACTACCCCCAAAGGAGCTTGCCCCACCCTCCCTCTGGGATGGACTATTAGTCTCAACAACACACAGCCAACAGCAGATGTCAGTATTGAGCTCCCAGTGTGGTATTATTCCCTGAGCTAAATAGCCAGCCATCTGGTGGCAGGTTGATGACACTGAACGCTTTCCATCATTGTGGGACATGATTTGTCCTTATATATATTCTACATATTTTTGCTTTCCCTGCTCATAACACTCTGACAAAGCCACCATTGCTTACAGAATGCCTTGTCGATCACTGTAGATCACATTGCCTGTGACCAGGAAACATGTTTTAAGGTAAAGAAAGTGTAGAAGAGGGTTGATTCTAATACAATTAAATTTGTGTGAACTATGTGCATGCCTTGTCATCCAGAAGCAGATGGCCTGATTCCACAGTGGTATGGTCTGTTGTGGCTGTTTTGGTGGCTGCTGGAGGTCAACACTCTGCAAAGCTAGATGCTTTGTTCTACAGGACACGGTACATACCTTAAACCAGCAGCTGTATGTAGTGTTGTCTCACCATAATCAGAATGCCCAAGTCTGGAAATAGAGGGTAGACATGGAAGTGTCCTCTCCCTGTTAAATCTTCTTGAGGGATTTATGCTTCTGATCCCTGAAACCTTGTCTCAGTGAGTTTGAAGGTCTTGGGTGCACAAGGGAAGAACAAGGGAATATGGCCAAAGTTCTGTTGAAGCGAAAGCTACATTTGCCTTCTAATCATCCCAGGATTCTAATTCTAGTGATCCCATAGGCAGAAAAGGTTTTTGATTTGATTACCAAGGAGAAATAGAGTTACTACTACATAGTGAGGGCAGAGAGGACCATGTACAAAATCCAGAAATCCACACACCACCACTTAGTGTTCCCCCACCTAGTTTACAGGTGAAAAAATCAAGGAAACCCCCAAAAAGACAGAACCATCAGGGATGTTGATTATGAAGGATCGAGGGGAAAGAACACTGATCAGTCGAGGTATTTGCAAAGACCAAGGGAATATGTAATAGGTGGTAAAAGAAGGAAGCTCTGATTATTGGCTGAGGCATGTTAAGCAGGTGTAGGAAGTGGGAATTGTAGCAGCTTGCATGCTAATTACTTGATTCTGTTTCCTTATCATAATCTCGTATGAAGAGCATTGTGGCTAATACATTAGGTTTCAGATTGAAGTATAATGTCAGCAACCTGTCATCATTCAGTAACAGATGATGGGACTTTGCATGTCTGTGTTGGGGACACAAATTCTTCATCTGTACAAGGTGGGTGTGAAGGCAAAAAGTGCTAGATGGTCTCTTTTCTCCACTCTGTGCCCTGTATCCTGGAGACTGGTCTCTGCAGACTATGCCAAGGAGCTCCTCTGTCTTTAGCACCCTGGTTTCAGCAAGTAAGAGCACTGGCAAAAGATGGGAGGCAGGAGGACTATGAGGTCATTTTTTTCCACCAGCTCCTTCCCACCAGACTGCAGGTCTATGGCTGCATTCCTGTACCTAAGGGTACCTACCGTTCCACTGTACAGTGTTACATTCCCTGTTTTCTGGCACCCACTCCCTCCCCTTGCTCCTTCTCTTCAGGTTTGTGGGTGGTGAAGGTTCCCTATTTCCAAAGTGCTTTTCAAACTATTGTTGATTTCTCTTCACCGCCTGTACTCTTATAAATAGTGCCTTTTAAAAACTCTTCTCCGTTACTCCATTTGAATCGCCTGTTACAAGCTTCTCTGCTGTAGCCAGGTTTAGTCACACTGAGTTTAGAACGGATCTTTTTTCTTAGATTGATGCCAGTCCCCACCTGCTCTTAGTGGGCCTGATTCATAATGAATCTGTGATTCACCTACCTGTATCCTGTGTAAAGATCTTCAGCCCCACACTTACTCAGACATCTTTTCACCAGCCTTCTGAATAGGTGAGCAGGAAATTGTTGAACAAGGGTCTCCAAGCCTAAACTGGCTCAAACACTAGCTTATTTGCGGGAGGGGTCTAGTGTATTTGGTCCCAGACACTAAAACATTTAAGAGGAATGTTCCAAACAGTGAGCAAACTGGAGAGCTGCAAAGAGTTCAGGCATGTATGTGAGATGATCCCCTCGTCCTTTGGGGCAGCTGAGAATGGCCTGGAGCAGCTGGAGCAGCCTCACCTAAGGCTCACTGGAGGGCAGCCAGGAGCAGAGGGGTCTAATGGCATGCCCTGTGGTCCTGCAGGCAGTGTGTACAATGAGCAGCATCCCACACCTGTTGTTCTGACCCCACCACTTGGCCATGGACTTTAGCAGCCCGCCACAAAGTCTGCAGCTGCTATAACAGACAAGGAGCCCACAGGCTGCTGGAGGACTTTGTGTTCCATGGGCCCAAGGAGCATGGCCCACAGCCCAAAGAAAGCCACTTGGGGGTGAATGGGAGCTCTCAGCAGGCACAGTTTTGTCTGTTTTCAAATATATTGGGTATTCCTATTGTAATTTGGGTTGATGTGCCCTTTATTGGCATCCAAAATAGTTAATGAAGCACTGCTCTAACAATACATGCTTATTCTGAAAGTTAGAAACTCTTTTTCCAAAATAATTGAGGTGAAATAAATTAGTTTGGATTTTCAATTCTATTCGTATCACCACACACACAAAAATCACTATTGTATGGCACAGAGGAAAGAAAAAGATATTGGATTCCTTAAATGTAAATGTACAATAAACATTTGCTAAATATATTTAAAAGTACATATATTATACATGTCATATGTAGGATCTATACATAGCTACATAAATATAAGTATTTGAGTGGTTGTAAAACATTGTCTTAAAAGTTTTTACCTCCTACTACAAAAGCGTCTCCTCTATCTACCCCAGTTTGTCATGTTACTAATAGGACATTTTCTGTGGTGTCATGCATGGAAAAGGTCACTGCTCTGAGGCACCAGCATATTTCTTTTCCCTGCCTCTG
Organism: Sciurus vulgaris; assembly: GCF_902686455.1. NCBI lineage: Eukaryota > Metazoa > Chordata > Mammalia > Rodentia > Sciuridae > Sciurus > Sciurus vulgaris. Next base: position 42,412,602 of record NC_136473.1, on the reverse strand, counting down.
GTACCTGCCACTCCTACAGCCAAATAGTACAAACCACAACTAAGGATTAAACACTGAACTGAACACCTACATTGAAAATTCCCTGACATAGCCACAACTCTCAATAATCATAACAGCAAAAATAATTTCCCAAAGTGAAAAGCAGTAAAACACATGCACACATAATTTATGTCTTTAGAGATTACCCTGGCATAAGAGCAGGAATTGACCTAGGGAGAAAATGGTTGATTTTGAGAGGTAAAAGGAATCAAATACCCAGTAAATCGTTCAAGTAAAAGTCGAACTCTCAAATCATGCATGTCACAGGCACTAGATTACATAGCCATAGTCAAAATGGTCAGGACTGTGGCCCAAATACTAGGATTCTCAGGTCCCCAGTTTCCAGGCCTGCTAATAAAGAGGGGAAGTTTGATAAAGAAAATTGGAAGTGAATAGCAATGTGAAAGAATCAGACACAAAAGTAATGCATACCATGTGACTGCATTTTTATGAACAATAAAAACAGCTGAAATTAATATTTGGTATTAGCTATCAGGAGAGTGGTTAATGGGGAGACAGGGTCAGGGCGTGGCTAGTAGACTAATGGCAAAGGAACACAAGAGGAGTTTCTGGATTGTTGTTTAATCTGAATGTTGCTTATACTGGCATTTTCTGATTGTGAAATTTATTAAGCTGTACACTTATGTATATACATTTTTATATGTGTTTATTATTTATTGTACTCCAGTGAGAAAGTTTTAAATGCAATGGCAAGAGAGCTCATACTAACCCAAAGATTTTGTAGCTAGTCATAGGTACAGAAAACAGAAAATAAACACAAAAACAGGGGCTGCCACTGACCATGAGCTGAGTATGAAATAAAAAGTTAGTTACTGGGCGTAAAGAAAGCCAAACGGCCTGATAACTGGGCTGTAGCAAAGGACACTTAAGTGACTCATAGAGACTGCAAAGTAATTCTTGTATGATATGATAAAGCAACTCAAGCACTGATTAGAATAAAAAAAATCTTTTTGATTAATGCCCTTTATGAAGGACACTGAAAATTAGAATTCAGAGAAGAGCAATAGCAATGATTAAAGACATGGGAAATAGGCCCTCAAAAGATGTTAAAAGTAACACATTTGGGGAGAAAAAATGGTGTGTTGGTCTTCTTATCTTGATAAGTGGTAATACGGATCCTTTACCTTTCCCTCTAAATCTTTGTTTTTTTTCCCCCTCACCTTTATTCGCAAATAGACTTATAAAGACCCAAATAAATCAGTTGATGCTTATTTATTGAGCAGATATGTCAATGTCATTCTAAAGGAAAAAAGATGTTTGGTCATTAAAAAGTCCTTGCTAAAATAAGTGGGGTTGCTTAGCTTCAAGAAAAGAAGACTTGATTGACCTTCAAGTAGCTGAAAATTTCTGAGAAAGAAGTTTAACACTCAATTCTTCACCTCAGTCAAAACAGAAGTAAATGATCTTACATGAGATTTCAGTAAAACACCAGAAAGACTGGATAAATGAGTGAATCACAGCACCTTGGGGACACTCAGGGGGGTATTTTGACTAGGCTAGGTTCTTTCTAACATCATGATTTTTATTATCTCCTAAGTAATGGGTTTGATTTGATTTTATAACAACAATAGTTTATATTTGTAATGCCTTATTGGTCTCCTCCAGGGGCACTTTTCTGCCCATTTCCCTCTGCTTAGAGCCCTGTTTTTGAATTGGTGCTGCCAGAGGGAGATCTGATCTCAAAGGAAGCCCCAAGGCAGCCGGTGGGCAGGCTCCGACCTGCAGACCCTGTGTTCCCAGGGGGCTTGCCAGGCCTGAGGATGCAGGCAGGGAGTACAGACTGTCACCAGTCACCATGGTGACCTCACAGCCAGCAGCTGCTCTCCCAGCTATGGTGAAGGTGTCTGAATAGTTTCTGAGGCAGGTCAGCAGGCGGTGGGCAGCCCCAGCTGAGGCCGGAAGCCTGGCGAAGTCCTGGCTCCTTGCTCAGTGGAGCCAATTGCCTCTCCTGGGACTCCCAGCAGAAGTCAGGGTTCACTTGAGAGCAGGTTTCGCCAAAACAGACGGAGAACCGCCTCCTGGCACTAACATGCTCCTCTCCCCACGTCTCATTGCGCTGGGAACGTCTCAGAGACCTGGAAAAAAAAAAAAAAAAAAACTCAGGTAAAAGCCTTTTTTTTCCAAGTGAAAATGAATTATGAATTATGTGGAATCATAAGTTTCAAGACTTTATCTCCTTGCTCAGCGGGTATTCTGTAGCTGTTGCTCTTGAGAGACCTTCCAGAACCCTTCGGACCCAAACCCTAAGTGGCGACTTCCCTTCTGCCTAAAAAGCTGCTGGCCCTTGAGCATCCTCTTATTACCAACACCCTCTCCACCCTTGTCCTGCATATCAACCCCCTCACCACAAGCTGCAGGGCCAGCACCCCCTACCTGGCACCTGGCGCCTGACACACACAAAGCCGGGCCAGGGCCAGCGCCCGCCCGAGGGAAACTAACAGCTGGCAGGCCATCTCTCAGCTGGCCCTGCTGGGCCTCAGGGAGAAGGGGAGGCCAGCTCAGAGAGGGGGCTCTTGATGGGGAGTCTCCAGCAAGACATCTGCTTCCCTGGCCCCGAGATCTGAAGGGCGGATGCAGGGGCTGGGGGCGGGGGCGGCAAGACAGCCCCTACCAGGCAGCTTTGCCAAGCACCAGCTCCTACTCTCGGAGGTGGGGAGGTGGCCGCAGCCTGTCCTTTACAATGCCTGTCTCTTCTCCCCTCCCCCTCGTCAGCTGGCGTCTCAGGAAAGAGAAGTATCACAAGCAAACTGCCACGGAAAAACAAAGCTGTCTGCTGGCGGCCGTCCCGGCCCACGCTGCTGCTCCCGAGACCTGCCGGCCCCCTCCAGAGAACCCCACTTGGGGCCACAGGACCTTCTCTGACGTGCTGGCCCCCACCACAGGCAGCTGCTGGGCCCAAGCCAGGTGCGGGGAGGACACCTCCCTGCTCCTCTGCCCTAGTCTGACGCCTGTCAATGCTGGGAGGACTGATGGGCTGAAGCATTTCCTGCCTCAGGAAAGGAAGGGAAAGAGGAGCCAGGGGACTTGTGTTGCCGTCTCACTAAACCACGAGTCTGGGGCCTCCCCGTGACTCCTAAAGAAGCAGTCCCTCCACTCTGTCGGTTTTTCTTTTCTCTTGACTAATGCTCCTGGACACTGGGAGTTTTGATTCCTGTGAGCTGGGGAACTGGTTTTAGGGTGGCATCCACGTTAAGGACCCAAAGCCACTTGTGAGCTTGGTTAGAAGTAAGAAAGAAGCCCTTTACTCCCTGATCAGCAAAAGGATTTGAAAATAAACAAACAAACATGTTCTGGCCTTGGCCTCACCAGAGGACAGTTTGTAAACTGCTGCAGAGGGGTCCAAATATTTATGTTGCTCAAGGTTCCCCGGCAACCTGGGACTTTCCTTTCTCTAGGTATGCTGCTGATTGTGCTCAGGATATAAAAGCCATGATCTTGAGCGTGTGGTGGTAGGTAGTACTCAAGGTGACCTCCTGGCCCACTCACTGAGAAGACATTATTCCTGATAATCAGAGAAACCCACGTCTGAGAAAAGCACTGTCCTGCTGGCTAACTACACTGGATAGGCTTTGTTCCCCCAGGAGAGTAGAATGTAAGAGGTGATCAAAGAAAAAATAAAAATAAAAAAAAAACAATGAAATTTCTTTTGTCTTACCCCCTTGCTAGCTCTTCCTTGAACTTTAGTCCTCCTCAAGCATTGCCCTTGGTCCCTGGAAGTCAAAGGGAAAGAATACATTATGCACAGCAGGTGTCCAGTGTGGCCATGGGAAGAACACTATTCTGGATGCCAGGAAACCCAGGTGCTAATCACAGCTCCCTCAGACATGCAGCCTAACCCCTCTGAACTTCTGTTTTTCTGCAAGATGACAATAAATTCCTGTCCTGCCTTGCCTGCCTCATGGGATGGTTGTGAAGAATAAATGGGACAAGAACTAAGAAGGGGCTTTGGGAAATTTAGTAGTCCTTCTGAGCAAGGTGGTCATGAGCCCTTAAAGGTTAGAACATGGAGAAAGACTGGACAGAGAGGAAGCATTGCCCCCACTCCCTTTAGCCTCAGTGTCCCTTAATCTTCCCCACATTGCCCCTGTGTGCTGAATCCACCCACCCCCAAATTCATATGTCAAAGTGCTAATGCCCAGTACCTCAGAATGTGACTACATTTGGAGATAGGGCCTTTAAAGTGGTAATTAAGTTAAAATGAGGTCAGTAGGGTGGACCTTAATCGAATATGGCTGGTGTGTTTATAAGAGACGAGGACACAGGCACATACAGAGAGCACACCATGTGAAGATACCAGGAGAAGATGGCCAACCACAAGCCCAGGAGATAGACCTCTGAAGAGACTAACCCTGCCTACTGCTTGACCCTGGACTTCCAGCCTCCAGAACTGTGAGGAAATGAATGCCTGTTGTTTAAACCGCCCAGTCTCCTGGTCTGTTACAGCAGCCCATGCAGGTGAAACATACCCCTCCTTGCCTTTCAGGTGTTCAAGTCACTGCTTCTATAAGCCAACTGTAGGAAAGCACCTGAGAAGCAGATTCTGGAAGCCTGATCACTGAGCTCACCAGACAAGGCAGGGCGTGTCCACAGGGTAACTTTCCATCTTATGCAACCTCTTCGGACATTTAGGACAGCAGGAGGGCTGCTCCAGTGTGTCCCAAGCATTCATCCTTATGTAGCTGTCAATATCACGGAGCTGAACAAGAGGTGGGACTGAGAATCTGTACTCTTAGCACCTAAGGACTTCAGCATGGCCAGGCTCAGGAATCGCTGACCCGCTTGCCATGGTGTGAGAATGTCCCTGTATCTCATAGGTCTTACCTGTGGGTGACAATGATAATCAAATGTTAGCAGAGCTCTCAGAGGGCACAACTGGTTGACATACAAACGCCCACCAAGTCTGTGGAGAAAACCTCTGAAACCCCTTTTGAGATGTCCCTTGGGCCCTTGTCTCAGAGTTGCTGTATTTAATGAAGCCCAGTGAAGAATGATCTCTGCTCAGAGTCACAGATCACAAGATATTGGAGCTGAAAGTCTGTGTTAGAGGTGGTCAAGTTCAAGCCCCTCCACTTACCTGTAAGGAGACCTCAGTAGTGAGGGGTGGGGTAACCAGGCCCAGGCCACATAACTGGCTGCAGCTGGGGCCAGGCCTGTGTTTTTTTTCATTTCTTGTTTCTGTCTTGCTTTCCCAAGGGTTTTATTAAGCATCATTTCTGTTTCTGAACATGACCTCAACAGCAAAGACAATAAGACCATAAGGGCTACTGAGAGCCTGCATGACAAGCACTCCAGATGCATTATCTCATTTTTTTTTTTTTTTTTTTTTTTTTTTTGCGGCGCTGGGGATCGAACCCAGGGTCTTATGCTTGCAAGGCAAGCACTCTACCGACTGAGCTATCTCCCCAGCCCCACATTATCTCATTTAATCTTCTCAATCTCCCTGCCACACTAGACAGACCTTCCATAAGTCACTCAGACAAGAAAGGTGGACTTTGGAACCACCCGGGTAGTGTCTAATGTCAAGCCCCAGACAGCCCATAATAAGATGCCTGAACTTTCCTAAGAGCTGGGAAGAGCTTGACGAGACCCAACGACTCTACTGCTGGGCTGACACCCCCAAGAATTTATCACATTGTCTATGCAGCCACAGCTCAACCTGGTCAGGAGTCTCCCTGCCCCACCTCATGGCCTCTGGCTTCACAGACTCTGGGCTGGGCCAGCATAAGAGCCTGGCTTTCTCAATGGCCCTTCAGTCTCTTGTAGCAGCTCTCGGATGAAAAGAGCTATAGTGTCAGGAACCGGGGCAGTCCTGGCCAAAGAGAAGACAGCTCCTTTGCTGACACCTTTGCTTTCTCTTGACCTCTTATTACTTGAGACAAGCTCATTTCATACCAGCTGTGACGGTGGGAAGTCCGTTTCGCATACTGAGGTCTTCAACATGCCCTATTTTGTTCCTGGACCTACAGGAGGGCTCCTGTGGGGATACCAAATAGGTAATGGAGGAGCAGCAGTGGGAGATGTGGAGGGGGTTCCCCAGAATCCACCACCTTCCACAGATCTTTATCCTCACCTCCCCAAGGGTGTCTCCTCGACCTTTCCTTCAACAGCCTTCTTACTCTCACTGCCTCTTGTACTACCAGAAGATTCTGGCTCCTTCCCACCACACAAGGTAAAATGTAGGGCTTGCTTCCTTCCTTTATTCATTCTTTTACCTATCAAATTTCTATGATGTTCATAAAGTCTGCCAGGCACTGAGAATACAACACTGATTCAAAGAAGTCAATTAAAATGGGCACAGAGGCACATACCTATAATCCCAGTGGCTCAGGAAGCAGAGGCAGGAGGATTGCAAGTTTAAAGCCAGCCTCAGCAACTTAGTGAGGACCTAAACAAAATAAAAAATAAAATGGGCTGAGGCTGGGACTCAATGAGTAAGCACCCCTGGGTTCAATCCTTGGTACAAAAAAAAAAAAAAAAAAAAAAAAAAAAAAAATAAATAAGTAACCAAGTGTAAAATAAGCTAATGATAACACCAGGAAGAAAACAAAAACAGAAAATGGGACACTGAATTGTCAGGGGTGGTGACAATTTCAGATAAGGAGGCCAGAGAAAGCCTTCCTGCAGTTACTTTTGAGTAAGAATATGACAGAGTGAGAGAACAGCCACAAATGTGGCTGTCTGGGAAGAGGGGTAACCTTCTATATAAAGAGAACAGCAAGTGCAAAGACCCTGTGGTTCAAGCAAAAACAAAGGATGAATACTGTATTACCAGATGAAGTCAGGCTGGTGTGGTGGCAGGAGTGGAGACAATTCATGCAGAAGAACTCCTGGACTGTTTGGTGAAGGAATGCCAAGATCTGACTTCTTGAAGAATAATTCTTGCTGCCATGTGGAGCACAGACTGAAGGAGGACAAGGGCAAAAGTCTGGAGACCAGTCAGGGGGCATGGTAATTCTGGGGAAGTTTGGTGTGTCTGACCCCAGCATGGAGGTGATAGAGTGGCTGAAAATAACTTTTGAGGATAGTGTCCACATCAGCTGTTGACTGGTTGGTAGAAATTGTTTCATTTCCTTTTCATCCCGTACCCCTCACACTCATTCAAGACACACCCCAGCCCCCAGCCCCCACATTCCCAGCCTCCTGACAGATCCTCACCTTCCAGAACTTTTCTGGTTCCTTCCCAGTTTCCAAAGCTTCCCTGTTCTGTTACAGGAAGTCAAATCCAATTCAGATACTCACCAGCAGGATAACCTTGGGCAAGTTACTTTCTGCCTCTGATGCCCTCTTTAACTGCAAAGCAAGAAAAGTGGTCATATTTACTCTTGAGGGTTATGAGGATAATGCCTGGTACCAGATGCATACAGCACAGCTTGCTCATTCCTTCCTCGGCAAACACTTTGATCCTGCCATGGGCCTGCTCCCAACCACATCTGCATCCTGGAGACCTTTACATAGGCTATACTTGCAAAGACCCAGCACACACTGGTCAGCAACTTCATGCTAAGTGTTGATCACTGTGGGACACGGAGTTGATGCTACCCAGATTCCACTTCCTAGGCAGAGACCTAGTAACGAGCTTGCTTAGTGATCTTCCTGTGTCTTGGGCAGGAAGACAAGGCAGCCAAGATCTGGCTGCAAAGGAAGGAATGGACAGCAGACACCAAACACAGCATCCAGGGCACAGTGGGGGGCAGTGGGAAAACGTGAGGCCTCTGTTGTAGGGAGACAGTGCTGAAAACTGGTCCCTGGCCAGCAAGACCTAGCTCTCGGCAGCTTCCCTCATCTGGACTCTGTTTTCCACACTATTTTGTCCCAGGCCTATGGTTCTCGGCTTTTAGACCCTCACAAATCTGCCCTTTGGCAAGACTGCCAGGGGTTTGGGGTGTCTTCCTGCCTTCCTGCCTGAGTGTAGGTTGCAGGCTCCACATCGTCTGATTTGAATACCCTATACCATTTGTGAGCTCTGTGGACTTAGATAAGTCACTTAAGTTCTCTGAGTCTCAATGCCTCTTTTGTGAACTGATATGATTGATATTAGTACTCACTGCATGGAGCAGTTATGGAACAAAATTAAACTACGTGTACAAAGCACCTCTTCCATGTTGGCCTCCTAGTAAATGCGCAAATGAAACAGCATCATTGAAATGAGTATTATGTAGACTATCAGGACTGTCCACTCCACACCTACTCTGTAAACAAACCTAGGATGAGAATGAAAAGACACCCTATCCCCTTGATGATCAAAAAAAGCAAATAAGTTTGTGTCCTTTGACTTTGGATCAAGGTCCCCAGCCTTTGCAGAGAGCACCTACTTTTCAGGTAGTTAATGCTCTCTCACAGAAAAGGCGGGCAGCCAATGCTCAGGAACACTGTTTTATAACTAACTTCCCATGAAGCATTTCCCTCTGGGGGTCTGCAACAAACTTGGCGTGTGTGCAGATCTTTCTCCCAGCTGCTGAAGGGCTGCAGTCTCCAGCCTCTGTGGGCAGGGTCTCCCTGCACCCCAGGCAGCAGGCACTTTCCAGAAGCAGGCGAAGATGGGTGATGCTCCTCCTTGTCCTGGCTGGGTATTCACAGGTCTATGAGCCAAGGGACTATCTCAGGGCTATCTGGGTGGGAGCCAGGGGATGAAAAAGACAATAGAGAACAAGTTCTGGTGACACTTTCTTTTCTAAAAAGATCTTCATGTCCACGCTAATTGCAATTTCAGGTGGGCTTCAGTTTCAGACCCGGCCTTGTTTGCCCAGCTGGCTGAAGAGTGCCATTTCTGGCCTGCTTCTTCCTCCTCCTTTTTCTTGGCCAGACGTGACCAGTCCTAAATAGACAGGGAAAAACAGCTCTCCAAATTATTTTGAAGTCTTGTGTAGGATTATTATGGGGCTTAGGACAAATCCCAAACAGGCCTCAGCTGCTGTGGATGCCAATCTGAACTAACACCACTCAACTTCCCTTCTTCACCTTCCTGTTTGCTGACTATTATAGTTTGGATCTTAAATGTCCTCTAAACATGCATGTGTCGAAAGCTTCATCCCCAGCTGACAATGCTGTGGGGACAGGTGTGGAACCTTTAAGTGGTTGGGCCTAGGGGGAAGAAGTTAGGTCTTGAAGGGGCTATTATAGGGACCCTAGCTTCTTTCTTTCCCGTTTTGCTTTCTGGCTACCATGAGATAAGAAGATTTGCTCCTCCATGTGCTTCCCACAAAGTGATGGAACAAACCAACCATGAACTGAAATCTCTGAAACCATAAGTCAAATAAATATTTCCTTTTTAAGTTGATTTTTCTAAGGTATTTTGTCACTGTGATTCCTTTCCCTCAGACTTTCCAGGCTGTTCCACAAACCAAGGACCACATGAGGTCCAGAACCAGGTTGGGTTTGCTTGGAAGACCCTGTGGAAACTAGAGACCTCCCCACTAGAACTGGACTAATCCTCCAGTTTGAGAGGCCTTTCATTGTACTTAGCGATGCAAAAGCAGTAGGACTGGGACCAACCATATGGGAATGGAGAATGGGGATTTGCAGGGTGGAGATGAGTTTTGAGTGATAGAGGGTATGTGGAGCAGGACTAAGCATAGAGATGGAAATAACACAGCACTCTGACAGGCAGATTGGTTTCATTAAAGTCATATTCTATGCCTCAAGTTGTTTTTAGGACTTTAAGGTGAAACCAGAAACCATCTTAGGTTTTAAAGCACAGAAGTAATGAGGAAAGCACATTTTTTTCCCAAGGGTGAAAATGGGAGGATATTCATTTTACTACAAGGCTCACAAAACTTATCTGAAAGACATTCCTCAGGAGTACATTCCCATCCCTTCATCTTTCCATGAAATTTAAGATTGCAAAATTGGTCCGTTTCCTACTTGGTGCAATTCATGGGTCTGCTTGATGACAGCTAAAGAAAAAAATGCAATTATTTAAAAGTATGAGGAAGCCATGAATGGTGGCACACACCTACAATCCCAGTGAATTGGGAGGCTGAGGCAGAAGGATTGCAAGTTCCAGACCAGCCTCAGCAACTTAGCAAGACCCTGTCTCAAAATAAAAATAAAACAGGGGCTGAGGGTGTAGCTCAACGGTTAGGCACCCCAGGTTCAATTCCCAATACCTAAATAAAGAAATAAAGAATAAAACTTAAAATAAATAAAATTATGAGGGAAAACAAACCTGGAATGCATAGATCGCAGACCAGTGAGTGCTCCCTATTAACACTGGAGACAAGTCCTCGGTGTGAAGAATTTTATCCACTCAGAGGAAACTCTTTTTCTCTAACCTCTACACTATAATAAACCAGTTAACTAATTGAAGGGTTAACTTTATTCTCTCGGTTGCCAGAAGATGGAGGGTGGGGGAAGGAATCACTTTAAGTGCTGGCTGCCAGGTTTTGTTAGGAAAAGAAGGCAACAGGACTGTGAAGTCTGTGAATGATCTTGGGAAATGTGTATTACCTTGATCTTTAGAGATGACTGTATCCTGATTGGCTAGCTGTGCTGCCCTCTCCCCGGGGGTCAGGAGGGTCGTAAATACAGAAGAAATGGAAAGGCAGGTAATCAAGCAAACCCGCGCTCAGTACCGGGTGCTGCGAAGGGGGAAGGGAGGAGGAAGGACGCTTCGGGCTTCCTTTCAGTCCTCTCAGTTGGCTGATCATAATCCCGGATGCAGTGTGCAGGCACGAGTGAGCCGGGCTGAGGGTGGGCGGGGCTAGAGTGGGATAATGACAGCTGACCTGCGTGCGGGTGGGACAGGTGAGGGCGGAAGGCGGGGCGGAAAGGGGGTCCTGGGAGGGAGCAAAGTAAGAGCACCCCGGGTGGGGGCAGGGCTAGAGGTGGGGGTGGAAGCCCCCCGCTGCATCCCAGGCTGCGTGCACGTGTGGACAGATTTATGGGGCAGGTGGCGTAAGTAGCCGTGGCTGTCCAGGTGGGCGATGACGGGTCTTCACAGAGGCAATGGCGTTTCTGCTCTGCTGACAAACGGCCCGAGCACCCTGAATCAGTTCCAGGCAGGCACCGCAGGGCTCGTCCCGCCAACGTCTCTGTCGTGTGACCGGGAATGCGGCTCCTCTTCGGGCCATATTCATCATAGTCTGGGCTGGGAGCCGCGGCCGGGAACCTCGCACGTAATACTAAAGCGTTTGGGAGGAAGCACAGGTCCGAGAGCGCTGTAAAGTGACAAATCACAGCGAAGCCTGGGGCGGGGCCGCTGTGGCTTTCAGCCTCCAAGGCGCCGCCGGGCATCTGGAGGCGGGGCATAGCAAGAGTGCACTGACGGACGGGCACCTGTAACCACGGTAACCATGGCGCCCCCGCCTCTGGGCCGAGTCTCCTGGCCTCGCCGCGTCCCCGCCTTCCCGCATTCCCCATTGGCTGTCTGCCCCCTAAAGCCACCAATCATCGGTCGCCTCTCCTTACAAAGGGTAAAGAGACACCTCATGGCAGAAGCTGTGCTTTGCCAGAGAAACCAGGCTGATGGCTTAATTGAGGTTAACGTAAACTCCAATCAGAGGCAAAACGCTAACAACATTACCTAATCGTGCATACTTAAGGGAGCACTACCAGCGGCCCTAATAACCAACCGTGGCAGGTTCCTATGGCGAAGCACCATCAGATTATGCATACTCTGGCAATCTAGATTCTATATCACTTCCCATTCAGGTGTTCCTCAACTAAGAAGGACTGGATAGTCTGTCCAGACCCTTCCAACTATTTTTTAGGAGCTGCAGAATCTGAGTCACCCTCTGGAAGCTAACATTGTTTAGCATTCAGGACTGAACTGTAAAACGCCATATAGAGGCTGGTTTGACTTTGCCTTTTTTTTTCTTATAACTGCAGAGAAATGGCTATCTCATTCCCCTTTACCCGAGGGGGGGTGGGGGCGGGAATCAATAGGTGTTTAATCTGCAAGGGAGATGAATTAACCATCTAACCCAAAGAGATGTGGGACAGCTCTGGGCTGAAGATTGATAGAACTGTCAGATGTCAGGCCCGCAGGAGCTGTAAATAATCCAGTCGGACCCCTTAGTTTTACAAATGAGCAGCCAGGCCCAGAGACGCAAGGGGACTTGCACAAGGCTGCTCAGCTGTCAAGAGCCTGCATAGAAATCAATGCCCTTTCTACTATACCAAGTGGCTTTGGCTACTTGCTTTCCTAGGGGACCTTAGTTTTCTGTGTCTCCCCTTTCTCTTTTTTCCTTCTGTCATAAATGTCCAAACTCAGCATGTGTAAACCCAGCCCTCACAACCTTACAGACAAGAACCAAGCTGAATTTTCTGATTCTAGCAAAGGTAATTCCTTGAAGCTCTGAAGCTCTGAAGTCCCATGGTTCTGCAACCTGCAGGTTTTGTCTTGAAGACCACAACCGATTTCAAACTTTTAAAACCTTAAGGAGAAGAGTGATGAAGCATTAGATTAGCATGTCATAACGGATGACCAGCTTTTCTTATTTCTTAAGTGACCCAAACCCCACAACACAGAACCTGCTGGACTTGGTATCTGTAAAGACATGCAGCCACCTGACCATAGATTTCCTCATTTTACCAAATCCTTCTCATTCCCTGTACCTGCTACTTGGACAGCATCCTGTACCCTAACATTAAGGATTTATTGAAATCCTATAATCTCCTCAATTGATGTAAGCATTCATCAAGTTCACAAACAATAGTTGTTCTCAGAGAGCTGACAATAAAATTGGTCAGGCAGAGCACCTGTATTTAAGGACATCCAGGACAAGCCTAACTGAAAGTTTCCCATGCACTCATTAGTCAGTGGGTTCAAATGAGGTTTCATCAGTGTTAATGCCCAGGCTTTGGCAACTCAGAACCCCTGCCAACAAAACTACTAGCAACCTCAGGTGCCTCTCAACCCTGCAGGGGACTCAGAGACTCTCTCAGCTGTGCTCATTGAGTCTTCCTAAGTTCTTTTTCTGTATGGTCCAGGGCCTGAAAAGTAACCTAAAGCCTCCATTTCACCATTGCCACTGACAGCTCTGGAATCTATGTCCCCTTGGGATCCATCCCATTATTCTGAGGCTATTTCATGTTTCTTGGGTATCCCAGAACTGAACTTCATCTTATTTTCTTTTATGATATTATTATTATTATTATCATCATCATCATCATCATCATCATTATTATTTTGGTACCAGGGATTGAACCCAGGGGCACTTAACCACTGAGCCACATCCCCATTCCTTTTTATTTTTTATTTTTGAGATAGGGTCTCACTAAGTTGCATAGGGCCTTGGTAAGTTGCTGAGGTTGGCTTTAAACTTACAATCCTTCTGCCTCAGCCTGCTGGAATTACAGGTGTGGTCCATAGTTCAGAGCTGCTAAAAACTTCTAAAGAATACAAATGTGGTTTTGCCATGCAGGCCCACTGCAGTGGAGACTCTGTGGGTTCCATGCAGTGTTCTATGAGTCCTACTGTCAGCAGGAAGACTTAGTTCCAGTCCCTAAGGGATACTAGCTAGTCTCTCTGTTCCCGTGAGGTTAAGTCCTGATAAGAAAATGCTTTTTTTCCCATCCTACACAAGAAGGTCCAAAAGAGTATACTCCAACACTAATCAGTACTGGCTCCATTTAACTAGTACTCTGAGCACCCACCTTGTCCTGACACTGGGGGTGCAATAGTGGACAAGACAAGAAAGATGATGGTCATGCTCCATGGAGCCTACAGATTCCAGGCTGCAGTGAGAAGGCAGAGTTTCTCAGAACAGGATAGTTCAAAGCCATCAATTTGGGAGTAAAGGAACAGCAAGGAAGATGCTAGGGCTGGAGAGAGTGTTAGGGGTAAAAGAAGGTGAAACAGGAGAGAGAGGCAGGGCCAGATCTCACACAGCCTTGTAATCAAATATAAGAAGCTGGAATTTTATGTGCAGTTTGACTAAAAGAGTTTTAAGCAGGGGAGAGGCATGCCTGATTGATATTTATAAACATTGTTCTGGCTGTCGTGTGACTAATGAACCTCAGTATTATCTAAAGAGGAATCTTCAAGGCATGAGGAGGAGAAATCCATTCAGTTGTCTTGAGAAGAATTCTTGCTTCTAGATTTAATTTGCTCCAGGAGGGGACATTGGTACTGGTTATCTCACCCAGGCTAGCTTGGGGTATAATTGATTTTTGGTCTCCAGGTTTATAAATGAGTCTCTTATTACCCTGTTAGAATGAATCAGTCCCCCAGAACCTCTGGATGAATGGGAAAAATTGATTTTCTGATTCCAGAGTGGTGAACCAAAGTCCTGCCTACCTATAGGGTCCTATGAGCAGTAGGTCAGAGCTATTTCAAACCTCTCTGACCTGCAGCCATCCATCCATCTGTAAGAAACCATTTTCATACTTCTTGAATGAATTGATGGATGCATGCATGAACATATGAAAATACAAAGAACTGACTGATTGACTAGATAGCCATAACCTAGACACTGTGGGGCCAGAAACCAAAGTGGAAGCAGGACATCATGTTGCTCTGATCCTCAAGGCCTTACCTTGCACAAAATAGGGCTGTTGGATGCCAACATGATAGGGGGCAGTGCCAAAGGCCCATCAGACCAAGTCACTGAACCCCACTCCCAACATGCCTCTTCATAACCAAACACAATGGGCAATGGGTTCACTTCTTGGTGAGTCAAAGCTGTAAGCACAGCTGGGAGTTAAAAGAGTGAGGAAAGTGTTATTTTGCACCAAGTAAAAAGCACACCAGATAATTCCCAAAGTAGTATGTCCCTGAATAAAGAAAGCAGGGGCTTTAATTGGGGAAATACATGCATACGCATTTACTATATGTATATCATATAGGAAATGCTGGTCATCACATGTAGTGGCAGGCACATTCCTGAGCACGCTCAGTTGTCAGTTGGAGATATACATTGAATGTTTAAAAAAAAAAAAAATGATAGGTAGGAGCCCCTCCTGGGCAGAAAATTTAATATTATAATGAGAATAGTTTTTTTCCAGGCCACCTAAAAGAAATGAGTCTGAGTGACTTAGTCATTTTGACTGGTTTCTTATAAGTTTCTTTGGAGGGCTTTATCTGAAACAAACAAACAAACAATCAAACTTTGAAGGAGCATTAACAGTAATTTAAAGGGACAGAAGCTTCTCCCCTCCCACACTATGCAAGCATAGGCGATTGCCCCTGAAAGAACCTGCCTAGTAGCTAACACCTTCGGAAAGGAATCCAAGGACAAGTACAAATGTACCTGTGAGGTTATCACCTTCAACCAGGAGATCTCCATCTGAATTCTGAGGTCACAACAGTCACTCACTTGGCAGGGCTCTAATGGGACTCCAGACAGAGAAGGTGACCTGATAGAAAGCACTATCCCCTTTCAGGGGGAGCAAGAAACAAAGAACAAGATGCCACCATGTTGCTGTGAATCCCCATTGCTTAGGAAACCTGGCTTTTCTGATTCTAATGGAAGTTCCACTCTGCTCTCTAAGCCAAAGATTGAAAGAGCCAATAACAGACCTTGACACAGGGCCTGAAAGCAGTCTTCAAGAGGTTGTTTTGTTCTGCAAGGTCTCCAGTAGAGACAAATGTTTTCCACATGGCCTGAGAGGAGGAGGCTTCTTTCCATTCGTTTCTGATCATCAGACACTGCAGGATGTAAACAATCATCATCCCACAGACAGCTTTCCAGAATCAGAAGTCTCTCACTGATTTCCTATCCCCACCTCTGAGTGGGATGCCCACCTTCCCACACCATCCTGCACCTGACTGCTGCCTAGCAACCAGAGGGCCACGTCCCCAAGTCCCCAGGGAGTTTATCCTCACAGAAAAGAAGAAGCAGAAACATAGGCTGCCTCTGTGTGTTTATCCACAAGCCATCATCTGTGGACATGTAGGCTTCTGCCCAAAACAGTCTTCCCCAGAGCTCCTGGGGCCCGTTATTGCTCCCAGACAGACCAACTAACAGATGAAATTGGATTAAAATAAACCCAAAACTGGGGGAATATGCTCTCATTGCTGCTGATGGACAGTTCAATTATTATATTCTCTCTGTAGGAAAATTGTAGAATAAGTAAATAAATAAGAATAAATAGCCTCTTAAATAAATATACTCTGATTAAACATTCCCATTCCCAGGAATCTATCCCTAGGAAATAAGCTGGGTTGTAGTAAAGGATTTACACACAAGATACTTAACCCATGTTGACAGACTTTATATAACATTGCACTTTTTCTATCAATAAAATCATATCACGTTGGAAATCAAAATACTCTCATATTTCTTTCAAAAACCATTATTTTACTGTTGATTGTTAAATACCACATGACTTGAAGGAACAGATTTCATAGTTTTTTTTTTTTTTTTTAATGTTTTGAAAGTTAAGTAACACAATGTGGAAAGTTGCAAAAATTCCTAACTCATCTTTATATTTTTTTTGCAAAATTTGCTACAAGATACACATCCAAGCTTTGTATAGATGAAAGATTCTTGCTTGTTCTCTATGTCCTTAAAAAATATTATAAAAGTTGATTATATATTAAAAACTGTATTTTATAAACTGATACTACAGAACTTGGATCCTCCAGCTTCCAATTCTTTCCTATAGTAGTTTGCCTGTAAATTAATTTCTATTGCAATGTAAACTACTAGTCAATATTTGTTGAGCACTTACTATGTGCTAACCAGAATTTAAGCACTTCACATATATTAATTCACTTAATTTTGCAACTATTTCTCACTAGATACAATTATTGGGTACAATTATTATCCCCATTTCATAGGCAAGGAAACTAAGGCACAGGGGTTAGGTGCCATGGTTTGGATATAGTTTGCGTGTTCTCCAAGGATTCAGGTGTTGAAATTTAATCCCCACTGTGAGGTACTTAGAGGGTAAAAACTTCAATCCAAGTATGGTGTTTAGAGGTAGTGTCTTTGGGAAAACATATAAGGTCATTAGGATCCTGGTAGCTTTATAAGAAGAGAGAGCCAGGCACAGTATATGAGTTGTGTGCAGTGGCACATGCCTGTATTCCCAGTGGCTTGGGAGGCTGAAGCAGAAGGAAGATGAGTTCAAAGCCAGCCTTAGCAATTCAGTGAGGCACTTCACAACCCAATGAGACCCTGTCTCTAGATCAAATATTAAAAAATAAAATATGAAAAAATACAAAATATAAAAATATTTCTGTCCCTGGTACAAAAAAGAAAGAATGAAAAGAAGAAACTAGAAAACATATGTACATGTAAACTCCCTGTCTGTTGCCATGTGATGCCCTGCACCACCTCAGGAAACTGCCAGTAAGAAGGTCATCACAAAATGTGATTTCTCAACCTGTACCTCAAGAACTACAAATCAAAATAAAATTCTTAACTTAATAAAGTTGCCTTCCTCTGGTATTTCCTTATGGTAATAAAAATTGTATTAATACATTAGGTGACTTGTCCAAAATCTTATACTTAGCAAGAAACAGCACTGGGCTGTGCGTGGTGGCACATGCCTGTAATCCCAGTGACTCAGGAGGCTGAAGCAGGAGGATCTCAAGTTCAAAGTCAGCCTCTGCAAAAGTGAGGCACCAAGCAACTCAGTGAGACCCTATCTCTAAATAAAATACAGAGTAGGGCTGAGGATGTGGCTCAGTGGTCAAGTGCCCTTGAGTTCAATCCCCAGTAGAAAAACAAAAACAAAAACTGAAGCACCATATGGAATTTGAACCAGAGTCATCTGGATCTGGTGATGGTGCTACTGACCATGGTGCCACACTGTCGGCTTTGTGATAATGCTCAAGAATCTTGTCACGTGGTCAGAGCCAGTGCTCGGGTTGCACTTATACCTTCATTATTTTTAAACTATTTCCTATAGTTTGGATCCTAAAATGTCCCCCAGTGACTCATGTGTTTAAGGTGTGGTCCCCAGGGTGGTGCTGTCTATATTGGAAGGTATTGCAGTCTTTAAGAGCATAATAGGAGCATAATAGGAGGTCTTTGGGTCATTGGGGGTACACCCTTGAAGGGTCCCCATTCTCCTCCTTACTTTCTTTTGCTTCCTGGGCATGAGGTAAGCAATTTTGCTCCAACATGATATGCTACCTCACCACAGGCCCAGAGCAATAACGCCAACTGAGACAGAGAAGAACCTCCAAAACTATGAGCCAGAATAAAGCTTCTCTCTTTAGAAATTAATCATCTAAGGTATTTTGTCACAGTGACAGAAAGCCAACAAACTTACCATTATTGAAGCCGTCATTCATTGTTGAGAATATATGTCCCTCAATTATCCTTCCCATAGTGGCTTACAAATACATACTTCATGTGTTTCACTTTTAAAACAGAATGTAGCAAATGCACAACTGAATTATGTTGGAAACATGTACTTTCATCCAACTATGTGAGAAAACTCCCCCACTACATTATGCAGTCTAATATTTGTTTCTTCAGATATTCAGCAACTGCTTTCTATGCATATCAGTAGTATTTTATGACAAAAAGCACATTTAAGCATATTTTTTCTATGTGTTATTTTGCCCAGTTTTATTACAGAATATGGCTTCTAAACATTTATTATTATTATTTCAATAAAAATGTTTAAGTGTTACGATATTGCATGACTTTAAAGATTGGTGGGAAAATGTTGAGATTTTTCTGTATATTCTCCATATTTTTAATGTTGTGCCTGTGGGAACATTCTCATTCTTTTAGATATCAAGGTATAAAACACACTTAGGGAAAAATGTTGATGAATGAAGTGGCTATATATCTGTGATTCACATAATCTTCCCAAGATTTTGATATATTTTTGGCTAATTTCTTTTTAGGTCTGATTATAATTCATAATCAGAATAATGAGAATTATGACAAGCTCATACTGGAAGTTGAAGAAGAGTCCACTCTGCCATCATGTTCTCATTTCATGCTTCTGCAGGAAGCTTTTCAAGCCACCTGTCCATTTTGTGAGGATTGTTAGTTAAAGGAATATATTCTGGCCAGGTGCAGTGGTGCACACCTGTAATTCCAGTGGCTTGGGAGGCTGAGGTAGGAGGATTGCAAGTTCAAAGCTAGCCTCAGCAATTTAGTGAGGCCCTAAGCAACTTAGTGAGACCTTGTCTCAAAATAAAAAATAAAAGGGCTGGAAATGTGTCTCAGTGGTTAAGTATCCCTGGGTTCAATCCACAGTGCCAAAAAATAAAATAAAACAAAATAAAAAGAATATATTCTGAAAGTTCCTTTAGCTAAAAACTGAGAAACTGCAGTAAATTGAAGTCTGCTGAAAGCAAACAAAATCATACAGGTGTTCCTATCAAGTGTTCTGCCTCCCCTGCCCAGGATCCCATAGGTGCCACAGTGCTGTGATTGAATTTGTTTTGTCTCCCCCAAAATTCATGCATTAGGGGGCTGGGGTTGTGACTCAGTGGTAGAGTGCTTGCCTGGCATGTATGAAGCACTGGGTTTGATTCTCAGCATCATATATAAGTAAATGAATAAAATAAAGGTCTATCAACATCTAAAAATTTTTTTTTTAAAAATCCATGTGTTAGAAGCATGGTTCCCAATATAATAAGGTTCAGCATTCAGGTTTTAGGTAATGTTGGCTTTAACCTTGTCAGTGGATTAATCCATCAGTGATTAATCCAGCAAATGGATTAATCCATTGAGAGCTAAATGGGTTACTGGATGATAATTGTAGGGAAGTAGGGAGTGGCTGAAGGAAGTAGGTCACTAAGGCTTGGCCTTGGGGATTATATCTGTTCCTGCCCCTTTCCCTTTCTGCCTTCCCCCCATCCCCGCCACTGTAGCTCTCTTTCTCCTTTCTGGTTGCCATGACATGAGCAGCTTTCCTGCACCACACCCTTCTGCCATAATGTCCTGTCTCACTCAGGCTAGAGCAGTGGAGTCACATGTCTATGGACTGAGACCTCTGCAAATGTGAGACCAAAATAAAATTTTCTTCCTCCAAGTTGTTTTTGTCAGGCATTTTGGTCACAGCTATGAAAAGCTGCCTAACACATTCAGGTACATGAAGACTGGTTGTAACACCAGGGTGGATTCAGGTATTAGAATATCAGTCAAGTTTAATTTATTTCTTGCTTTTGGATAAAAATAAATATGAAAGGAAATTGTAATTTTTTTGCCCTAACCCCATGAATCATCTTGCATGCCCCTCATTTTGAGGACAATAAGGAAATACTTTGCAGTCATTAGAAATTATAATATGAGGCTAGGTGTATAGCTCAGTGGTAGTGCACATCCTTAGCATGAGCAAGGTCCTAGGTTCAATCCCAGAATTTAAAAAGCAATGTTTTTATAGAAGATTATATATAAGGACATGGGAAAACACTTACAATATATTGAATGATAAAGGTTAATTTCAAAACCAAGAAATTATCTAAAAGAAGTGTATGCACACACATTGTTTATTCATATAAATGGCAGGAAGCAAATAAAAATGTTTGTCTAATAATACTTCATGTATATCATCACCTGTGCCAATCTAGCACACTGTTTTGTCCGTTTTCTATTGATATAACAAAGTTCTTGAGGCTAGTTACTTTGAAAGTAAAATAAGTTTATTTTGCTCACAATTTTGGAGGTTCACAGTCTAAAATTGGGCACCTCATGGGTTCAGCATCTGGTGAGGGTCTCATGATGGATGGAATCACAATGGTGGGAGTGCAGAAGAGATCATGTGGTGAGACAAGAAGCCAGAGGGGTTCAGGGGTTCAAGAACAAGAACAAGAAATTGTTCTTGCTAATTAGGTCTCTGCAATACTAGCAGTAATCCCTTCCAAAGGTGGTACCCCTCCCAGTGACCTTGAACCTCTGCAGGACATGCTCAAACCTTATTCAAACCATGGCACATCCTTTTGGGTTAAGTGGGTGTGGGGTACACACAGTCATGGTTTGGATATATAATGTCTGCCAAAGACCCTTTCATTAAAGACTTGGTTGGCAGCACGTGGCATTACTGAGAGGTGGTGGAGCCTTTAGGAAAGAGGGCTAGTTGAAGCATGCCCTAAAGGAGATATTGGCATCCCGGACTCTTCTTCTCTCTCTTTATTTTGTTTCCTGACCAGTGTGAAGTGAGCAGTTTCCTTCCCCTTGCTTTCTACTATGATGTACTAGTCCACTACAGAACCAAAGTGAGTGGGCCAAGCAGCCATGGACTGAAACCATAAGCCAAACTAAATCTGTCCTCCTCATAAGCTGATTTTGTCACAGAAACAGAAAGCTGACTAACATATACACCATCCTAGAAAACAGGGAGAGAAGACGTGGGAACCTCTGCATTAACACACCTGCAGAGATGAACCTATCAGACTGAGGTATGGGTGAGGGAGAGGCCTCAAATCAGGACCAGCTTATGAACAGCCAGTTGAGCCATGGGCTATGTGAAAAGTGGGTGGGTACCAGGTGCCAGGGAGGTGGGGACTTGAACAGAAAGAACATGCCAGAAGGTAAATGTCCAAGCTTCCAGCTCAGGCCCGGGGCAGCCCTTCTCTTAGTCTGGTCTTAAGCCGCGACCTATTATTATACAGGATCATTCCCAGAGACCATGTCAGTCTTGTCTCCTCACCTGCCAGAGGCTGTGGGTGGAGTTCTCAAGTCAGAAGAGTGTTGCTCTTCATGTATTGAAAGGAATGAAAGGATCTAGCATCTGGAAACCTTCAGCCATTAACCTCGAGGCTGTGGGTCCAAACTCCATGTGGTCTCTGGTGCTGCTCAGCCCTCAGGTCGCTGTGGCCTTCATCTCTACACCTTTCCTTCTTTGAAGGTGGGGCTTTCTCTGGTCTCTTGCCAATGCTATTCTGTACACATGGCCTCTATTTGGGCAGGTCTTAGAAGGACTGATTGGAGCCCAAGGAGCATCTCCGAGATGATCATCCTTGGTGATGGCCAGTCAGCATTCCACATCCCCTTCTGCAGTCATTGTAGTGGGTTCGGTTTCCCAGACTGAGACACGCCAGTGCCAAAAAGTACAGGAAAGCCTAGAAAAGTTAGGGGACCAACTGGAAGCCCTGGACTGTCCACTAGGCTCCCTGCCCTGGGCTTCCCTTCCCATTAGACACATGACTAAAAGGTAAGGCTTTTGCTGGCACTGTTGCTGAGACCAACACTGGTTTCTCTGAGTATGTTTCCCCTTCCTAGATCAAATCTTTGAACCAAAGAAATAATAAAATCTTATTATTATGTATGTTAGTTGCATGTATTGAGCCCCAAGTAAAACAATAGGCACTTTACACTCTCTTATAATATCAACAGCCCCCCTGGGATCAATTCTTTTATCTTCATTTTATAGATGAGGAAACTGAGGCTCAGAGATGTTGAACAATAATTTGTCTGAGATCTCATGCCCAGGAAGTGGAAAAGCTAGGACTTACTGAACGTAGGCGTGTCTGGAGGCAAATCCTATGTTCTTTCCTCTGGGAAGCACTGCTGAAATTTTGCCCACTTAACAGTTAATTTTAGGGCTAGTCATGAACTCTTGTTCCAGGGTCCACTCTGTGGCATCCACAGGGGAAAGGGTCAGACAAGTCTGATGGCACTAAGCAGTTCATGGTGACCAGCAGCTGAGAGCAGCAGGGGTGAGCCCTGGAGCACCCGCCTGCCTACCCATGGAAATTTCACAACAAAACACAGGTCTGAGCAAATGATATCAGAACTTCTCCAAGATGTGGTAGGGGACAGGGTAGATGGCACTGAGATTTGAAAATAAAGGGGTAACTATGAGGCAGGAAAATGGGGAGTCAGGGGACTGGACAGAAATATTTCTGAGCCCCTCAGTGTGCAATGAACTGTTGCAGCCAGTGTAGCAGCTTCCTCAGCCCCCAGAGCACAGCCCACTGTGGCCAAGGGCTTCTGATACACATGGGTTTGTTAGAGCATGTGATGATGGATCTGGGCAGGAGTGGTGTGTGCATGTGAGTGTGTATGTGAGTATTTGTGCATATGCACGTGTGTGCTGAGAAATAGCTTCTCATCAGCCTGAGCTGGGGATTGTGCTCTAGTTTGAGGCCCCAAAGGCCAAACATGTGCTCTGTGCTCTTGCCAGCTCTGGGGCCTCTGGCTAAAGTAGCTTATTTTATGGATGAGCAGGAAAGCTCCACGCAAATTTAAGAGGCCACCTGGAGAGTTGATTATGATATTTAAAAGCTCATGCTGCCACCCACGACTCACTGTTTATGAATGGCCTTTGCTCACCATTACTATCATAAACTGTGTGTAAGACACTGTATGTTCATAGGCCACCCAAAGCCCTTGGTGGGCAGGGGACAGTCAGCACTAATCAAGGTGCTGGGAGGGAACAGGGCCCCACGGCTGCAGGATAAGATGAGAGCTGAGACCAAACAAAGGCAGAGAAGGCAGCTGCTTCTGCACGCAGCTGTGCGGCAGCCTATTGAAGGTGACAGATCCCGTTAAGTTATGCAGCCAGGCACACACAGAGGAGGCCTGCCCCTGTAAATCAACAACAGGCTCACATCTTTGAGAAGGCTCCTGCAAGCCTGGGGATCCAAACATGCCTACAGCTGAGTAAAGAGTCAGGGAAAGAAGGAAGAAAGGGGTCTGTAGCTATCTTGCAAGAAAAAACTGGTGGCAAGGCTCTGAGTCACAGGCTTATGTCAGGACCCCATGGGGATTCCCCAGTCTCCCCTCTAGACCCCCCCAAGATGTCCCATGTGGACCCAACACTGCTTTACCTGGAGTGGATGGTCTCAAAAGAGCTTGGCTGCCACAGCCCCATGCAGTCAGTCCCCAGCAACTGGGAGGGAGACAGGGTGGTGGTTCCCTCAGAAGAGGTTGCTTCTGCTCCTGACGGGCCTCAGCAAAAAAGTAACGTGTTGCTGAGACCCACAGTGGACTCATCTGTAAAGCGGGAACTCAGGATGAGTCCCTTCCATCCTTCCTTGTCATCCATTTCTCTGACTCCAAAATAGTGCAGAGTTAAGGTGAGATTCCTGCCTGGCTGGCAGGTGGAAGGACAATGGTCTAGCCACTTTGGAGCAGGGAGAGACTTCAACAGACACTGAGGCCTCTTCCTCAGACTGCAGATGGGGAGGCTGAGTTTCAGAGAAGTCATTTGCCCAAGGTTCATGACAAAGGTTCATGGTCTCTTGGTGACCAGCTTAATGCCCAGTGCCACAGTGAACAGGTGAGATCTCTGTTTTGCAGCTGCAAAGTTTCTGAAATGTGACTTGCTCTCCAAAATGATGATACTAAAATAAAACCTACCAGGTTCCCAGCTTAAAACAATGATGTTTGGTAAAAAAAAAAAAAAAAAAAAAACGCCTTCAGCTTCAACTCTCATTTTGCTTTGGTGTCCCCGCCCCCCCCCGCCCCCATCACCTACTGCAGACAAAAGCAGGAATTAATCACTGTTATTCACAGAGCGGTTCCCTTCCTGCAGGCATGGGCATAGGCATCCATGCTGTGCCTCAGCAAGGGAACAGCCTCCCATGGTACTGACTCCCAGTAATGTGAAACAAAGCGGAGGAGAGCGGAGGCCCAGGGAAGGGGAACCAGGCGACAGGGGGAGAAGGGTCCAAACCTGTGAAGCAGCCCTGCCTCTCAACAGCCTGGTGTCTGCCTTGTCTTGTTTGTCTGCTGTATTCGCAATGCTGTGCAAATTCATGAAAATCACATACACTGAGAGCTCTCTGCTTCCTTAAGGTTAAAAAAAAAAAAAGTTGGTGTTTGGAAAGGTAGAATCTCTTTTGACGAAAAATAAAGATCTTTTTGAAACTCGTGACAGTCTGACATCCATGAGAATGGACTAATGTCATTGACCTGGACACTTAAAAATCAATAAAATGGCCATTTTTTTAATTGTGTATTTTTTGAACCACATTTTTTAATGAAGGAGAAAACACTAAGGGGAATAAAGAAAAATATTGTTCAATTGTTCCCAGAGGTTGCCTCTGGAGGGACTCTGCAAGCCTTGACACTCACAGGTTCAAGCATCTTGAGCCCGCTGCACAGATCAGCAATCAGAGCCTCACATCAGTTTGGAGCAACTTGCTCCCTCCTCGGCCCTCATCCTCAGACTCCAGGGCAGATCCTCAGCTTTCACAGACCAGGGTCATCCTTCAGCTGAGCTCAGAGCTTGCAGTCCACACTGTGTTCATACTGGGTCTCATGGAAGGAGGAAATGGTTCTCAGAAGCTGTGTTTCGTGGCCAAAACCCCCATAAGGCAGAGTATAAAACAGCCATCAAAGGGAATACACACAGCAGATGTTTAAAGAGTGCTCTGTGTCAGGCATAGACACACACCAGGTGCTGGCGGATCCCCTGGGAGGTGCACAGAAGCATTGCCCATGTGGTCAGAGGGCCCACCCAGGTGTTACAGGAGCTCACAGAGGGACACTGTCTCAGAGAGGATCAGGTGTGAGAACCGTCAGTCAGTTTTCTATTACTATAAGAAATACCTGAGATAATTAACTTTTAAAGAACAAGGAATTGCTGTGGCTCTCTTCTAAAATTTTCAGTCCATGATCCAATGGCCCATTATGGGGCCAGGAGGATTCACCTCTTACAGTTTCACTCCCTTCCATTAGTTCCATGTAGAGGTCAAAATTTTAACTTATGGACCTTTAGGGGACACCTAAGATCTAAACTATAGCAAGGACTTATGATGGACCTGGAACATAAAGTACATGTCCCCCCAAAAAAAGTGATTCCATATATATATATGATAATTTCCATATATATATATATATATATGTAATTGGTTCCTCAAAAAGTTAACCACAAAATGACCATATGACCTGGCAATTCCAATACTTGGTATATTGGTATACACACACACAATCAAGATCAGGGATTCCAACATAACTATGCACCAGTGTTCATAATAGCATTATTCAAATAGCCAAAAGTTAGAAACACTCTGTTGACAGAAATGAATAAACAGCATGTGATATATGCATAGAACGAAACATTATTCAGACATAAAATGGAATGAAACCTTGAAAAATGCCACATCCTGGATGAACCTTGAAAACATAAATGTTGAGTGAAAAAGTAAGAAGATACAAAAGGAAGAACACTGTGAGATTCTACTGAAATGAGGTAACTGGAATAATCAAATTCATTGAGACAGAAAGTGGTTAGAGGTCAACAAGGGCAGGCAGAGAGGGGTGGGGGGAGCTAGTGTTTAACGGGCACAGAGTGGTCAGTGGTGATGATGAACGTACTTAATACCACCGAATTGTAGCACTTTAAAATGTTGAAAAGAGCCAGGGGCAGTGGCACAGAAGGCTAAGGCAGGAGCACTGAGAGTTCAAGTCCAGACTGGGCAAGTTAGTAAGACCCTACCTCAAAATAAAAAATAAAAAGAGCTGGGGGTGGTGGCTCCACGGTAGAGCACCCCTGGGTTCAATCCCCAGTACTGCCAAAAACAAAACAAAAAAAAGGTTGATGTGGTGACATTTGTGTTCTGTATATTTTATCATACTAAAAAGAATTTTTCAGTTAATTTCTTGGGAGGAAAAAAAAGTATCGGTTGTGTCTATTTCCTCTCCCAGGTTAATAAGAATTTCATAGGCTGAGAGAGAAGCAGGAAGGCCAAATTTTAATTCCTGTAATTGCATGCCAGGTTTTCGGACCAAGCCGTGTCTGAAAAGAGATAAAACTGAATAGACTAGAAACAAACTGACCAGATAGCACCTATCAGGTTAGAATTTAAGTAGAAGTGGGCGGGAACCCAGAAACAGCAGAACATCAAAATATCAGAGCTATTTTACCCTAAGAGCTGTTGATAAGATGGGCAGACTTGAATTTTAGATTTATGAGTCTTTTGGACATGGAAATAGAGACCAAAATGTTTGGCCCAGTCCAGGTTAGGGAACCACACGAGACCCTCCACAGGTTAGGGCCACACTGTCAGAGTAAGGATGAGTCATAAGTAAAGCCATTCTCCCTGACTCGGACACACACACAGAAGTCACAAAAATTGTCCTGGTAACTTGAAAGGTGGGGGTAAAGGGAAGGGAACAACGTGTACCTGACTATGGACCCTATTAGCAACCTAGATTCACAGTGAAACTCGAGCTAAGAATTTGGTGTACGGTGGCCCCAGGATGGCTCAGTTCACTCAGCAAGCACAGGGCCAATGAAAACTAGCCACCACCACCACCATCATTACCACCTGCCATCATCTTGCCCAATCCCACCACTTTGCACCTCTCTGAGCCCTACCCTCATGGTCTTCTGCCCATTTCCTGGAAGTAGCCATGTCTCCTGCTTTCCTGTAGGGCTCTGCATTCTCTTTGAGATCAACCAATCATCCTCCTTTTCTTCCTTTTGACCTCAGTTCCAGGGTCACTTCCTCAGGGGAAGCTTGCTCTGACCCCAATTCTTAACCATGTCCATTTATAAATAGATTTTTAGAGAATTGTTCTTTGCTTTCAGGGTGATTGAATTAGTCTTGAATTATACATTTAAAAGTGAACTTATTTGATTAGTATCTCTATTCTTCTCTAGAATAGAGAATACTCTAAACCCCCTGATAGATGGAAATATTATCTGGTAATATTCATCATGAGTTCCAGTGTCTAACACATTGGAAGTACTCAAAATTGTGTTTCAGTGGATGAACTGCAAGGCCTTGGAAGACTCACAACTTTGGCACTTATGAAGTGCACTTTGCCTGGCACTTGAGCTTTCAGAAACTTAGTTACCGCTTTAGTTAGTTCCTTGTCACTGGGACTGAAATATCTGACAAGAACAACGTAGCAGGGGGAAAATTTACTTTGGCACTTGGTTTCAGAGGTTCAGCACACAGTGGGCCAGCTTCATTGTTCGGTACCCATGGTGATGGAGAACACGGTGGTGAAGGAAAGCTGTTCAGGACATGGCAACCAGGAAGCAGAGAGAGCGAGCTCCCCTCACCAAAGATAAGATACGAACACCAAAGGCACATCCCCAGTAACCTACCTTCCTCCCGCCATACCCCAGTTGCCTATAGTTAACACCCAGTTAACCCATATCAGTGGATTAGTCCACTAATTAGGTTACACCTCTGAAATCTAATCATTTCACCTCTGAAAATTCTTGCATCTTCTCACACATGAACTGTTGGGGGACACTTCATTTCCAAACCATAATAGTTACCCTCTTGTGTAAGAGAAACTGCTTCCAAGGACTCTTATAAGGATCAATTGAAACCCAAGATAACAAAAATGTAAGAAATTTTATTATAGAATTGTAGCTAGAGTGATATAAAATTTTCTACATAAGTTTTATTGGGTACTTACTATAAACCAGGTACTAGGCAATGTCATCTCATTTAATTATTTTTTAAAAAATTTATCTCATTTAATTCTTATTTTAAAAACTGTGAAGTTTTTTTTTTTTCTTTCTGGGTGCTACAGGTAAAGAAACCAAAGTTCTAAAAGATCAAGAAATTTACTTCAACTCTAGTTAAGAAGTCTGGGAGCTGCACAGATTTCTCTGATCCCAGAGCCCAAACACTCTTAACTCTCTGAGTCTGTACCCTCCCTAGAATTCTACTTCACCCAACACTTCTCTGAAGCAGCCACATCCACCCTGGAGATGATCATCTTGTTGGCGAGGAGTCAAATGAGGAACATCAGAGTTTCTCTTCTATCTGTGTCCTTCCCAAACTCACTAGAACAAATGCAGAGTCCTCCAGTTCATAGCTTTCCGTAGAACAAAGGCATTTTGGCAAGAACTGGATTTGGCAGAGAAACCCAATTCTGCAGAGCATCCTGTATTAGTCAGTTTGTGTTAATATGACAAAATAACTGACATGATAATTTCATAAAGAGAAAAGATTTGTTTATCTCACAGTTTGGGAGGTTTATAGTCCCATAGAGTGGTCCCATTGGTCTGGTCTCTGGTGAGGGCAGATGGCGCCACATTATAGCAGAAGCAAGTGTTAGAGGGAGTGGTCACATCTCCAGCCAGAACAGAGAGAGACTGAGGTCCCACAATCCCTTTCAAGGACACACCCCTAATGACCTAGAGACCTCCCACAGGGCCCTGCCTCTCAAGGGCTTCACCACTTCCCAATAGCAGCCTCTGCAGATCAAGCCTTTAATTACAATGAACTTTGGGGGTCATCCAAATTGAACAATTAAATGATATCCAAACCACAGCACGTCCTAACCCCTGCCACCTAACAGATTCCCTATGACTTTCATAATGGCCTCTCTTGCCCCATCTTGCCCATGATCCACTTCAGTTCATGATGGCTTCACTCTTGCCCTCCACTCAAGGGCTCAGTGGAGCAGTTCTTGAGTGTGTGAAGACCATGCAAGGAGAGGCTGTTACTAAAGAAAGTTATTTTCAATTAGCAAAAAGTTTAAAATTTTTCTTTCAACTTGTTATAGTTTGGATCCAAAATGTCCCCAAAGTCCAGTGTGTTACAGGCTTGGTTTCCAGGTGGTGCTACTGGAAGGTGGTGAAACCTTTAAGAAGAGGGGTCCAGTGGGAGGAAGTTAGGTTACTGGCAGCATGCCCTGGAATGAAATTGTGGGACCTCACCTCTTTCTCTTTCTCCTTGCAAGCAGCCATGAAGTGAATGGTTTGCTCCACCACAGGCTTCCTGCCATGATGTACTGTCTCCTCACAGGTCCAAAAGCAATGAGTCCATACAACCATGGACTGAAATCCCCAAAACTGTGAGCCAAAATAAATCTTTCCTATTTACAAATTGATGATCTTGAATATTTTGTTATAGTAACAGAAAGCTAACATGCAACCTTAGGACAAAAACCATTTTTTAAAATTTTTCCCATTGCCTTCACACCCCAAAGTACTATTACCTTAATGTTTTAATAGAACTATACTTCAATTACTACAGAGTTGATTTACAGTTTCTGTTTTGTCTTTTGGGAGACCTTCATGTATTTGTGACAAAATGGTTTTCATTTTCAATTACCCCAGGAACAGAAGAAGCTTCTGTGTTTGGTGCCTAGCCTAGTGACATGTGCAGGTGTGTTTTTAGAAATCTTTTGGATAATAAAAAACAACAATGACAATTAGAAGCGTTTTCACTAATGCTTTCTTGTATCTTAAGATTAATTATTATCAATAGAAAACATCAAAATGAAAGAGCTTGATGATTATTTTTCTTTGAACATCTGTCTAGGTTGTGCATGGGTATCTTTTATTTTGAATATATACCTACTAAGTTTCCCTCTGCATAGAGGCATTTCCAGCTACTATCATAAGCTCTGGAAAATTAAAACATACACACAACCATCTCTGTATATGCACCAAAGATAAAGAACAGAGCAGACAAATCAATCTGACAGGTAATTTACCATTACAGCTTGAATTTCATCAGTCTAGCCATAGTGCATTATGAACCAGAAAAATTAGACCAGTCAAGGGGATGATGGTATCAGTGTTTAATGTTTATTTTTCGTTACCTGGAAGCATAATTATTCTCAATACTTCTACTTCCATTCTTTAAGAGAAAAACTTTAAGCAGTTAAGCTAATAAAAATAGTACTGTTAAAGTTTCGAACAGGGAGCTGCAGGTGTAGCTCAGTGGTAGAAGCCCTGGGTTCCATCCCTTGCCCCCCGCCCACACACACACACACAAGTTTCAAACAAGCTCAGCAATTTGAAGGAGACCATGTGCCTTTTATTGATGATGAGTGTGGGACATTAGAAAACCATGCAGATTTACCACCATGTTTAGGAGAAATGAAGTGAAACAGGGTGAACTCTGTGCAAATAAATTTGATATTCACTGAATGAAAGATGTTTCCCTTCTTCCTTTTCAAATGTTGTGCAAACTGTAGTCATTTTAAACTAAGTTGATAGTTCTGTGTTATCCCAACCCAAAACCACATAGGATAAAGTTGTTGAAAATCTGATGTCAATATGGAATGTGTTAAGAAATGTCACACATAGTCTGATGTCCAAAACCCAGGTATAAATGCACCCAAAGATGACTGAAACAAATTTTAATAGATCCTGCTGCCTGTCAGACTTTTCAGCAATTGAGTTTTTGAACACAGTCAAGTTGTTAGCGATAAGCCTCAGAATTTTTTTTTTTTTATCATCTGGAAAATTTTTCCTCCCAATGATCTGTTCTGAAAGAATAAGGAAGTATTTACTCTGAAAAGATTTTAGACTCCTTACACTTCAAATGTGACTTAAATGTTCCTGATTTTACCATCAAATCCTCTTTAGCCATCTACCAACCAAATCAGCTTCAGTTTTAAGATGGTGTTTTCTGAGAAGTGAAAAGATAATATTTAAAAACAACACCAATACTAGCTGGGTGTGGTGGTGCACACCTGTAATCCAGCAACTCAGAAGGCTGAGGCAGGAGGATCACAAGTTCAAGGCCAGCCTCAGCACTAAATTATCTTAGGCAATTTAGTGAGACCCTGTCTCAAACTAAAAAATAGAAAGGGCTGGGGATGTGTCTCACTGGTTAAGCACCCCTGGACTCAATCTCCAGTATAAATAAATAAATAAATAAATAAATAAATAAATAAATAAATAAATAATCACTGCCAATGCTGAAAGGGAAAGATGTTGCTATGGTGGTTTGGAAAAATGTCTCTTAAAGGTCCAGGTATTAAAGGATTGTTCCCTACCTTGACCCTATAGGGAGGTGTTAGAAAACCCAAAGATGTGGTGCCTAGGGGGAGAGCTTAGGTATTTTGGCATATTATGGTTTGGATATGCAATGCATTTCCCCAAAACTCCTATGTTAATGCAGGAATATTCAGAGGTAAAATGATTGAACTGTGAGAGCTGTAACATAATCAATCCATCCCGGTTTGAATTACCTAACTGGGTGGTAACTAAGTGAGTGGGGCATGGCTGGAGGAGATGGGTCACTGGGGGTGTGGCCTGGAAGAATCCGTCTTCCCTTGTGCCCCCATATACCCTTCTGCTTCATGGTTGCCATGAGGTGAGCAGGGATCCCCTGTCATGCCCTTCCACCATGATGTCCTGCCTCAACCTGGGGCCAGAGCAATGAATTCCACTGACCATAGACTAAACCTCTGAACCTGTTAGCCAAAAATAAACGTTTCCCCTTCTCAGTTGTTCTTGTTGGGTATTTTGATACACCATGGAAAAGCTAACGAATACAGGGGACATGCCCTCAAAGAGGATTTGGGTACCCTGGTCCGTTCTACCCTTTCACCTCCTGGCTTCGATGAGGTGATAAGTTCTATGCCAACACACACTCCCTGCCATGAAGTTCTCTTTTGCCATGGACCCCAAAGCTACAAGACTAATTGATCATGGACTGATGGATATGTACAAAATTGTGAGGCAAAATAACCTTTTTTCTTTGTAAGTCAATTATCTCAGGTATTTGTTACAGTAACAATAATAGGAAAGCTGACTAACACAGATGGATATTAGAGTATTAAGCTTGACAAGCTTCCTAAGTGTAGCCCTGGTTCATTCTGTCACAAAGAAGAATAAAGGAGAGGGCTCATATAATAATAATGAGAATAATAATGTTTCTACTAATAGAAGCTGTGGTGAGGGATTCAATCTACAAAAAACAAAGCACTTACTGAATTTGTCATTTTCAATGTATACTCTGGTCAATAACAATAAGCTACAATTAATTTTGTATCTCATCTAAAGTCAGGGGAACAATTTATGCAAAACTAAACCTTTCAAATTCTGAAAAATATAACTATGTATTTACTAATGTTCCCCAACTTACAAAATTATGACTCAACAATTATTCTACTTTTCAGTTGTGCAAAAGTATACCCATATAACCTGTGTTTTACTTTCATATAGCCTTCAACCAATTACATGAGATAGTCAATGCTTTACTATCAAGTATACTTTGTGTGTTAGGTAATTTTGCTCAACTGTAAGCTAATGTGAGTACACTTAAGGTAGGCTAGGCTGGGATATTTAGAAGTCTAGGTTATTTATTTATTTTTATTGTAAACAAATGGGATACATGTTGTTTCTCTGTACATGGAGTCAAGGCATACATTTGTGTAATCATAAATTTACATAGGGTAATGTTGTTGATTCATTCTGTTATTTTTTCCCTTCCCCCCACCCCTCCCACCCCTCTTTTCCCTCTATACAGTCCTTCCTTCCTCCATTCTTGCCACCCTCTTTAACCCTCACCCTCACCCTAAACCTAACCCTAACCCTAACCCCTCCCACTCCCCATTATGTGTCATCATCCTCTTATCAGCAAGATCATTCGTCCTTTGGTTTTTTGAGATTGGCTTATCTCACTTAGCATGATATTCTCCAATTTCATCCATTTGCCTGCAAATGTAGAAGTCTAGGTTATTAAATGTATTTTTGACTTGGGATATTTTCAACTTACAACCTAACATAATCTGAAGTTGAGGACTGTCGGTCTCTCTCTCTCTCTCTCTCTCTCTCTCTCTCTCTTTCTCTCTCTCTCTCTCTCTCTCTCTCTGTGTGTGTGTGTGTGTGTGTGTGTGTGTGTAAAATTCATTTGGAAGAATAAAAGGCCCAGAATAGCCAAAGCAATTCTAAGCCAAAAAGCAATGCTGGAGGCATCACAATACCTCACTTCAAATTATACTACACAGTTATAATAACAAAAACTGCACGATACTGGCATAAAAACAGACACACAGACCAGTGGTCCAAAACAGAAGACACAGAGACAAACCTACACAGATGCAGTCATCTGATCCTTGACAAAGGTGCCAAAAACATACATTGGAGAAAAGATAGCCTTTTCAACAAACAGCACTGGGGAAACTAGTTATCTACATATAGAAGAATGAAACCACACCCTCATCTCTCACTCTGCACAAAAATATCAAGCTAAGCAAAATAAATCAAACCCAAAAAAACAAAGGTCAAATGTTTTCTGTGATATGTGGATTCTAATTCACAATAAGGTGGGCGCGGGAGGTAGATAGGGAAGGATACAGTTACTTTATATTAGGTAGAGGGGAGTGAAGGGAGGGGAAGGAGTATGGGGTAGGAATGTTAGTAGAGTGAAATAGACATTATTACCTCATGTACATATATGACTGCATGACTGATGTGATCCTGCAATATGTATAATCAGAAAATTGAGATTATACTCTATGTATGATCTATAAACTCAAAATGAATCAAAGACCTAGGAATTAGACCAGAAACAACATAATTTGTAAAAGAAAACAGAGGGTGAACACTCCAGCATATAACACAGGTAAGAACTTTCTCAATAGGACCCGTAAAACTCAGGAAATAATGCCAAGAGTTAATACATGAGGTGACATCAAATTAAGAAGTTTCTGTACAGCAAAGGAAATAACTAGGAATGTGAAGAGAACTTACTGAATGGGAGAAAATCTTTGCTTGCTACTCTTCTGACAAAGAAATAATATCTAGAATCTATAAAGATGGCAAAAAATTTAACCCCCCAAAATCAAATAACCCAATTAATAAATGGGCAAATGAATTAGATGCTTCTCAAAAGAAATATAAATGACTGAAAAATGTATGAAAAAATGTTCAACATCATTAGCAATTTGGGAAATGCAAATCAAAACTACACTGAGATTTTTGTCTCACACCAGTCAGAATGGCAATCATCAAGAATACAGACAATAGGGGCTGGGGCTGGGACTCAGTGGTAGAGCGCTTGCCTCACATGTGCAAGGCACCGGCTTCAATCCTCAGCACTACATAAAAATAAAGATATTGTGTCCATCTACAACTAAAAAATTTTTGAAAAAAAAAGAATACAAACAATAATCACTGCTAGTGAGGATGTGGAGAAAAAGGAACACTTTTACACTGTTGGTGGGACTAAAAATTAATATAACCACTATGGAAATCAGTATGGACTTTCCTCAAAAGACTAGGCATGGAATCACCATGACCCAGCTATGCCCCACTGTGGTATTTATCCTTTTATTCTTTAGAATTAAGATTATCATACTACAGTGATACATGTGTATCTAAGTTTATAACTATTATACACAATAGCCAAACTATGGAACCAGCCTAGGTGTCTGTTAATGAATAAATGGATATAGAAAATGTGGTGTATGTATACAATATTTTTTAACAATATGTTTTTTTATTCATTCATAGAGAATAATAAAATTTTGGAACTTGGGAACATTATGTTAGCAAAATTGGCCAAACTCAGAAGGTCAAGGACTATGTGTTTTCTCTTATATATAAAAGTTAGAGAGAGGAGAGGAAAGGTGGCAGTGATCTCTTGAAAATGAAAGAGAGGAGGAAAAGGGACAATAATATTGGTCAAATCATATTGTCATATTGTGTTTATGTATGGATATGTAACAACAAATCCCACCATTATGTACCACTATAATGCACCAATAAAAATGTGGAAAATATTTATAAATTTGTACTATTGTGTGATCATTTTGATGATTCGCATAATCAGTTTTACTTTTTGCAAATTTTCTTGATATCTGGTTTTATAGAAGATAGCAGGGGTCTCCTCTCTATTTCACTCTCACATATTCATTCACTCTGTTGTTCTGGCTGAAGTATAAGTTTCACCTAGATATGTAGTTGGAAGAGGAGTATTTTCATACAATTCTGGATATTATTCTTTCATACTACCCAAAACATGACAGATGGAATATGAAACTGTATCAATAAAATTTTCTTCTTAAGTTAAAATGAACCTAGTTTACCTAGAAATTTGAATGAATCTTTTATTTGTTCACGTTTTCATAAAATCATGACTGGTCTCCATTTGATAATATTTGTTCTTTAAGTTTTGCTCATCTTCCAAATGTTGCCAATTATACAATATCCAAAATACAAATTTTTGTTGAAAACACCTCTGATTTCACTAAACCACTCTATCAACAATCTTGGTCATTATTAAACAGTCGCCATTTTTCTCTAAAAGTGACAGAAGCTAGTTTTAAAAAAAAATCTCCTTATTTAAAAGAAATTGTGTGCAATCTTGCCAAAGGCATTGCTGACAGAAGTCTTTTCAGTAACAAAAGAAAAAAAAATTTTTTTTTCTTTCTTAAGTTGAGAAAACTATGTTCACTTTGAGCCTTTGGGAAATGTTTTCTCTACTACTTATCTAGCATTACTGACATAGGTTCTAGGATTCTATCTGCAAGTTCTTCAATAAGTAGAAGCAAACTGGAATGTCTTTGGTCATGGACATAAATTCATAAAATTTTTCCTTTCCTTCCATGTCTTTTTCTGGGGGAAGGGTTAGGGGAGGGGTTCTATAATCCCATCTCTACATTATTTTACACTGTCTTTGAAGATAATTCTGCTTGCTGGGCATGGAGGCCTTTCTTGTACTTCTTGATATGAATATAGTTTAAAGGCATTTTTTGACTAGCATTTTCTTAAAGCTTGTGAAGGATTTCAATGTTCATAACATTTTTATAAACTCGTATTGTTCTATGATCATTTTGATTATATATTCTGCATAGGTTAGTTTGTCCTTTGGACTCCATGTTCATCAGAGAGGTTCCTATGCAAGCATACCATTTTATTCAGTTTATGTCTATTCCAACTTTGCCTTTAATTAATTGCATACTTGAAATCTCCCTTTTGGTATACTTTCCCAAGAACCCATCGGATTCATTTTTAAATTCTCAAGCCATCAGACATTTAATCTCTGACTAGACTGAAACCAGATTCCATGCATGGTTGACTAAACCTGGTACTGTATTCCATTGCCTTGTTATTTTAAATTTTAGGATAAAGGTATCCCTGTCCCCAAGTATCCAGACCAACACTAGCTCTTCCTTTTTTATTAAAAATCACCCACAAAACTGTCCCCCTTCTAAAAGCATCAGAAAGTGGGTCTTTATTCCAGGTACTTGCTTTTAGTCTGGAAGGTTAAAGGCCTTTAATTCTATAGATTTGGACCTTATAGGTCTATTGCTATTATATGGTTATGAATTCTGAAAAAAATTTTTTTTGCAGTTGCTGGCAATTGAACCAAGGGCCTCATACATGCCAGGTAAGATTCTACTAATCCAATCTATTTTTTAAATAGTCTGCATTTTTAAATATCTGAAGGAAAGATATTGGGTCCCAGCATCCTTTATTGTAAAGATTCTGTGTATTGCCACCACCATGACATTTTGGCCTGTTACTTAAGTTCTTCCAACTTTTAATTTCAGCAATTATATATGAACTTTCTTATCATGTGGAACTTAAGCGTCACCTTAAAATTTAAATCATCTTGATCAATTTAGTTTCCTGCTAAACATTCTTTCTGGTCTTTATGAGCATCATTCCCTCCCAGGAATCCATCATTCTGTTATTGCTGTACTAACAAAAACAACTACACACTTACTTACTACACATTTATGATGTTTCCAGGAATGTGCTGGTAAATGTTTAATAACTGGCAGAAAATGCACATACACAAGTTTATAATGAATTTTACTAACAGATAATAAAAATATATAGCACTCTTTATTAAAAATTCCACAGAAGCAATTTATTCTCAAAGAAATTTTTTATTGCTTTTTCCTGTATCTGCAGCCATCCTATGATTGCAATTGATTAATGATTGCAATATGGCATGAAAGTTGGTTGATATTTCCATTTACATTAACAAGTGAGACAAAAGAAAATAATCAACACATATGTCAGAGCATCACTTATTTGTCAATGATCTATTTGATTTCTTTGCTGAATAAGAAAATAATTTTTAAATACTGGAAGAATGTTTCCTCAACTTTTTGTGTTACAATGTAATACCTACGGACACATTTTTAAATTTTAATCTGCATTAATACTTTTCCCACCATTTAAGTCTAGACAAATCAACAAAATAATGAACCAATCCCTGATTTTGTCTAAATACTTCCATGATGCCCAGTTTCAAACTACCATGATGTCACTGAATGTAGAATTGGGGAAAGATGTGTGATGTACCACACAGGTACAATATAACCTCAAGAGAACAGAAAATAGTAAAATGAAATAAAACAACAAACAACTAAGTTTTGATTATTGCCTTTGTTTTATAGAATTCTTTTCCACCCTTTCTTTTTGTTACAATGCTATCTATTGAAGAAGCCAGACCCTTGGACTTATGTCACAATCTGGATTTTCTTGATTTTGCTCTCATGATGTAGTTCTCTGTCCTCTGTATTTCCTGGAAGCTGGATTCAGAGCCTGATCCAAATTCAATGTTCACTTTCTGTGACAAGACAAAGATGTCTTGCTTTCCTTCATCAGGAAATATAAAATGCCTACTTATTTCTATTTGTATGATGCTAGCAGTGATTGATGCTTATCTTAATTCAATGGGAACTAGAAAATGGGAGATGTTACATCATTCCTTTTTCAATTATTAGTTGGAAGCTTTTGTATCAGGTACTTTCCCTCATCTGCCATTTGCTTTCTCTGTGGTGAAGTGCATACAGAAAGGCAGGATAAATGCTTTAGTATTTCCCTTGTCAGTTTTCAAGAAGTAGGAATTGGTCCCTGCTCATTATCCTAGGGTGACCAATTCTGACTTTAAATATCATTATATATTCATGGGTTTAGGCTGGTGACCCAGGAGACTGAGGCAGGAGGATCGCAAGTTCAAAGGCAGCCTTTGCAACTTAGCAAGACCCTGTCTCAAAATAAAAGCAAAAACATTGTGTACGTCTTCCTGATTCAGTTTGGGAGGATCATATGTCTCTAAAAATTTGTGAATGTCTCCGATATTTTCTATTTTGTTGGAGTATAGATTTTCAAAGTAGCTTCTAATTACATTATGTATTTCGATGGTGTCTGTTGTGATCTTTCCCTTTTCATCACAAATTCTAGTAATTTGCGTTTCTCTCTCTTTCTCTTCATTAGTGAGGCTAGGGGTTTATCAATTTTGTTTACTTTTTCCAAGGACCAACTTTTTGTTTTGTCAATTTTTTGAATTGTTTCTTTTGTTTCAATTTCATTGATTTCAGCTCTGATTTTAATTATTTCCTGTCTTCTACTATTTTTGGTGTTAATCTGTTATTCTTTTTCTAGAGCTTTGAGATGTAATGTTAGGTCATTTAGTTGTTGACTTTTCATTTTTTTAATGTATGAGCTCAATACAATGAACTTTCCTCTTAGTACTGCTTTCAGAGTATCCCAGAGATTTTGATAAGAATTTTTGTATTTCTTCCCTGAAGCCTTCTGTTATCATTACATCATTCAATAGTATATTATTTAAGTCTCCAGGACTTAAAATCAGCATACTGCAGTAACACAGTCACATCAATGTTTATAGCAGCTCAGTTCACAATAGCTAGATTGTGGAACAAACCTAGATGCCCTTCAAAAGATGAATGGATTAAAAAAACTGTGGTATATATATACAATGGAATTATTCAGCCATAAAGAATATTATGGCACCAGGGATGCAAGGTTGGTTCAACATCAGGAAATCAATAAATGTCATTCACCATATCAATAGACTTAAAGTCAAGAATCACATGATTATTTCAATAGATGCAGAAAAAGCATTTGATAAAATACAGCACCCCTTCATTCTCAAAACACTAGAAAAAATAGGGATAGTGGGAACATTCCTTAACATTGTAAAGGCCATTTATGCTAAGCCCATGGCTAATATCATTCTAAATGGTGAAAAACTGAAAGCATTCCTCCTAAAAACTGGAACAAGGCAGGGATGCCCTCTTTCACCACTTCTATTCAACATCGTTCTTGAGACTCTAGCCAGAGCAATTAGACAAACCAAAGAAATTAAAGGGATATGAATTGGAAAAGAAGAACTCAAACTATCCCTGTTCGCTGATGACATGATTATATATTTAGAGGAACCTGGAAATTCCACCAGAAAACTCTTAGAACTCATAAGTGAATTCAGTAAAGTAGCAGGTTACAAGATCAATGCTCATAAATCCAATGAATTTTTATACATAAGTGATGAATCTTCAGAAAGAGAAATTAGGAAAACTATCCCATTCAAAATAGCATCGAAAAAAATAAAATACTTGGGAATCAACCTCACAAAAGAGGTGAAAGACCTCTACAATGAGAACTATACAACACTAAAGAAAGAAATTAAAGAACACCTTAGAAGATGGAAAGATCTTCCATGTTCTTGGATAGGAAGAATTAATATTGTCAAAATGGCCATACTACCTA
Organism: Sciurus vulgaris; assembly: GCF_902686455.1. Classification (NCBI taxonomy): domain Eukaryota; kingdom Metazoa; phylum Chordata; class Mammalia; order Rodentia; family Sciuridae; genus Sciurus; species Sciurus vulgaris. The sequence continues at coordinate 42,372,549 of NC_136473.1, read as the reverse complement.
AAGTGCTATACAAATTCAATGCAATTCCAATTAAAATCTCAATGACGTACCTTACAGAAATAGAGCAAGCAATTATGAAATTCATCTGGAAGAATAAGAAACCCAGAATAGCTAAAGCAATCCTTAGCAGGAAGAGTGAAACAGCGGGTATTGTAATACCAGATCTTCAACTCTACTACAAAGCAATAGTAACAAAAACGGCATGGTATTGGTACCAAAATAGAAAGGTAGATCAATGGTACAGAATAGAGGACACGGACACAAACCCAAATAAATACAATTTTCTCATACTAGACAAAGGGGCCAAAAATATGCAATGGAGAAAAGATAGTCTCTTCAACAAATGGTGCTGGGAGAATTGGAAATCCATATGCAACAGAATGAAACTAAACCCATATCTCTCACCATGCACGAAACTAAACTCAAAATGGATTAAGGACCTCGGAATCAGACCAGAGACACTGCAGATTATAGAAGAAAAAGTAGGTCCAGATCTTCAACATGTCGGATTAGGACCAGACTTCCTTAACAGGACTCCCATAGTACAAGATATAAAAGCAAGAATCAATAACTGGGATAGATTCAAACTAAAAAGCTTTCTCTCAGCAAAGGAAACTATCAGCAATGCGAAGAAAGAGCCTACAGAGTGGGAGAATATCTTTGCCAATCATACTTCAGATAGAGCACTAATCTCCAGAATCTATAAAGAACTCAAAAAACTCTACTCCAAGAATTCAAATAATCCAGTCGACAAATGGGCTAAGGAAATGAATAGACACTTCACAGAAGAAGATCTACAAGCAATCAACAAACATATGGAAAAATGTTCAACATCTCTAGTAATAAGAGAAATGCAAATCAAAACCACCCTAAGATTCCATCTCACCCCAATTAGAATGGCGATTATCAAGAATACGAGCAACAACAGGTGTTGGTGAGGATGTGGGGAGAAAGGTACACTCATACATTGCTGGTGGGACTGCAAATTAGTGCAGCCACTCTGGAAAGCAGTGTGGAGATTCCTTAGAAAACTTGGAATGGACCCTCCATTTGACCCAGCTATCCCACTCCTTGGCCTATACCCAAAGGACTTAAAATCAGCATACTACAGAGATACAGCCACATCAATGTTCATAGCTGCTCAATTCACAATAGCCAGACTGTGGAACCAACCTAGATGCCCTTCAATTGATGAGTGGATAAAGAAGCTGTGGTATATATATATATATATATATATATATATATATATATATATATATATATATATACACACAATGGAATATTACTCAGCCATAAAGAATGATAAAATTATGGCATTTGCAGGCAAATGGATGAAATTGGAGAATATCATGCTAAGTGAGATAAGCCAATCTCAAAAAGCCAAAGGACGAATGATATCGCTAATAAGTGGAGGATGACACATAATGGGGGGTGGGAGGGGTTAGTGTTAGGGTTAGAGTTAGGGTTAGGGAGGGGGGCAAGTATGAAGGAAGGAAGCTCTGTATAGAAGGAAAAGAGGGGTGGGAGGGGTGGGGGGAAGGGAAAAAATAACAGAATGAATCAAACAACATTATGTAAATTTATGATTACACAAATGGTATGCCTTTATGCCATGTACAGAGAAACAACATGTATCCCATTTGTTTACAATAAAATTAAAAAAAAGAGAATATTATGGCACTTGCACATAAATGGATGGTATTGGAGAATATCAGGCTAAGTGAAATAAGCCAATCCCCCAAAACCAAAGGCCAAATGTATTCCCTGATAAGTGGAGAATGATATATAATGGGGGTGGGGGTGTAGGGAGAGAAGAATGGGGGAACTTTATGTAGAAGAAAATGAGAGGGAGGAGGCTATGAAAAATGGTGGAATGAGACAGACATCATTACCCTGTGTACATGTATGATTACATGAATGGTATGAATCTACATCGTGTACAACCATAGAAGCAAAATGATGTAACCCATTTGTGTACAATGAATCAAAATGAAGTCTGTAAAAAATTAAAAAAATAAATAATTTCTTTTTAAAAAGGCAAAAAGGGCTGGAAAGTACCCATGGGTTGAATCCCTAGTACCAGAAAAAAATATTCATGGGTTTAAAAAAGAATTAAAGTTAGCATACTTCAGTGAGCATTTGCACCCATGTTAATGGCATCACTATTAACAGTAGCCACGTTATGGTTCTAGTTGTCAACAGATGAATGGTTAAAGAAAAGGTGGCATATATACACCATAGATTTTTATTCAGTCATAAAGAGAAACAAAAATTATGTCATTTCCAGGAAAAAAAATGGAACTGGAGAGCCTCATTTTAAGAAAAATAAGCAATAGTCAAAATGACAAGTATCTCTCATTTTTTTTTTTTTTTCATATGTGGAAGCTCCAGAAAGGGGAAAAAAGGTGTGGGGGGTGATGTCATGCATGTAAAAGGAAGATTATTAGAGGAGAGGGATGAGGGGAAGGGGAGGTATGGGAATGAAGTGGTCAAACCATGTTTTAAGTATGTATGATATACCACAGTGACATACACAATTAATATGCATCAATTAAAATTCATGGGATTAAACATATCAATGGTTTCAACTCACTGAAATTATCCCTTTTACTGAGGCTGACTGTTCCATTTTAAATCAGTCTTCAAGTTTTCTCCAGAATCCTTTTGACAAGATTCTGGTAATATTTGATAGCTTCCTTGCTATTATAAGATCTTCCTGGATCATCTTGTTCATTTCCGATCCCACACCTGGAATCTGCCTCCTCTCCAAAAGCCTTGGCATCTTTTAATGAGAAATTGTACTTCAAGGTCAAAATTCAGGTGTTAAGGATACTCCCTCAGTTGATCATTTTTTTCTAGGTGTTTTCAGTGGATAGGGTAAGAAATTACATAGATATACAGAGATACATAAATAAGGTAGGTTCATGATGTCATATTGACATTCCCAATTCAAACTTTTTTCTGTGCTGGGGATTGAACCCAGGGCCTTGTGCTTGTGAGGCAAGCACTCTACCAACTGAGCTATATCTCCAGCCCTCAATTCAAATTTTTTATAGCTATAACTCCTTTATTCCACTCTAATAATTCTGATTCTCAAGAACTCAGGGCATAATAGGATTAAAATATCCCATGTGTACCCATTTGTCTAATCTTATATTACATATACACCAGGCAGAATACTAATATGATTCTTGAAAACATTAAAATTTTGTATCAATTCTCATTCTCCCATTGCAAAAATAGTACAGAATTTTCATGTCAGGACATGCAATCATTATGGGCTATATTGTCTCCCTGTTGACCCTCACTTAATTCTTGTTTCTATATAATCTTATTAAATACCTATGCCCAACCGCTATGGTTTGGAAGAGTATTCCCCAAAGGTTCAGTAGTTAAAGCTTGGTCCCCAGGATGGTGCTACTGGGAGTGGTGGTGCTGGTGGGAGGTGGGGCCTAGTGGGAAGTCCTTAGGTGACTTGGGCCTGCCCTTGCAGGGGATTATGGGGCTCCAGTCTCCCGGCTTCCTGGCTTGAGATGTGTTTTGCTCTGCCATGTGCTCATGCCATATTGTGCTGCCCTCATCAGAGGTCTAGAGAAATGGGCTGCCCAATCTTGGGCTTGAAGATTCACAACCCTGAACCAAAATAAACCTTTTCTTTTTGTAAGTGAACTGCCTCAGGTATTTCATTATAATAATGCAAAGCTGATCAATACATCAACTGTTGGTTCTTATGTTGATGTCTCTTCAGACATTAGGTTCTGAAGAGATTCTTAAAGAAGGGCTCATGGGAAGAGTATTTTTGTTAAATGTTGATAATACATTTTGTCTTTTATACTTAGAATTCAGGTTTTTTAATGGAAAATCTTAGGCTGACTTTCCTTGAAAACTTACAGCTCCATTTTCACCTGGTATAAAAGTTTATGGCTGAAATTCTGATGGTAATCTAATACTTTCCCTCACAAATAGTACCCTTTTTTCAAACAGATGGTCATTGGAAGGAAAGAATGGAACATTGTTATGAAAACTTTCTGAATGTTTCCTATAAGTGAAATAAGTACAAATGTCATTCCTAATGCTATTAAACTTAAAATGATACAATTTAAAGAGATATGCTTCTGTTGCTTTATAGGCAGTAATTTTAACCAGAATGTTTCTTGGTATTGTGTTTTTGCTTAGTGTTAGTTTCTTGGTGTGTCCTTTCAATACATAATTTTTTTTTTAATTTCAGAAGTGTTCTTGAAATATGAATTTTAATATCTCTTTTGTCTTGGCTTTGTGCAATCCTAGTTTTTCTTTGCCTTTCTTCAGTGTCATTAATCACATTGGCTCCAGAATCCTTTTGACAAGATCCAAGTAATATTTGATAGCTTTTTTGCTATGACAGTATCTTCCAGGATCATCTTGTACATTTCCTGTTCCAAACCTGGAGTCTGCCACATCTCCAAAAGCATATGTCCTTATTCATCATATCAACCTTTAAATCAGTGAATCTTTCATTTTTGATTTTTAAAATGTTCTTTTGCACCTTCTATTTCTTTTAAAGCATTACTGTATTTATCTGCTTATACTTCTATTCCACAATTCTGTAATATTTCTGACTTTTTCCTGAGTTTTCATCTAATTTACTAATTCTGATTTGTTGTTCTTGCATGTCTTGTATCATTTCTTAAGCTTTCAGTTCATTTTGCAATAATAAATTGCAGTTTTGTGGGTGTGTGTAACATGGATCTGTTTTCCATTGGGATGTTATTCTGCTCCTTTTTCTTACATGTACTTTATATGAGATTTGACTTTGGTACTATTATTTCACTTCATTGATATGCAAAATTATTTTCCAAATTTACTTTTGGAATGAGGCAGAATTCAGAACATGTTAACTCGAGTTCATTTTTTGTGTTGTTTGTACATGGTGTGTTAAAAACAATGGCAGCTTGCTTCCTGGGGTTCCTGGCTCTATGTTCCTTCCCCACTTTGCTCTAGACCTCTTTAGTCTAGTGCCTCTATCCTGTTCAGTTTTTATTCCACTTCAGTAACTTTTCACTAATGTGAGGACTTGTTTTGGAAGGGAGTTTTGGCAAGTTAGATTTGATAAATTTAGGAGCTGAGTTGATGGTAATACTGTGGTTATACTGTTCTCAGGCCTATCCTATGCTAACCTATTGCTTCCTTCTTTTCTTTCACAGAAATATTGGAGCTGCTGGTGTTTTGCTCCCATTTGCTTGTATTTTGAAGGTTTGTGAAGATACCTTGCCACCTTGTTACCAATGTCATTATGTTGTATTAATATGGGAATTGAAAAACTATGCTGTCATCACCACCTCCCCAGAATCCTTTTCACATATTTAGTTTGAATACAAGAAGTATAATGTGGACTACTTGTATGGCCACCACTGCCATGTTAAATCCATGCTTTTTCTGACACTTCAGAACTGCACCAGTTCGCATTTGACTGCTTCATGCAAAGTCGATACACCTGCTTATTTAAAATCTGCTTATTTATCTACTGAAACTGTTTTTAAGTTCTCAATATTTCTCATATCCATTTGACAAACTTGCCTTAGCAGTATGTAAGAATTACATCATTCTCAATATTCGCTGCCCAATTGTGTAGCAATGTATTTCAGCTCATTTTCAGTAGACTAGCAACACAACTCTAGTATCTGACTTGTAAGAAATGCTAAAACTGCTGAGATGGATCATTTTGAGTTCATACATCAGAATTGACCACTCGTCATATCACCAATCTCAAGACTATAAATGAGATTATATTTATTTTGCTCACCCTTGTATCCCCAGAGATTTAACACAATGCTCAGAAACACCTAAAATAATTTCACTGACTTTGTTCAATGAAAAAAATGGAAGATATTTCTAGTAGATTATTTAAACTCTCTTCCCAACCCTTTTCTGTGGACAATGTTTCAGTAACTACCCATTATTTAAAACAGCAATCTCATATCGTGACAGTTTCAGGACCTGGATGCCAACTGAATATGAAACAGACATTGACAAGAGTTACATGATGGATAAGGACATCCAGTTATTGTTGTTGGCAATGCTCCGGCAATCAATTTGCCTAATATTATCAGGTCAGAAGGCAGAGACCCGACTAGAGGGTGTTTGTGGGATGTAGCCAGGCATCGGAAATGTTACATCAGATCTGGTACCTTCTTCACACAAGGGCTGAAGTTGGGGAACCTCCTAGTCACAACTTTTCATAGTCCAAGGGCATTAGGATTCCCCAGTGTGACAGAAAGATCTAGTTTCCTTCTCATCACAGCAGGTTTGGCTTCCCCAGAGGCCTTTGATTTTTCTTTAAGTCCATCCTCTCCAAGAAAACTGGAGACTTTGAATACAAGGGCCTCAGTAAGTTCACTACAGCTTCTGTTGAGAAGGCACTCAACTGACTGTCAAAGCAAACAGTAACTGCTGGGAAGGGAAAGGGAAGAAAGAAGAAATGACACAGAGAAAACCATTTCATGTTTCAATGCACTAAAGGAAAAGATGGGAAAGTTTGGTGAATCAATTTTACTTAGAGGACAAAGTTTTTTTTCCCTATGATTTACTTAAGTCTGAACTGAAGCTTTTCACCAATGTGTTGGGTTAGTGATGGTGACTGACACACTACTGTACACTCTACATAGGAAATTTAAGATGTTTATTAACAGAAAAACTTTATAGCAGGATTGAAAATACATCAGTAACAGCTTCTTCAACTACAGCACTATATATGTCAAATATGCATTTGGCTACCAGCTCTGAAAGAATTTGGCCTGGAACGCTGAAAATGAATCAAATACTATTTTGGATAAAAAAAAGAATAAAAACGCTAATTACCACCTGCTCCAAGGGTTCCACGTACCAAGTCATATTCCAGACTTTAGCAGGCAGCTGGTGAATGATGTGCAGACCCACTGACTTGTTTTGAAGCTATAATTTTCCTTCATTCAGGGCTAGATGTCAACTAATAATTAAAGAGAACTTTTGTTATTTAGGTTTTCTGAGATCTTTAGTACTTCATACAAGGCATTATTCAAAGCCAGAAGTAAATACAAAGTGAAGTAGCTTGAAGTCCAAGGAAAGCTCCAGTTAGAACCATTTCTTTGTTTAAGGTCACTGTCCAAGATTTTAGAAAAATTTTCCTATCAAACTGGTGATTTCTAAAATTTATGTGTAAAACTATTCTGACATAAAATTCTGAAATGTTAGTTATCTCCCACTATAGCTTTTATAAACTTCTCAGCAAACAATGTCAACTGAGGCTTTGTTAAGGCAGTTTCTAAGTGGTTTTCATCAAATTGCAAGCACCTTAATGAAGCTGTAATTGGAAATTAAATCACATTTACCACCCTTTCAACTCCAATATGGGTATACAGTGACAAATACCAATTTGGCAGACCTATAGTAAAAATGTATTTCTCTCCTTGAGTGTCTCTAGTATTATGTGTACTTAAGACAATTATTAATTATGAAACATAATGTTCCGGGTCTTATATTTTTCAGAGAATTCTGAAAAATTTGCATTTTGCCATTGCTTGTTTCTCACAACCAATCTGCTGGCATAGCGAGGCCCAGCAGCATTTTCTGAGGATGGAAGTATTCCATATTTGCACTGGCCAAAATGGTGGCTTATTAGTTCTACATCACTATTGGGTATTTGAGGTGTGGTTACTGTGACTAACTGAATTTTTAGGCCTTATTTTAATTAAACCAAATCCTTTTGAGTGAAACTCTCACATCATATAAAACCAGTAATTTTACTGTTTTAAACAGTGGCTGTTTAATCAGCAAGGCAATGTAATTGCACAAGGGTTCTTTCCAATTTTTCCACCGTCCTCACCAACATCATTTTTTTTTTTAAAGTCATCCCCAAAGGGTGTGAAGTGGTATCTTATAGTTTTGATATGCATTTCTCTAATAGTTACTGATGTTGAGCATTTTTCATGTGCTAATTTGGCCATTTATATATTTTCTTTGGAGAAACGTCTATTCAAGTCCTTTGCTCATTTTTGAATCAGGTTTTGTTTTTAGTTCTCCCCTATGCATTCTGTATATCAATCCCTTATCAGACACACAACTTGCAAATATTTTCTCCTGTGAGTTGTCTTTTTATTGTGTTGAGAATGTCCTTTGATGCACAAAACTTTAAAAACTAACATGACAACTGGTCAACTTTTAACTTTGTTGCTTTGCCTCTGGTATCACATCCAAGAAATCACTGCCAAATACAATGGGTCTTTTTTTTTTTTTTTTTTTGCAGTGTTGGGGATTGAATCCAGGGCCTTGTTCTTGCAAGGCAAGCATTCTACTAACTGAGCTATCTCCCCAGCCCTACAATGAGTCTTGAAGAGATATTTTTCCATATTTGTTCATGGTAGCATCATCCACAATGGCCAAAATGTGAAGGCAATTCATGTCCCTGGACAGACGCATGGATTGGAAAATGTGGTATATAGATGCAATAGGCTTAAAAAGCCTTAAAAAGAAAACTATGCAATAGGCTACAACATGGAAGAATCTTAAAGACATATACTAAATGAAATCAACATGTTACAAAAAGACAAATGATTCTACTTACATGAACTCATCAAAATCATAGCAACAGAAAAAAATCGTAGTTGCCAGGGTCTCAGAAGAAATGGGGTTATGTTAAATCAACACAGAATTTGTTTTACAGATGAAAAAAGAGTCACGCAAGTGGTTGGTGGTGATAGCTGCACAATATTATGGATGCAATTAATACTGCTGAACTGTACACTTAAAAATAAGATGGTAAATTGTCATGTGTATTTTACCGCATATTTAAATTTAATTAACAACATATAGCTACAACATTTAGACAGCATTGTTATAGAACACAAGTGTAAACAGACATCCATATTAAACACAGACTGGTGTGTGTACACTGTAGACTGTCCAGCAATGTCAGTAGACAGAACCGCTGAGGTCTGATTATTTGCCAGGGGTGGGAGAGGGATGCTGGTTTACTTTCTACCCAACTAGGATGCGGGGATACCAGCAGAAATCACTATGTATCCCCTGCCACCTCTATATTCATAATAGATGTACATGATATATAAAAGGAGAAAACTAGAAGTTTCAATATGTCATGCAAAAACAAACAGCTTAAAAGTAGATGACCAATACTACCAAAATCAAGGTACAAATTTAATGCATAATCCCCATCAAAATACCAATGATGTTCTTCACTGAACTAGGAAAAAAAAACGTCGTAAAATTCATTTGGAAGAATAAAAGGCCCAGAATAGCCAAAGCAATTCTAAGCCAAAAAAGCAATGCTGGAGGCATCACAATACCTCACTTCAAATTATACTACACAGTTATAATAACAAAAACTGCACGGTACTGGCATAAAAACAGACACACAGACCAGTGGTCCAGAACAGAAGACACAGAGACAAACCCACATAGATGCAGTCATCTGATCCATGACAAAAGTGCCAAAAACATACACTGGAGAAAAGATAAGCTTTTTAAACAAACAGCACTGGGAATACTAGTTATCCACATATAGAAGAATGAAACCACACCCTCAACTCTCACCCTGCACAAACATCAACTCAAAATGGATCAAAGACCTAGGAATTAGATGAGAAACTACACAACTCCTGAAAGAAAATATAGGGTGAACACTCCAGCACATAACATGGGTAATAACTTTCTCAATAGGACCCTTAAAGCTCAGAAATAATGCCAAAGTTAATAAATGGGGTGGCATCAAATTACAAAGCTTCTGTACGGCAAAGGAAACAATTAGGAATGTGAAGAAAGAACCTACAGAATGGGAGAAAAATCTGTGCTAGCTACTCTTGTGACAGAGAATAAATATTTAGAATATATAAAGAAGGCAAAAAACACCCCCCCAAATCAAATAATCCAATTAATAAATGAGCAAATGAATTAAACAGGTGCTTCTCAAAAGAAGAAATACAAATGGCTGATAAATGTATGGAAAAATGTTCAACATCATTAGCAACTGGGGAAAAGGAAATCAAAACTACACCGAGATTTTGTCTCACACCGGTCAGAATGTCAGTCATCAAGACCAGAAACAATAATAAATGCTGGAGAGGATGTGGAGAAAAAGGAACACATTTACATTGTTGGTGGGACTGTAAATTAGTATAACCACTATGGAAACCAGCATGAGTTTCCTCAAAACACTAGGCATGGAATCACCATATGACCCAGCTATACCACTCCTTCGTCTTTATCCTCAAGAATTAAAAATCATCATACTACAGTGCTACATGCATACTCATGTTTACAGAGCAGCCCAATTCACAGTATCCAAACTATGGAACCAGCCTAGGTGTTCATCAACAAATGAATGGATAAAGAAAATATACTATAGATTTTTACTCAGTCATTATGACAAATGAAATTATGATATTTGTAGGAAAATGGATAGAACTGAAGACCATAATGTTAAGTAAAATAAGTCAAACTGAGAAGGTCTTAGGTTGTATATTTTCTGTCACATAGGGAAGTTAAGAGGGAAAAAGGAAGAGAAAGTTAGGGACAGATCTCGTGGAAATCAAAGGGAGATTAGTAAAGGAAAGGGACCGAAGGGTAAGAAATGGGGAGGGAGGAGGGAAGTGCTAGGGAGTGATATTGGTCAAATTATATTACTATATTGTGTGCATGTGTAGATATGTAACAACAAATCCCACCATTATGTAAAACTATAATGCATCAAGTAAAAAAGGTAGAAAAAAAGAAAACAGATGACCAGTAAATGAAAAATCGTTCTTATTTCTTCCTCAAATGATGTCACTGAATGTGTTAGAATATGCTTTACAGTAATTCACCCTTATAAGCATGCTTTCCATGATTTCAGTGACTCATGGTCAAGTGTGGTCTTGGTACAAAAATTTTAAATGAAAACTTCCAGAAATAAACAATTCACAAGTTTTAAGTTTTATCACTGTTCTGAGCAGCAGAAGAAATTTTGCACCACTGTACTTTGTACCACTCAAGACATAACCAATTCCTTTGTCCAGCACACCTATGCTGTATACACTACCTGCCAGGTAATCACTTAATAACTGCCTGGGTTATCGGACTGTTGTGTATCACAGTGCTTGTGTTCAAGTAACCCTCAATAATAACTCAGCTCCAAAGTGCAAGCATCATGACACACAGGAAGCACCATGACATAAAACATGGAAGGACAGATTAACATTGGCAGTATGTGGCAATGCTCTAGGAATACAAGAAAAACTAGTACAGTTACCCCCCAGTCTTCTTGGGGAAATGGAAGTGGTTCTAACACCTCTACCACCAACAGACACAAAAATCTCCAGATGCTCTAGTCCCTTATAAAATAGCATAGCATTTGCACATAACCTATGTACATCCTCCCATATATTTAGAATCATCTCTACAGCATTTATAAACCTTATACACACAGTTGTCATACTAGATTGTTTATGGAATGACATAAAGTCCGTACCTGTTTAGTACAATTAAAAGAATTTTTTGATCCAAAGTTGGTTGAATCCATAAATGCAGAACCCATGTATAAGGTGGGCTTACTGTATATATAGGGTTCAGTACTATCATTGGTTTTGAGCATCTACCAGGGGTCTTGGAAAATGTTCCCAGTGAATAATGGCATATTACTGTACTTAAACTGATCACAAACTCTAAAAGTAATGTAACTGATCAAAATATTAGCTCCTTTAAGTCCCAAGCTTGTGTCAGTGACTAAGCATATGACTTTAGGCATTTGCAATCAATCTGGAGCTGCTATTTCATGTATGAAAAACTGAACATGAAGGGCCTTATTGGTCTTTTCTTGCTTCATCAGTCAGATGAGTTTTACTTGAGCATCTAAGATTCCATTTTTCTTGCCTAAACTCTCAGGAGGAAAAGGAGGTCTTGAATGCTATGCAGAATTCTTCTTATCACAGAACCATGGCTTTGATTTCCATCTCTGCAAAGACCCCGTTGGTAATAGCCTCTACAGCACTGCTTGTCATTTGGATATTTGTGTGGGTTTCATCAACAAGTTTCAATGCTACTTGCATTGAACTACCTGAAAGATTTGGCTACTATACTCAATAATTAAACATCTTTACCAAAGATTGCTTTTCTTTTCTGAAAACACTGAGAGGAAGTAAGGGAAAGGGTCAGTGAGAAAAATAAGAAACCAGACTTTCCTAAATAACGTATTGTAGTGGTTTGTTACACAGTTACCTTGTTCTACAAATGCTCTCTTTTTGAGAGTACTTTGAAAGTGCTTTTTTCTTTACTCCCAGCAGCATCCCCCCACCCCCACCCGGCAGCCCCTGTGTGAGAAGGGAAGCAATGAAGGAAATGAAAGGGTTCATTTAAGTGCCATATTCACATAAGGCTAATTTGTAAAAGCTCGCAGCTGAATATACTAACAGCCACTACTGGTCCACAAAACTTCAGTTGAGAAGACTAATTGAGATTCTTCAGAAGAACTCCCTTGTCTTAGCAGTTGCAGAATGTCTCATTAAGCATTCAGTGCTTCCCCCCTTCTTTGGAATACTAAGTTTGACTCTGCTTGGCCTGAGTTTATAGCTTGCAAATTTCCAATAGATTCAAATGCACCATTATTGTGAAGCTGTTGGTTTTGTTTTGCATCCCTGTTTGCTTGTTTTTTTCTTTGATCTCAAACTCAAGTTGCACTGAAGAGGACTATCCCAGTTTACTAGAATATTGTTTTAAAAACAAAAGAACTACACCCCACCTCCAACACTGTAAGGGCTAGGCTAAAGTCTCCATTTTACGCCTTCTCTAGTCACACACTGGAGAAGTATGTTCCATAAATGATGACCATCGAGCTGATAGCTGAAGTTCAGAAACAAAGATGAACTCCACAAAATCTTACTTTCTAACCATCTTCTAGTCTCTATGTAGATGCAACATTGTAACATTAGACTTTCATTTAGTCACTGAGGGCATAATGCCCATTTGACTATTTTCATTTTATTCTTTAACAGAATGACATGCTATCATGATTCTATGTATTCTTTTTATATGCCTAAAGATTTGGTGGGGCCCTCAGCAACTTAGTGAGACCCTGTCTCAAACAAAGGGCTGGGGATGTAGCTCAGTGGTAACGAGCCCCTGGGGTCAATCCCCAGTACCACCACCAAAAACAACAAAAAAGCCTAAAGATGTTTTAAGTAATAGTGGTGTCATAAGAAACTACCTGTTTACATATTTAATTAGAAGCCTCTCCCATAAACTGGGAAAAATATCTTAGCACAGTTATGGGATAACTTTTCCCTCTTACTATTATGTTAATATCCAATATTATGGGCTTGCAAAGAAGAGTGGGCTCAAACTAATATAGTATGAAGGTCTCCAGGCATCAGGCATTATTGTTGTTGCTGAGCTTTCACTGGTATATAAACAATGGTATATACACACATACATTATATACATACATAAATGTGGGTATACCCAGTGTAAGTGCTTTAAATATACATATAGCCCATATTCCCTTAATCCTGAAGTTTGGCTGAATTATTCTGTCCTTTCTATAAAAGAAAACATAACATGCCTCTATTTAAAACATAACATTATTTTTCAGAGATATTTCATAATTAACTTACATTCTCCAGAATAAAAGGTAAAATTCTTCTTGCATAAAATTTAAGTAATTTTCTAACTGGAATATAAAAGTGCATTTTAAAGTGATTTTTATTTCCAACTACTTTTTTTTTTAATAACATTCTGAAGAAAGTTCTATTAGTAAATAAAAATCCCACTGGTAATTTTATTTTTAGCTTTTAATATATTTTCTACTAAAAAAATCAAGCTGTCAAGACAAGAAAATATTACTGGTTTTGTTATTACAAAAACAACTGAGAATTTTTAATTCACAAAGGATGAAAACACAAGACACTGATCTCATTGTACATATAATATTACAATAAAATGATTAGCTGGAGACTATTAAAACATTTAAGACTTCACATACACATACATACTTTGAAACAAGAAACACAGGACATTTTAACCTTTGATATGTTCATGACCACCAAGAGAAAGAATATCACAGATCACAGATTTGCATCTAGTTGTTTTCCTGGTAAACAAACAAGATATAAGACAGTCCTAAAGCACATTGGGTTATTAATAACATCTTTAAGTAAATATAAACATTCTGATTTGTGATTTTTTTTTTTCTTCCCACTCCAAACAATCTGTCTTGTTATCCATTTAACAAGATCACAAAAACAAATACAATATTTTTATCACATGACTCGGGAGAGGGTTTTAGACAGATCATACAAAAAAAAAAAAAATGTTCCCAAGGAAGGCAATCTGTAAATTGTAAATGCAATCTCAGGAAAAAGAATCTTGGTCACAAATCATTCACTTTCAAATACTGATGAAGGGAAAAAAAAAAAAAAACAAGGTATGTGCTGGGAATGGGAACATGCTGGCATGGAAAGGAATAGAAAAGATATGAAATGAGGAAAATATATTTGCCATAGGAAATATTGGATTCAGTTGATTTCTTAAAATGAGGTATAGGAGTATGTCAGCAAATAAAAAAAAAACAAAACAAAATTAAGAATCAAAATGCACATTTCCAATGGAATAATCTCTAAACCTCTTATAGTTTTCTTTATTAGATTAGACCTTTCATATACAGCAGTTAATCTAGAAAAATACATTTAAAAAAATTTTCAACAGACCATGCTCCCTGTAACAAAACCTTCCAAACCCTGTTTTATTATACAAATCAATCTACATTAGTAATGTAAAAAGAAATTCTCAAATTTAGCAATGTTATTTTCCAACCAAGATTCATCTAATTTACACATGGGTTTCCACTATTCAAACCGGAGAGTTAGAATTCTGTAATAAATTTTTCTAATGTATTCTGTACATATTAAATAAATCTAAAAGGTTCCTCTTGTAGTGCATTTACCATTTAGCAAGTCTATTCAGTATTTTTCCAGTACCATTTGTATTACAGTGATCTGCCTGTAAATGAAATTAAAATCTAAAAGTGCACACAGTTAACTTTCCCAAATAATGGTCTACTTCTGGAGGAAACCTAATATTCACAGAAAAGATTACCTATATCAGGATTAGAAATGTAGGGTTAGCATGTATTCCCAGACTATACAACACAATTATATACATAAGCTAAAGGACATTATATCTTTAGCCCATATTTACATAAAATAATGTCTGTTTCCACAGGGTTAGACCAAGAACTCAATATGGCACTAGATATAATTAGGATTGTTAGCTACAATTCAGTATAGTGAGACAGCCCCAAATACCCTGAACTGACTTATGCTAAATAAAACTCCAGTATATCACAGTGTTTTCAGTAATATTAGTGTGCTGCCCAAACAAGCAACTAAGATATCCAGTAAGGATGCTGTGAAACACAGTAAAAAACAGCAAGCCTTTCATCAAGGGACTACATCTGGGTTATAATGAATTTTAGTATTTAGACTGCCACTGCATGCAGAAATCCTGAAAAAGAAATACACAGGTTTCAAAATGGATATACTTCATTTTGTTTTAAATGCCCAAGAGTGTCTTTAAAATAACTCATAGTAAGTATTGTTTTATCAAGTGAAGAATGTATAGGTCATGAGAAGAAATTCTACGTTAGTTTGAGGGGAAAAAAAATGTAGTTTTTCTTACCAAATTATCCAGTGTATGTGACTGGTTAGAACTCTAAGTTTTCATTTTTACTAAAATTCTGAGTATTAAATGCAAATAATCAAGATAAAATGAATCCAAAATTACACAGTTATGTCACCTTGCAACAAAGCAGCATATATGAGGGTCTAACAGGCATTTCACTCTGCCACTTCCCTTCTGATCCCTCAAAAAAGTGCAAAATCAAAGTCACTGCTTGGTCCAAAAATACATTGTGTATAAAGATGTGAAATCTGATGGAATCCAGCTTCTATTCCACAGGTTGTCGTCTGTAGAATCAACGTCCAAAGATGGAATTTAATTCTAGAAGAATTAATTCTACAATCTGATTTTGGTACACAGTATGAACTGCTATATTACCAGTCTCTTTCTCTGGCTTTAACAGCGTGGGACCAAAAACAATTGCTATACTCTGATAGGTCATTCGGTTTTTTTCTCCATTTTCTATAACTCTAAGGGGGAAAAGAAAAGTTATTAAAAGAGAAAATGAAATATGAGGGAAATTTTTCAAATTGTATTATAAACCTAAAATCTGCATTTAAAAAAGAGAAATAATGCTCACTTTCCTAGGTTGACACACTAACTATTTAACTAAATAGAATTTAGTGTGAATGTCACATGAAGCTTGCTTTTGGATAAACACAGATGAAATGGCAATTATTATACAAACTTCAAGTGTATGATATTTTATTTATTTTTTTGTTTGTTTTTTTGGGTAGTGGGGATTTAAGCCAGGGGTGCTTTACCAGTGAAGCATATCCCGGTCCTTTGTTTTTGAATTTTTATTTTGAAACAGAGTCTCACTAAGTTGGTTAGTGCCTAAGTTACTGAAGCTTTCCTCAAACTTGAAATCCTCCTGTCTCAGCCTTGAGTTGCTGGGATTACAGGCACTTGGAGCTTTAATTTTGAAATGGGACATAAATATAAATATCTGTAATTCAGGCAACGATTTACCTCCTAGGTTGATGGGGAAAAACTTTCACGAGGGCACAGACATTAAAACTTTCAGTTTTATGTTATTTTTTTTTTAAATCTCAGATAACTTATTTTAGTATTCTAATGTTCTTTTTATAAGATGAATGAAATCAGTTATTAAATTGACTATGTATTAAGCTTGAGCCATGATGGCTTTACTTTAGGGTAATATACCTCACTTAAAAATCAATCTCACCTTTATATTTGTTAATTTTAGCAACAACATTGAAATACCTACTATGCACAAAGCACTATATAAGTACTTTACACACAAGATCTACTTTAATGTACTCTTTGCACCAAACCATTTTACCTATAAAGACCACTAAAAGGATTATCTTTTTCCAAGTTACAAAGATAGCAAATGGCAAAGTGTGGTCCAATTCTGGTTCGGACCCTGTGTGTGGCTATACCAGATCTGCTAACTGTGTTGTTTTCTTACCTTTTGAGGTGTCTAAAAAGAACCTGCATTGTATCTTGATTTGGCTTTGGCAACTGTCTGATCAGATCCTTAACAGCAGCAACACGCTGTCTTGGTTCTTGTTCTGAAAAAAAGATAACATATAGATATTTTGCAACAAAATCTTATAAAACTGAAAGCAAGGACCTACTTTGGAAGCTGATATTTGGTAATACACAGTGACATCTGGTGGTCACACTTAAAATTTTTGGAGTAAAACAATAACAATCCATTGGAAAAAACTTGTTTAAAATAACAAAGTACAAACAGAATGTGGTAGCTTAATCTGTGCACAGGATTTTCAGAATCTAGAAAGAAACTAAGTGAAATTATATACTTACTTATTGCATTAACAAAATCATTAAAATGATTAAATGTAAAAAGAGGTTCTGGTAATTCTCGAAAAAACATTTTGAGTGCTCCAGTGATGACATGAATGTCCTCCCATTTACTATCATTCAAGTCCAATTTCTCATCTAAAAAACAGTAGGAAAAGGACATTTTAAAAAATTAAACCAATTCTAAACGTTATGAGTGATGCTTTGCAATATAACAATAAGGAGTATAATCTTTTACCATGATTGACTGCAAATCTCAGCTTCTGGACCACTGCAAGGTTGCCACTCACTCTGTAGATCCCGTCAACATCCAAACCTAAGGAATAGTATTAATTAGTTATGTTTAAAATACTTACTTGCAGCCAGGCATAATGGGGCACACTTCTAATTCCAGCAACTCAGGAGGCTGAGGCAAGAGGATCACAAGTTCGAGGACAGTCTCAGCAACCTAGTGAGGCCCTAAGCAACTTAGCAAGAACCTGTCTCAAAAAATAAAAATGGGCTGGGGATGTAGCTCAGTGGTAAAGCACCTCTGGGTTCAATCCTCAGTACAAATAAATAAATAAAGTATTTATCTGCCTCTTCTAAAAAGATACTTGCATGTCTCCACTCCCCGCTGCCTCAGATGGGGGCAGTGGGGGTGGGGGGGATTCACGATGTTGCACAGGCTTATCTTGAGCCTGTGGACTGAAATGATCCTCTAGTCTGCTTCTGGAGTAGGTGGGAATACAGAACACCACCATGGTTGGCTTCAAAATTCTTATTCATTAGCATTAGCCTAAAAGCAAATAGACAAATATACTCTCTTCCTCTAAATGGCTTTTTATAGACTCTTGGCAGGGGGAGAAAGATGGTGATTCATTCTGCATTTGGTTTAATAAGCAGCAATTCTACTTTGTTTATCATGTAGAATGTGGCTTAGCTCAAAGAAAACATCTCATTAAACTTCAAATACTAACAATTTAAGATAAACTTCTGCAAACACCTGGGGATAGTTCAAGAGTAAAGGAAGAGAGATAAAATCAACTCATTTACTGTTTTGCACATGATTTTATAATGTAAATGCACATACCAGAAGACCTCTCTTCAAAGCTTATATTAAGTACTTATAATAAACTTAAAATGAGCTAATAACTAAGCCAGTGAATCTACAGAAACGATAGGTCATTTCATATAGTTTATATATATATATACATATATACACGAATAGCATCTTTTGAAATTCACAAAATTAACTCTCAGGAATTCATTAAATGATAATGCTATATAACACGTTTAACAAAGCATATTAGCCAACGTGTTATATTCATTTAGTTTAAAATAAAGGCAAGTAGTGTGGGGTCTCTTTTCATGTCAACTAGAACAGTCAATGAGATAAGGAACCAGCAAAAGGTACAAATTAAATTACACAAGCGTTTTAATTGTAAAAAATGTTTCTGATGACATACAGATGAAAGTTAATGTGATTATACTGTTAATATACTGTGAATTCATATAAAACCAGTATAAATACTATAAAAGTTAAAACAAATCAGTTTATCTTATTTTCAAGAAATGACACAATGTCATTTAGATACTTCATAGTTGATTTAACAGTTTTTAAATGTCATCTCATTATTATAGCAGAATAAACAGTAAATATAATCTCTTCAGATCTTCAATACTTGTCACATCATTACTTTAAAAACCCAGTTTCACAATCACCACCTTCTTTATTTTAAAGAAATGGCAACTCCAAAAGGACTTCAAAGAATGCTGTATACTTAATTAACCTCAACATATTAAATATTCAATAGATGCCTGCAGAGGTCTTAATCTGAAACAGGTGCAAGCATGTAAGTGTTGTAAACAAAATGCTTTTCTTTTCTTTTTTTATATTTTTTAGTTGTAGATAATCATAATACCTTTATTTTATTTATTTTTATGTGGTGCTGAGGATAGAACCCAGTGCCTCATGGGTGCTAGGCAAGCACTCTACCACTGAGCCACAACCCCAGCCCCCAAACTGCTCTTCTTAACATCTTAGGACCATAAGGAACTTTTGGTTGTCTCACTCAAAATCATAAAAATCCTAGGGATTTTGATGAGCAATGAGTTCATTTGCTTGATGTGAGAAAGAAAAAAAAAATCAAAATCATTCTCTTACCGTGTTCTTCAACATGTTCAATGCATAACTTCACAAACTTTGGCACTGTGCCATTCTCTCTCTGACACAGATTAGCAAGATTGGATCCAAACACCTGGTCTGAAAGAGATTTATTTTTAAGATGAGCCCTTGACAAAATTTAGTCCAGGAGATGGCTAAACCATTAAGAGTGCAATGGAACCTATCCAGTGTACCCCAAACATCATTTACAAAGACCTGGGCCTTATTTGATATAGGTAGGCATCCTGCCTACTCCCTCAATTTCACTTCAAACAAACTAAATTCCATTAACACCACAACTCATTCTTGCCTGAAAGTCTTTATACTTTCTACTCCTTTTGCACAGAACCAATCCCCCTACATCCTCCCACTGCTACTTCCCAATTTATTTGGCTCCTTCTTTTTTCTCTTTATCTAAGATAACCCAATTTCACTCACTCTTTTATTATTATGTTAATTTCAAAGTATTCATCATAATTTCAAATTATTCCGTCCTCCTCTCATTTGAGTGTAAGTTCTATGAGGGCAAGAACTTGTAGTTCTTGAACACCAATAAACAGGTATGCAAAGCAACTAGGCTCATGCCTAATTCTTAGTAAATATTTGAATATTTTAAAAACTATCAAAACATGCATATGCATACCCAACATGTGCTTTCAAAAAATACATTTCAAAAACTGTTTATCTTTGAACCCAAAAGCTTAAGAGTTCCACATTAGTGCTAAATATTCAAGAAAACAAACAAAATATTTGAAGTGATGAATAACACCATAAAGTTAATGGTTTATATTTCTCAATGAGAAGGGCCTGATAAATTAGCAGCTCTTTCTACTGACTTATTTGTCAGGCTTTGTTTTTTAAAGGTGTTGTGAGAATGGAAGAAAAACAACAAAGAACAGAAGTACTTGTTCATTTTTTTTTCATTCTACTTTGTTAGTGACTATTTACTCAAAATTTCTAAGTTCTTTAGCTCTTCACATTGCAAAACTACAGCTCTTCAATGTTAATGACTTCTAAGTATGTGCCACCCCTCACAACTGTGTTGCTCCTCAGATACAGGGTTTCTAAAAATTTAGTTTCTCATTTGTGTCTGTTCAACGTTTTAAGGTAAATTTTACAAGGATGTTTAAAATATCAACTTTAATTACTCAAATATTTTTTAATCACTGTACTTGAAAACTATAAAGAATGAAAACATTTTTATTGCTTGGAAATTTTCAGTTTTTAATTTGAAATGTCTCATTTCTGATTTTTTTTTTTTTTTGGGGGTATTCTGGGGATTGAACCCAGAGATACTTAATCACTGTACCACACACCACCAGCCCTTTTTTAATATTTTATTTAGAGACAGAGTTCCACCTAAGCAAGTTGCTGAGGCTGGCTTTGAACTTGTGATCCTCTTGTTTCAGTCTCCTGAGCTGCTGGGATTGCATGCTGCATGTCACCGCACTGGGCTCATTTCTGATTTCATCCAACATTCATTATAAGTATGACTTTCCCTACCTACCTTTAATATAACCTTTTTCACGAACAGCTTGCAAAGTAGGGCGTCGTGTAAGAAACTTCTTTAAGTTTTTCTTGGTTTTTTTCTGTTCTGAAGAATCTATGCTAGATACTTTCATGGCTTAAGACAAACAAATATTAAGCAGTTCATAAAATACAAACATTTCTGAAAATCCACAGAGCAATCAAAACATATTAACCGCACATGTCAAAATCACAGTACAAATTTAATTATTCTATCTTTAACATAGTCGAGTAATGTGAAGAATCAAATTAACACAGACCCAATTTTTTTTTTTTTTTTATTTTGGCGGTACTGGGGATTGGAACTCAGGGTCTTGTGCTTGCGAGGCAAGCACTCTACCAGGAGCTATCTCCCCAGCCCCACAGACCCAATTTTAAGCAAAACTTTTCCTTTTTATCACTAAAAACTGATCACAACTGTTCCTCCTTTAGTATATGTGCAATAACATCTCTAAGTTATTCTAATTTATATTTCATAAATGAATCTACTTATCTTCTTTGATTCATTAATAGGTTTAGAAGATAAAATAACTACACACAAATCCATAAAATATAAGACAAACAAAAATTAGGAATCTGGATAATATAGAAATTCATACTTTAAGCTCTCATCATGATTATTCATACTCAAAGAACAGGAGTACCCAGAAAATGTTCTGCATTACCTCTGGTGCTGATTTATCAGTTATGATAACGCAATTTTAAAATTATACTTCTTGAAAATACATTTGAAGAAAGCTTCCTTTGATTTTCATGAGACACCACCGCAACACACACACACACACACACACACACAACTTCTTTTCCTTTTTTCCTCTCTTCTACATATAAAACCCTTGACTTTTGGGTTTGGCTTATTTCACTTAACATAATATTCTCAAGTTCCATCAATTTTTCTGCAAATGACATAATTTCATTCTTTATGGGTGAATAAAACACCGCTGCATATATATAATTACATTTTCTTTATTGCTTCATCTGTTGATGGACACCTAGGCAGGTTCCAAAGCCTGCCTATTGTGAATTGTGCTGCTATAAACATGGGTATGCACAGTAGTATGATGACCTTAATTCTTTAGGATAAATACTGAGGTGTGGTAAAGGTGGGTCATAATGGCAGTTCTATTCTAGTCTTTTGAGGAATCTCCATACTGATTTCCATGGTGGTTATGCCAATTTAAATCCCATCAAACAGTGTAAGAGTGTTCCTTTTTCTCCATGTCCTCTCCAGCATTTATTATTGCTTGTATTCTTGATGACTGCCATTCTGACTGGTATATTTGATATTTGTAAATATTTGATGAAATCTCAGTGTAGTTTTGATTTGTAATGGCCTATTTTAATAACATACTTCACAAGGGTCAGTGTTGGAAAATGCTTTTCTTAAAATTCTGCCTTCAGTTTTGTTCTTTCTGTATGTATGATCTGGAGACATGAGCGTGTGCATCTGTGCACAAGCACAGACATATCCTAGTCCAGAGAAGGCTTCCTGTGTCTAACAGGAATGGAATTATGGCACATATCCCGTGACTTCAGACTCCCTAAAGTTTAAGATTCTACATGGAATCTTAGGGAGTAACTGTATATTTTTAAGTCAATAAGCTTCCTAGAAGCTTTAACAGAAGTGTGCTATAATAGAGTATAACAATATTTTAAAATTAATCAGAGAGGCATACCATGAAGTTGAAAAATGACAATGAATGAATTAACAAGAAGAAAAAGTACAGAAAATCTGAGCTGCAACTACTCACTTATTGTTTTCCAATATTAGAGGCTGCACTCAGCTTTATATAGATATTTATTTAAATAGAACAAGTTCGCGCAAACCATTAGCAATGTAAGAAAAAGAACAACTTACAACGAAGTTTTTTAAGATCCTTGTGGTCTTTTTCTTTATCCTGCTTTTCTATTCCTGGTGAATCTGGTACTTCCTCTTCAATTCCTTCATCGGTTTCTACTGCCTATTGGTTAGATATTTTTCAAACACATATTACCTCTAATATGAGTTTAGTTTAGTAACAAAATTCTCAGAATGCTAAGTAATTAGCTTTACCAGTGATTTCAGAAACCAATTAGTATATATGGATGACTTACAAGAGATATCTGATAAATCTTTAAAAGTATCTTTTTCACCCTTGTGGCATTAATTTTGATTTCCGAAAGAAAAGAAAAAGAGAGGGAGGGAGGAAGGGAGAGAGAGGGAGAAGGAGAAACAAAGAAAATATTGCTAATAACTCATAGGATAAATAGGTATATCCTGAAGATGAAGCTACTTGCATATGAATGGCACCAACAGCAGTTAGGAGCAGGTCAAGCTAGAATATATGGTGATAAAACATAGCTACATTCTCTGACAGCAGGTAGGACTTACTTTCATGGATATGACAGCCTTATTGTCTATGATAACAGTATGAAAGCATAGTGTTGTAGCAATGTAAGATTTATATTAATAAAAACAGATGTTAGGAACTGAAAGAAAACCCAGAACTCATCTACAGCCTAACCAGGGCAACTTTTACAGGTTAAAAAACTAAATTTTCAAAGCTAAAAACTTTCTTTTGCCTCCCATATTGAGGTCTTTATTCCACAGAAGTTTATTTTTGTGCATGGGTTCCTGTTTCTTCTTAGACATCCATTTGTACCAATACATTTACTGAAAAGCTTATTCTTTCTCACTGTTCCACAGTGCTGGATCTGGCATGAGTGTCCACAGGTATGTGGGTCTGTTTCTAGGTTCATTATTATTTTTTTATTTTTTTTTAATGTCTTTTAGTTGTAGATGGACACAATGTATTTTTTTTACTTAGTTTTTTTTGATGTGGTGCTGGGGTTCCAGCCTCAAGTGTGCAAGGTAAGCACTCTAACCACAGAGCCACAACCTCAGCCCCTAGGTTCATTATTCTTTTTCACAGGTCTACTTGTCTATCCCTGCATGGATATGACACTATATTAGTTAATATAGCTCAATAAAATTATGATATATGACACAGTGAGTTCTTTTATTTTATTTTTATTTTTGAGAGTGCCTTGGATGTTTCTTAGCCCTTTGCATCTTTATATAAATTTGAGAACAAGTTTGTCAAGACCCACCAGAGAAACAATTGGGATTCTGAATGCGATTCAAACATCTAAAATCTATAAATGTATAAATCATTTGAAACAGAGATATATGTTGATATGACTGAATCTTTTAGTCCAAGAACTTGATACATTTTTCATTTAATTAGGGTTCTCAGCAGTAATTTTTCCTGCAGAGTTCTTCCTCATCTCTTGGTACATGTAGTCATCAGTATCTTTTGACACTTTGGAAATAGTACGTATTTTTAAACATCACAGTCAAAGGTATTCCTTTTCTCTTGACTTGGTACATTCCCTGATCCTATAGGCCTCAATAGGAAAATAATAAAACAACAACAACAACAACAAAATACAAAACACCAACGGCGACAAGGCCTGCAAAGCCTTGCCTGACTACTACACTAGGTTGGCCCCTAATGAGAGATTTTATAATATCTTGTATACCCTCACCAACATGACATTCATCCCATTATATTATATTAACTGTTATCTGTCTTTAGTATTCTTGTCCTTGACAGTAACCACCACAGAGTATATGTGTGGTATCTGCCTGCATATTTGTATCTTCCCAGTGCACAAGGCACTCACATATTTGTTAAATGAATGCATGCATATGCTTTCAAGGGACAGTGAACAGGTTACTATGATTACAGATGAAAATTCACATTGTGTAGTGTAGTAGGCACACCTGAATAGACAGATTGAGTTCAGACTGTTGAATTTTAATGGGACTCACAAGTTTCTGATCAGTACAGGATTATAAAAATGACACCAGTAAGTTTCATTTGCTAAGTATGGCACTAAGAAAGAAAGATGAGATTAAATTAAAAAATATTTAGAAGGCTATTCTTCTTGTATAAAGATATTAAGGCTTGTCTATCCATGGTTTCAGGAATAAGTGGAAAAGAAGGGACAGGATTCAGAAATATCATACATTATTACAAACTGCAAAGGAAGTATTTATAATAGCTTCATGACTAAAGTGCTAGAAGAGGTAAAAGTTCTCTTCTACTTCCCATAATTTTTCATTACTGTTACTGTCATGATCCTCCATATTGTTCAAGGTAAGAATAGTCTGAAGATGATAGCTCCTTTCTTTTCTTACTAGTATATAGCCTCAGAGTATAATTTTGAGAGTTTTGGAGGGTTGTTATAAAAATAAGAAAACCTGAGAGTACTGAACATCTTCAGAAGGGAAAGAGCAGAAAAACGAAAGAAGTGTCACTAGAACAGAAAGTGCTAATGAGGAAACAACAGTTATATTTATTTCAACAATTTTGTCTTCCATCTCTTTCCACCAAATAGTACTATTTCCAATTTGTGCAGTTATTGAATAAATACTATGTACTAGATACTGTTTATGCCTTCTTGAACCATCTTTCTGGACCAAGGCCAACCTAAACATTATTTCAAATACACTATCAGCAAACATTATATAAATGACAATGTTAAATCACTAATATCACCAGTAACTAGGAATTGCTAAAGTGACCATTGTCTTTCCCACTTCTGTCAAAATAAATACATATAAAGCCTTTTTTCATATGTAAACTAGAATTTGGATATGCAACAAGCAATTATAAAACCAAAAGAAAAACATCTGTGCAATAAAAATTTTATGTCAATCACATACCTGGTTACTGATAGTACTACTAAGAACTTTAAACCAATCGTTAATAACAGCATCATTATCAGATTGAATTAGCAGTTCTGTCCCTTGACGAGTTTTCAGCTTTAGAGGCAAGTGGGGGTAGAAAGTATTGTCAGTAATTTCAAAAAATTAAATAAATACATTCAATTCAAAGTTCACAAAACCACCAGTAGATCAGTGATGAAAGGTAGAAGTATTATATAGCTATGGAATATCATTTACTACAGCATAAAATAATCCCAGTTTAATTATTTCATAAAATGTGAAGCTGTTTTTCATAAATTCCCAATGAAAATCTAGTAATTTAGGATCCTAAACTCCAACACAAATGCCATAGTACTTGCTGAAACTAATATAGTTCATTATTTAAAAGTAAATCTGTTTCAAAGCTGAGCACTTAAAAGTTATAAATAAATGAAATATGCTTTTTTTTTTAAAAAAAAAAACAGGGCCTGAGACATTTCTCTGATTATAAAAGAATATGTGGAAGGGGATAAATTTTCAACATTTTTCTACTTAAAAGCAAATATAATGGCTGAGTACAAAGACTTCTGGAATCCTGACACTGTCATGTGAAGAAGCCTGGGGTAGCCTCCTTCAGGAGAGAGATCTTATGGAAAAAGTGGCCTAACCATCAGCAAGCACCAATCTCCAACAGAAGAATGAAGTCACCTCAGACCATCCAGCTCTACACAAGTCCCATGAATGGTCCCAACAGAAAGCAAAAGAATCAGCCAGATCAGCCCAGGTAAATGAAGCAAATGAAATGCCTCTTTTGTTAAGTCACTGTTTTGGAATGGTCTGTTGTGCAACAATAAATAACGAATAAAGGATCATACATAGATGTGGAGGGTTTTAAATAACCAAATGGAAAGGTCTTACTTTTTATTTTAAAGACTTCATTTTTTTTTAGATGGGTTTTAGGTCCACAGCAAAACTTAAGAGGAAGGTACAACATATTCCATATACTCCCTGCCTGCATACATGATAGCCTCCCCAACATCGTATCTCCCTTAATTTACTTTTTAATATCCAATGTAGTAGGTAAAGGAAACCATATCATTTTTGCCGCCCGAAAAAACTTGTAATATACTGTCTGAGTCCCAGTAACTTATGTAAGTGAAGCTCATTTTTGCACCACTTCCCCCCCCCCCTTAAATTATGGTACAAATTGACTGAACTATGCTTTAGTTACAATGAAAGATTATTCCCTCAAATAAGTCAAAAGCAGAATCCAGTTATTATGGGTTAAATGGGAGTTATACTAAGAAAAAAAAAATTACCTCAAATACATTCTTTTTGCTGGATTTATCCTTCGATGCCATCTCAATGGTTGCTCCCCTGAGATCCACTGTGAACTCTGGTTTGGACTGGTTACTCCCAAACTTTATTGTAGAAAAAAGGAAAAACCTTTATTTGTTATTCATGCATATGTGTGTACGCAAAAGAATTAAGACCAACTTTATATTATTAATATATCAAATTGGAGCTTATCATGAATTCTTCTCTTTCTGTATTATAAAAGAACAATTCCTGCTTTGAAAAATGTCTAGAAGTATGAGTGTACAGTTCACAGAAAAGGATATAAAAAAGCTCAATTTCCATCATAATAAAAATGTACAAATATATAAAATAAAGCCACACTGAAATCTTTTTTTCACTCAGAGTGGGAAAGTAATATCCAAAATTATGTTTGTGAGGCTATAAACTAATATGCCCTTATATGCTAGAGTGCTATAAATTATAACAACTCCTAAAGAAGAAAAATGGGTAATACTATTATTTGTAAAATGACAAACAAATATATATGTGGCTCAGTAGTTCCATTTCTTAGAATTTGTCCTAGACTCTATAGGGTTATATAAACTAACATGTTGAAAAAGGCAAAAAAATATTCTTATACAAATAATACCAGGCAGATATCAAGTACATTTTCCATCTAATAAGTATTCTCTAATCCTGATTTTGTGCTTTCAAGAGTTATTTCCTTATCGACTATTTATGTTGTCACAAACTAACAATAACTTATGAAAACAGAAAACCCTAAGCTCCATTTTCTTTTATTCAGCCTTTTGTCAGAAATTATAAACTAAAGCCAGAAGCTAAAAACCCCAACAATTTAATGAAAACTGTGAAAAGAATGGGAATAGCTGACATGTGGCTGAAAAGAAAAAACACTTAGCTATTTACTATATTTTGCTACCTAGATAAGGAAAAGATCAGCAAATAGAAAATGTGTTTAATATATACTTATTCTGTATCTTGCCATTGTTAACTTACTTTTCTGTTTAGTCTGCTAATTAAGAATAGAAAATAGCATTCCTGTAATACTTTTGGTTTGGATGTTTTATTCTAATGGCTGTTTAATTATAATTTAAAAGTCATGAAGTGTTACTGCAAATATTTCCTATATTTGATATAAGAAATTTCATTTGCTAAAATGTTTCCAAATCAAATTATAATTGTCATTGGAATTGGCTTTGAGCCACTGACCTTGTGATAACTTATTCACTATTTGAAATGCAAATAACTCTACTTAGTGGCTCCACATTTAAGATATGGTAAGGCTTCAACAGTTCTTTTACTTTTTCCCAGCTAGCAGTGTGAACTTAAATAATGTACTTAAGTTATAATAAAACATAACAAAATTTAGGATTTAAATGAAATTATTAGTGGAACCATGATGAAATTCATAAGATTTTAACTGTTTTCTACAAAGTCTTTGCTTTTAAAATCATTCTAAAAACATTTAGGGGCTGGGTATATAACTCAGTGGTAGAGTGTCTGCCTTGCATGTGAGAGGCCTGGGTTTAATCCTTAGTTTTGCAATATAATAACAACAAAAATCTGATCAATGAGCACAGATAACTTCCTGAATAGAAATGATACATCTCAAAAGTTATGAAACTTGAAAATGCACTTCAAAATGGCAAAAATCATTATGTATTGTCATTATACGTTCTGTAGATGTTTGGCTATAACCTAAGATAAAAATAACCAAACAATTAGACATAAAAACAATGACATGAAATGGAATGCCAGAAAAATGAACTGATATGGTTGGCAACATTTTTTGTTTGTTATTCTTTCCCAAAACTTAGTCCCATTTTTCTACAATCACCTCCCCACCAATGTACTCATGGCAAAGAAAGAAAAAGAAAAGAAAAGAAAAGAAAAGAAAAGAAAAGAAAAGAAAAGAAAAGAAAAGAAAAGAAAAGAAAAGAAAAAGGAAGGAAAGAGGGAGGGAGGGAGGGAGGGAGGGAGGGAGGGAAGGAAGGAAGGAAGGAAGGAAGGAAGGAAGGAAGGAAGGAAGGGGAAAAAAAGGAATTTTTGTGGCAAGGGGTATGCAACAAGAACACATACAGTGACAGCTGAAACAGGATCAGACTTTACATATGCAACAGCAGGCCGACGACTGACAGAGTTTTTCCAAGAAGAAAGCAGCGAAAGCAAGAACTCAGAGACTGAGCCCTGTTGGCAGAATGACTTGATGGGAAAAGGGAAGAAAATGATGTCAAAACAGTGCACAATGGCAAATGGCACACAAGAGAAAAAAAGCATAATGGAATCAGAGAGGACAAGAATACAATTCTATAAGCAGACACAATACCAGCAAAGCTAAAACTTACAGGCATTTTTTGCAGAAGCACTAGAATTTATCTGAAAGTATTTTCTGACTTTGTTATTATATATTCATGCTTTATAGGATTTATCTTCAACAGAAATGTCTTAGCCTATATTCACAACAGAATACTTGAGGGGTAACAGAAAGGGTTCACATCTGGTTCTCCTACCATCTTGCTAAGCAGCCTGCTCAGAAACCTCTGAGCTTCCTCTGGTGACGAGATGAGCAACTTTCCTCGGTATCCCCTTCAAAATCATCTCTTGGGAGTAAGCAGTTTTACCATCTAGCCTGCCTTCCCCTTCCTCTAGGAAAGAAGTGATTTTTTCCTTTAGGTGACATCTGGCAATGTCCAGAGATATTTTTGGTTCTCACAAGTAGAAGTGAGAGTGCTAGGCATCTATTAAATACACTGTCATACATAGGACAACCCCGCTACAACAAAGAATTATCTGGCCCAAAGAGGGGACATTTTTAGAAATTTGAAAGCATGTATAAATGAATGTTTGAATCACTACTGATATTTGTGGGATGATTTTTAATTCTTAAGGAATATAATGAGTGAAAACTGAAAGGGAGCACAACATACATTGCCAGTTTTCCCCACTGCATTATAAGCACTGAAGACAGGGACCATGTTATGTACTTCCAAACCCCCAAGTTTAATACAAGGCCCACAGCACTAAAGGCTTTTATGCTTGTTGTCTGGGAAAAAAAAAAAAATTACATACCCACATTTCTGAGGTGAAATGACACGGGAAAAACAACAACAACAACAACAACTATAAACTTATGT
Organism: Sciurus vulgaris; assembly: GCF_902686455.1. Taxonomy (NCBI): domain Eukaryota; kingdom Metazoa; phylum Chordata; class Mammalia; order Rodentia; family Sciuridae; genus Sciurus; species Sciurus vulgaris. Next base: position 42,342,263 of record NC_136473.1, on the reverse strand, counting down.
TACTGATAAAATGATCTGGTGGGTAACTTAATATTTTCCAGAAAACTATTCCAAATGAGAAGAAAAGGTCCTTGGGTAATATAGCATCTGAGTAAAATTTATCTTGTAAAGTAAAATTGGAGAGAACAGATGTGTATTTCATTTACTCAATTCTAACTATCCATTCTCTGAAAAAAGAGCATGAAATGTTAAAAAAAAAAAAAAATTGCATTTTGAATGGGTGGGTGATTTTACTTAGCATTCTATCGTTGAACACATGTCCCGGAGTAAGCAGAAGATTTGAACCTGCTATTTCTTCAAATGGAGCACCCAGGGTATTTTTTTGTTTTTAAATTTTTGGTACTAGAGATTGAACTCAGGGACACTTAACCACTGAGCCACATTCCCAGCCCTTTTTATATTTTATTTAGAGACAGGGTCTCACTAAATTGCTTAGGGCCTTGCTAAATTGCTGAGGCTGGCTTTGAACTTGAGATTCTCCTGCCTTAGTCTCCCAAGCCACTGGGATTACAATAATGAGTCACTGGGCCTGGCTCTTAAGATTTTTATACTAAGTATGAATTAATTTTTTAAATGTAGCCACTTAACATAAACCATCCAAATTCAAATGAAGGACACCGAAGGAAAAACTGCTCCTGATGAAGATCAGCTTCATTATATCACCTTCTTAAGGGATGGGATACTCAACAGTTTTCACTACAGGTAATTTTTGTCCTTTTGTCTTTATGTTAGCCTTAGACTCTCATCCTCAAGTAAGATGTGATTCTACTGTAGAAATAGGGTATAGTTTGCCTACACTAGATCTAGTTGGTGACCAAGCAGAGAAACAAAGCTAGATTTCTTTCAAATCCTTTTAAACATTCCAATTCCAGAGTTAAGAAGCATCCTGCATATTTCAACTTTTGATATTTACTGAATGTAGAATTTACCAAAGCACATTACATACAATAACATAGTTTTGCTTTGTTTTGTTTTGGTACCAGGGATTGAACAAGTGGCGCTTTACCACTGACCTACATCCCCAGTTCTTTTTATTTTGTATTTTGAGACCAGGTCTCACTAAATTGCTGAGGCTGGCTTTGAACTTGTGATCTACTGCCTAAGCCTTCTGAATTGCTGGGAAGTAGTCACCATGCCTGGCTACTTCACTCATAGTTTTTATTTAATATTACTCGGCTTTTACAGAACACTTAGTCTTCATTCCCTTAATATACGAAAATGGTAAAGCAAGGCAGTCTGGAAAATGAGCCATAAAAATAAAGATTAAGAATTGACTATAAAACCAAGTATTTTACCACATCCTAGATCTGTTTTGTATTTATTGAGATTACAAAACAGTACAGCTGTGTTTTATTAATGTATACCTGAAATTGTATTTTAAATATAACAATATTAATAAAATTTCATTTATAGGTAAATATCTGGTGAACTTCTAAAACTAAAAATTCATAAAATATTCTACAATTTCAAAATTGCCTACCTTAGTGAATTTTAAACTTTTGTTTCACTACTGCCACATGGTAACACAGTAACGCACCTTTAAAAGCTAAGCAGACCTTGCAACTTAATCAGCATTAATGCCATTTATGAGTTCTGAATTACATAAGGAGTTCTACAGTGAAAACTTTAAATAAAATGCAAACATTCTCTACAAATGATTATGTGCTGGATATTAACTTGGTATCTTTATACTTAAAAAGAAGTTTTCATTTTTTAAATCACTTACAAACCTGCCTATCTAAAATGATATGCCTCGTTTACCACACTGCTTTATCTACTTGCTTTATTTTATATACCATAATCTTCAATCTTTAAATATTAGTAATTATCAAATAGGTGACAATTACAGTTTGTTTCAGGTATTTTGTTTTTATTTATTAATCTCTAATTATTCATTCCTTTTCTTTCACATTTTCTTCCCTCAATTTCAAATAAAAGTTGAGCCACAGGAAGGAAGAAATAATCACACATTCCTCTAGAAATGCATTAACAAACAAAAAAGACCATATGCTTTACCTCAGAGAAAAGGAGGACATAATTATCAATCTACTTTAAGATAAATCAAGTCAAAATTTCAATTTTTTAATATGAAAGTATAACACAGTTCATTTCCACTGTACTGGGCAAAGAGCAAATCAAAAGATTAGTAAAGCAAAACAGAAGAAATATTCTAGAATGTTCACACTCATGGTCAGCTTGTATTTTTAGGTCGCCATGTCAGAGTAGTTGAGAAGTAGCATGCTTTATGGCATTCATGGTTCAGAACAATGCTACACAGTTCCATTAAAAAAGGAAGTGAATTTTATAAATTAATGTCTCTTTCATCATCTTATGATCCACAGGTCCTGTAATTGTATGAAAATGTTGGTAAGGTAGGATATGAAGCACACCAAATACACTTAGAATACTTTCAATTTAAATTTTATTTGAACACTTCAAACTCAATTACTGAAAATTTTTAGAAATATCCAGAGCATGGACTCTGGAGACAAAATAGCAAATTTCTAAACCCAAACCTGCTCATAGTAGTTTAAAACCTTAAGCAAGTTATTTATCTTTTGATACCTCACTTTCTCTTCTGTGATGGAGGGACATGAGGAAAAAAAAAGAGCTGTCCCAGAGTTAAGAGGATAAAATATACAAAATCCTCTGTAATTAGGACAACAGCTGACACACGTTAAGCATTCAAAAAATTTTTGCAATTACATGCCACAAATTATTTTTAGTATTTGTATTAACAATGAATGGAGTAATAACAATAGTAAACACTCAAATATACAAAACAAGGGTCAAAATCCCCAAAGTAGAGATGACATTTCTTTTTTTTTTTTTTTTTTTGACTTTATACACAGACACTGACACCTGAGTCACTGACTGATTACAAGGGTCAGATCACAACAGAAGGTGGGACTTGCCAAATTACTGCTTAATTTTCTGACTAAACACCTGAAATAGAGACAGAAAAGGTTTAACATTCTACAAATGAATCAAGAATGTCTTTGTTCTATCAAGTCCATACTTCAGCTCAATGGATAAAACTGAATCTACTGATTTAAATAATACAACTAATTAGACTTCTCTAATTAGCCCTCTTCTTTCTCTTACAAGTCAAAATGCATCTTCTAGAAAACTTCATTTATTTTTATATGCATATATACTGTAACTAGAAGAACTCTGGAACTTACTGAAAAATCCAGGCATAATAAGAATAATTCACACAATTTTAGAGAGAAAAACTTACCCAACTTGTGCTACTTCCTTGAGTTTTGGTAAAAAGTAAAGATGAACCCTGCAATACTGCCCAAGAAGACAACCAGTTCTTTCTGCAATTACAAAAATGACCAATTAAAGCGCCAATGTTTGGTTCTTCTAACCAAATTCCTTTACTGACATTCTAATTACTTTTAGTGGGGATATGATGCTAACAGAATTTACAGACATTTATGCTTCCAACCTGATCACAAAGGCCTTTAAACAAATGAATTTGATCAGAAATTTAAATTATCAGAATAACTATACCAAAATATCTAATTATTTTCATGTGGAACTAATAGAGCACAGTGTTATCAAGGATGTTAATGTTTTTTAAGTCACCAACTTAGAACATATTTGGTAAGAACTTATTATATAATTAAAAATTAGACATGTTTATTATCTCATTCACCTAATTCTTTACAGATACAGACTGTTTTATATTTCTTGGTTATCTCCTTTCCCCAAAGGGGTAGTAAAGACTAGGTACATTATAAGCATATAATAAATTATGCATTGATTGGCCACTGAAATTATTATTTTTTAGATTTTTAAAAAATTTCATGAACTACAAAGATAACACAGCTATGGAAAAACTGAATATAGACATGTGTAAAGGAAAAGGCCTCTGTTTCTTCTTCAATCCACACTCCAAAGGTAACCAATGTTAACATTTTTGCACATATGCAGCTTTTCTAGAATTGTCGTATTTCCAGGACTCAAGTACACTCACACTGAATAGGCTATTACCATTGTTCTTATCTAGAACTTTAAAGCTGATCAATGTTATCCATTCAACCTCCCCCTTCATTATCTTTAACTCTGTATTACAGAGTTTTGCTTAAATATCTCTTCCATTGGAGCTGTAAACAGTGTTTCATTTATTCTTATATCTATTGCAAGCCTAGCAAACTACTTTTCAAACGGCATGTATGACTGCATATAGAAAAATAAATAAAAATTAGCTTATAAGGAAATTCAGTTGCTGGAAGTTATGAAATCCATGAACACTAAGACTTTATTAGGGTTTCCTTATAGACAAACATGGTCAGTTTTATGAAAACATTATAGGCACTCAAAAGAAGGTTTATTTTCTATATTCAAAATATAGAATTTAATACCTGTCAATAGACCTAATACTTTTTATATCTGTTTGATCATTGTGGGCTTAAGAGGAATGAAATAAATAAAATCAACTACTACTCTATTTTTCCATTATTTTCCATAGTTTTGTTTACGATTGTTGATGCTACTTTAGTTGGTAAATGGTAAATGGCTATTCCTTATGATTAGATCTTCATTGTGGATCTACTGTAATGCTCTTTCATTTTATAGTGGCCACCTCTGTGATGTTTAATGCTTTTCTCTCTAGACTAGAACTCTGTCTGCAATTAATATTCCTTCTTTACTTTCTATATCTTGACATGTCATTTTTTTTTTTTAACTTTCTTGAATCATTTTAGGTGTTTCTTTTATATATAGTATTTAATTGGGTTATGCTTTATGTTTCAATTTGAGTATTTTTTCGTTTCAACAGATGAGTATGGTTCATTTGCATTCATTGATATTGACATAATAGATCTATTTGGTGCTTACTGAGACACCATTTTGTTATATTCCTATTTTATTATTTCACTGTGTGGCAATCTTGAGATATTTTGGAAGGAATTATTTTTATTTGTAAATCTACAATCTCAGAATATCATCTACTGCATGCTACCATAAAAAAATGCTTAAATTAGCATATTTCCACTATGAAGTCAGTCTGTAACCTCAAAGAAACAAATCCTAGTGTTTGTTGACAATAAAAACTTAAAACTTTCAACAACATGGATGAACCTCAAGAACATGATGCCAATAATTAAGTTCCAAAACATATAAATACTGTACGATTCTATTCATATATCGTACCTAAATAGTCAAAATCCTATGATTTTTTACACAGTAAAAAGTGTTCACCAAGGGATGAGGAGGAGAGTAGAGGGGTTAGCATTTAGTGGGTAGAGTATCAGTGCTATAAGTTGAAAAAGTCCTAGAGATCCATTGCATAACTACATGCACTACTAAACTATACACTTAAAATGGTTAAGGTGGAAAACAATGTGTTTTTTTAACACACACACATACACACAATTAAAGCTTCAGAAAGGATTTTGGAGAACATGGCACACTGCAATTATGATTCTGAAAATTTCCCAAAATATAATGGTTTTTGTGATTCTTTGTACAAAATAAAATGTGTAAAGATTAGAAAAATTAGCAACTCAATGAAAAAGTATTTCCAAGTGCCCAAGAAAATACTATAAAATTATGCACAGGTAAAAATCCACTTGAATGCAATAAAGACTAATGGTTTTTAATGTAGCTGAGTATGAAAGTTTGGTAAGTTTTTCAGTCTTCACTGAAAAGAACCTTTAGAAAACTAACATTTGTAGAGTTTTGGTGTAACAGGAAAACATACATAATTATACCACGTAAGGAAGGATTACTTTCTTGTACTCCAACCAAAATAGATGTCACAAAAGACTTTAAGCAGAGAAGAGCAGAGAATAATTCTACCATCTTCTATTATGTCAAATACTAAAGATTTGCAAAAATGAAAAAATGCTTCTCTTTTCATGGAATTCTTTTTTCTTAGAAAATACAGAATTTTTTCTTCATAAAAAGTTATTTGTATTTGTAATAGGTTATTTTTAAAGATTTCTCATTTTAATCTCTCACATAAGTATCTATAGATATAACCCACACAAAGGCCCTTAGAAATACTCAATAATTTTTAACAGTTTCAAGGTGTCTTCAGGCCAAAAAGCTTAAAAACCACTAGTATATGGGAGATTAAAGTAACAATTTCACTCAACTCCATGTAAATACATTTGAAGATGATGAAAAGGATGCTGAGTAAAACATAAAATTACAAAAAAAGTATTAAAAAACAAGTGGAACTTCTAAAAGACTATTTATCATAAGGTGGTTGGTGGTGGGGAATAAAATAAAAAGCAGAGAAAGTGGCCAAAGAGTCATGTGTACAACATACAGCTAAAATAGAGAAAAAGAAAAACAAAGATCAATTTCATAAATGAATTCTACCAAGGAACAGTTTGAGGAACACATAATTGCATAAATGCTACTTCAGAGCACATAAAACTTACAACAGCAATCTGACAAAAACAGTTCAATTAAAACATAAAAATTCAACTACTTGTAAATTTAGAACTCTTTCTTTAACAGATTGATTTCATTTTGACTATAAAATCATAACATTTTAGAAGAATTCACAATGGGGAGAGGGATGCAGAGTGTGTTGGTGCATGCCTATTATCCCAGCAGTTCAGGAGGTTGATGTAGGGGGATCATGAGTTCAAAGACAGTCTGAGCAACTTAGGGAGGCCTTAAGCAACTGTTTCTAAGTAAAATATAAAAAATGTCAGGGGATATGGATCAGTGGTCAAGCACCCCTGGGTTCAATCCGCAATACCAAACAAACCAACCCTACAACATATGGAACTAGCAGATTGTGTGAAAAAATGCACTGCTACTGGGGACAGGAAATGATTCAAGATCTTAGAGCACAATTTGATACATTCCATCAAAATGACTTTGCATATGCTATGTGTAAAAGGAACTATGCAAAATGCTATGTATAGTCTTGTTTATAACAGCAAAAATTGTAAGCATCCTAAATGTCAACCAATACACACAGTTATTCCATTCTTGCAAATAAAGGTTAAATTAATGATGGCATAGTTATGACATCATTAATTAAACCTTTATTTATTAACCAGAGAACATGTAACTATGCTGTAGTTAAAAATAATGTGACAGCTATAAATGCAATGAAACAAAACCATCTTCAAGATAAATTGTAAAAAGACTGTATTTAAAACAATCTATGTACATACAAACGTCTACATATGTATCCTATGTCTGGAGGAAAGCTCTAAAACTCATGAGACTCAGAACTGGTTGCCTCTGGAGAGAGGAAGTGGTGGCTGGATGACTGACTTCTCACAGGACAGAGTACCTTTGTTTTTTACCATCTGCATTTATTGCTTACTGGGGGGAAAACAATAATATTCAAAGAAAGTGAACGTTTCCTAAATCCTCTTCCCTATTATCTCTGAATTTAATTACTTGAGAAATATGTCATGACAAAGGAAATGTTTCATACATTTTATAGCAACCTTACATAATGACACTAGAAAATACATGGTTAGAAATTCTTCTGAACCTTGCTGGGTGTGGTGGCACACGCCTGTAATCCCAGCGGCTCAGGAGGCTGAGGCAGGAGGATGGCGAGTTCAAAGCCAGTTTCAGCAAAAGTGAGGCACTAAGCAACCCAGTGAGATCCTGTGTCTAAATAAAAAGAACAAAATAAGGCTGGGGATGTGCCTCAGTGGTAGAGTGCCCCTGAGTTCAATCGCCAGTACCCCTCCCCTGAAAAAGAAAGAGATTCTTCTGAACTTTTTAATTAATTCTACTGGAATACAATTACAACTTCTCATTTATTTCAATCAGCAGAATCACGTAAGAACATTAAAGATTTGTGTACTTACCGAACCTTTTTCCCATGTTCAGTAATTTTTGTTACATTTAACAATCCATACTTCTCTTGACCCTAGGGAACAGAGTAATATTGTTTATATACCATTCATGTAGACAGTGATGTCAAGTTCTAATATACCACCAAACCAAAAAGATCTGGTAATCCAAAAAATTAGCTTGAAAGAAAAGGTTAGTCAGTTAAGATGCTTAGTTCTAGAATACATTACTAATATGGTTATCTAATACTTTAGTAATATGGTTATCTAATACTTAAAGTTATTTTCGATGATCTTATAATTAGACATTTCCTCTCTATTAAAATAGTCACAGTAGTTTGCTATCAAATTAGATTTTCATATGAATAAGTCAGCCCTTGGAAAATGATTTAATTTTCTTATTCAAAGAAAGTGAAACAATGCCATAATGATAAATATCACACAAAAAATAGAAAACTTGAAAAACATATTTAATATGCTAACATACTGTCAGAATATAAAAATAACTAGATAGAACAAATGCAGCTACTATTTAATAAATTTCCCAAAAATAAATGGTATTCTGCATAGAACTGGCTTTAATGTGGCATAAAAATCTCAACACTTTATTAAACATACCACATGGTAAGCTGGGCTTTGAAAAAATTAGATTAGCTAAGTGAGGCCAAAAACAGTGACAAACATTATCATCAGATTTTATGAAGGCAAAAGCCATTATACCAATTAAAAGTTATCTTAAAATTCTTCCAGATGAAAATGAAAAAGCATCTTCACACCTTCTCACTGCCTTAGCATCTTATATTCAAATGAATTTAATCAAAATGTGTTTGCGCCTATAGTAATTATCGTTAGTAAGTACTTATATGTACATATGCAATTTTAAACTGAAACACACACACATTTACAAATAAAAAATATTCTCGATTCAGAATTTGATTCTTCACCTATATTTTTAATGTACCTTAATCAGAAAATATAAGTATTTTATTAATATAGGAGAAAAATATAATACTGAGTATTTTCCCAATATATCTAAAGATAATGTTGAAAGTTTCAGTCTTATAAAATCTCACTATCCATGGATAAAGTCAAAAAGCTTGTTAGCTAATTCACTTTTTTTATTTTTTTTTTGGTATAGTGAGAACTCATAAATAACCTATATGTAGTTTACACTAATTTTTTTCCATGAAGCATAGCTATATGATTTCCTTAGATATGCAAGTCTGATACTTTTCATAAGAACTCTTGCCTATCAACAAAAACATCAGTTATACAAATTAAGAATGTAAAAGATATTAAATAAAATCATTCTCAATTTACTGTTCCTACTCCCTTAGAAGCAAGAGGAAAATCTTTCAAAGATAGGGGAACTAAGTAACAACATTAACATGAGTAGCCAGGCACTGGTTATGTGAACTGGAATTGGAAAGGACAGAGCAGTAGGAATTATGGGCATTAAAAAAAGGTCATTGCTGAAAATGTGTAAAATATACAAAGGCAGGAAGGATATGCAGGCATCAAAACGAGAAGAAAAATGGATGACAGTCTAAGGACAAGAGAAATTATCTACATGTGGGGGCTCTCACCTGTATCGACAGATGATTGGAAAGCAGTGCAAAATTGTTCATGTATACAAATTGTTCAAAAGGGTACAGAACTTTTAGCAAATTCTCAACATGGATCAAGACCCAAGTACTAATGGTCTCAATTAAACACTAAATTTAAACATCAATTGAAATAAAATTTGCCACATCCAAATGTACAAAAAAAAAAAAAAAAAACACACACACACAAAAAAGAATGTACAATGTATTAAGTGCTATAAGAATTACATAGAGAGAGAAAGCAATCAGACACAGCTTCCTAGAAAAGCAGACCTTGGAGCTAAGGTGTAGAAGCTAGTAGGATGGAAGCAATATGAGATGAAAATAAATGGTAAAAAAGGCATGGAAGCTAGAGAATCTATCATGTTTGAGGGCCCTTAATTTCCCTGAAAATATGGGGTAAGATGGAGAAGTGCAAGAAATGAGACAGTTTTGAAACAATAGCCTAGAGTGGCAAGACTGGGAACCAACCAGAATGATATTCTAATAATTACTATAAGAAAAGACAAAGGCCTGAACTAGAGCAATGATAGTGACAGAGAAAAATGGGGCCAAATTAAAGAGAAATTTAAAAAGCAAAGATGATAGGAATGGGTGTGCAGGTTTTGAAAAGGAAGGATTCTGGATAAAATGCCAAGCTTGAAAAACTAGGAAGATGGAGGGATCTTAGTTTCTAGGTCACTTTTTCAGAGAACCTTTTCTTGACCATTCTTAAGTTGTTCCTCCCTTTCTTTTAACTAGTAAGTAATCTGCCATTATTTACTACCGTCTCAGTTTGATTCCCTCATTGCACTTTAGTATAGACTGTATGTTTATGTCCCCCAAATTTCATACCCTGAAACCTAATTTCCAACGTGATGGTACTTGGAGGTGGGGTTTTTGGAAGGTAACTGGATCATGAGGTTGGGGTCCCATGACAGGGATCAGTGCCCTTATAAAAGGAACCCCTGTCCCTTCTGCTATGTGAGGACAGACCAAGAAGGTACTAATGTAAGAACCAAGTAGTGGGGTCTTGGCAGACACCAAATCTACCAGTGATTTGGATTTCTGAGCTTCCAGAACTGTGAAAATAAATTTCTAATTTTAACAAGCTATTGTGTTTATGGCTGTTTTTTTACAGCAGCCAAATTGGACTATGAGATACTTAATGTGAAGTATTATTGTGTACATATTTTCATCCACTATCTATTCCACTAGGCCACAAGTTGGGACCACATCTATTATGTTCATCGGTGTATGACCAGTGCTTGGGACTGCATCTAGCATGTAGTTAGTATTCACTATACATTCTTCGAGGTAATTTTCCAACAAGTTAATAGTGCTGTAACATGAAAGGAACATAAGAGATGATCTGTGACCAATAAACAAAGCTTTTAAACATTTGGCAAAAATGCTTAAATTTGACATATATGAATAATATATGTTGGGTATATAGGTAAGAGATTTAGAAAAAATATTTCCCCAAATTAGACCCATTTTTAAAAATTTTCATACTACTTGGTATACTTTTACTACATACTATGATTCAAAATCTACCAATGTATTTGTTTCTTACTAAGATAACAACATAAAAATATCTTAAATCTTGCAAAATATGCCCAAATTTATACTTGAATATGGTAGCTTAACTATATTTGATACTACAAAGTGAACTTTATATTGAAAATAAGCAGAAATGTTTTAATAAGGACTAGCCAACTATGGTTAAATTTTAATCAAAAAGTTTGTAATAAAATTATCCTGTCCTAATAAGGCAAGAATAAAATTTCAATTATCTTAATCTGAGAAAAATGTCAAAGGTTCATGACCACTTTGCAGGCTCCAAAATTTCTAATCAATTTCATTTAGTAAAATAAACATTCCCTAAAGTAGGCTAAAAATTACTAAATACCAAAATCCATACAGGTCATCAAAATCCTTACCTTTAGTTAGTCATGTAATAAGATTCTTTTTATAACATAATAACCAAACTTGTATAATGATATGGTGCTAAAAAAGAATCAGTGTGAGGAGTCAGGCAGAACAGGTTAAATCCACAGGGATAGAAAGCAGGCTAGTGGTTGTGAAGGGTAGGGGAAAGGGAGGAGGGATAATTAATGTGTATGGGTTTCCTTCTGGGGTGATGAAAATGTCCTGTAATCACACAGAAGTAATAGTTGTTATAGTTACAATCACTGTGAATATACTAAATACCATGAGATGGTACCGTTTAAAATGGTTGATAATTTTATATGATTTTTACCACAAAAAAAAAAAAATCAAAGGGCCAGTGTTAGAAAAAGTTAAATACTCGAATCAAATTTTCTTTAAAAAGGCTTTTAATATTCAGTGAAAGAAACAGCAAATTTATCTGCTAATAATCTTATTTAAAAGGGTTACAATGTTTTTCTCCAAAATGGTCAACACATTTTAGTACTCTAAATGGAAGGCAAAAATCACAAGTTCAAGTTTCCAAATTATTCAGTATTTAGTAATTGGGATCTTTTAAGTGCATACTCTCAAGGGTACATTGGGACAAATAAAGAACAGCTTCTTAGGTGCTGCATCTATTTCCTGCCACTCCGACACTTGACACGGTCTGTTGGAGTACAGGATCTGACACTTGACACGGTCTGTTGGAATAAAGGACTCAACACTGGACACAGTTCTGTTGATTGTCCTCCCTCTTGGGGGCCATAGGCGTGGCATGTCTCCAGGTGTAGTTGCTTTTTAATATTAATAATCAATATATTATTTAGAAACTTATTGGGAAAGTTTTACTGTACTGGGACACAAAATAGTGCACAATAAAAATCTGGCAGTAGTACATAGATAAAATTATGAAAATAAACAACTGTGGCTGTGCTTGAGTTTAAAGGAGCCTGTGACTGCTTTAGTATAATAATAGATGGATAAAGAGGCATTCCTCTGAGCTTGGATGCGGTGTTTAGCCTTTGCTGCTTTCTTAGTTTCAATAGTTGATTCTAGAGATACTTTACATAATAAAAAATTTAGGTTAGTCATGAATATGATTTGTGCTTTTCCCATGTTTAGTCTAATTCTTTGAGAATCAGAATAAGATTGTAGTCCGTCATTGTGTGAAATTATTATAGACTAAATATTAACTATAATTTGATTTCTTTGCCCTTTAATAATAGTAAAAACTTTTCACTGTTAAACACTGGAGTTCATGGTGAGGGTGGTTTCTCAGAAAACCTAGTAATGTGTTTGTTCTGAAGGTTAAAGGCTGGCAGATCATGGTGCCCTCAGTTTAACTGGGAGACAAAGTTGTTTTAATCTAGTTGGGAAGTAAGATTGTTTTGGTCTGGGCTGTCATATAGAGAGAATGTGTACTTTGAGGAGAAGCATAGTTTGTACTTTTGAAGGTTTTTCTTGTTTTAAACTAACCAAAAATGATATAATCATTACTAAAGAAAAATATCTATAAAAAGGCTGGGAGAAAAAATAAAGACAGATCCAGCCTCAGAACACTTGGTGTCCCTGTGTGCTGTTTCTCCACCAGGCTGACGCCTCCCATCCACCGAGGACCCCAGACCCCTGCTAGGGCTAGACCCTGGCATTAGGTCAGCCCACAGAGCCTATTTAATTCATATTGTAGAAAAATGTTATTAGTTCTTCAAGATGTTTATATACTGCCTATTTCAAAAAGTATTTTAAGGGACTATGAAATTAATAATGCATTTAAAAACAGAATTTAAATTTTGTTTAATTAGAAGACACTGAAGAGGTAGATAGGCAATTTGTTGAGACTTTAAGGTGACATCAGGTAGCTAACTGGACAAGGTATAATTTTCACTTCTAAATTTGTAATTTCCTTTTTCTTATCACTAAGCCTTTATTCAAACCCCTATTTTAACTTACAAAGAAAAAGGAGGAAAATATCTCCTAGTAGTAACTGGATAAAAGCAGGAGAGGGGCAAGACTAGGTAGAAGCAAAGCAACCAGAGAGGAGGGTACCTGAGGCACAAGGAGGAAAGACATCTAAGGGGCAAGACTAGATGAGGGAGGCTAAGATAATATGTATGGAAGAAGAGAAGTACCCAGGACTGAAAAAAAATGCCATTTGTTTATGTGAGAACAGAATGGCCGTAGGCCATGGAAGAAACACTGGTGAGGTAGTTCCCTGTGATGGCCATCAGAGGGTACCATGAGTCCAGGAAGGTCTGTCTAGATGCTATCTTTAGAAAATGAATAAAAGAGTGGGGAAATAATTTGCAAACAATCCTATGAAACTCCATGTAGAAGATTTATGATTGCCTAGAAATTCCTTTTTATCAAAAAAAATGCATCTATAAAAGGAAAACTGTATATTACCTTTATTTAAAATAAGTTACAAAGGGTTTTTTTTTTTTTTTTGCTTTTTAAGACAGACTGACATATTAAAAGTATCGTAGTAACAATGTGCCTTAGATTCATACAGTAATTCTTGGCAAAACTAAAATCATGTTTATGGACCCAATATTGTGTTAAGATATCACAGAAGATAAAAAGTAGAAACATGTAGTTCCTATCGATCTTGTATTTAAAATCTAGTAGGGAGACTTGGGGTACCTGAAATAACTTGTACTTATTTGATGCAATACATGACTTGGAAGTTCAGAAATAAAGAGGAAACCATTTTTATTACATGAGACTAGTCTGACATGGCCTCCTTAAGAGTTAATTTTTAAAGAGGTACAGGACTTGGTTGCAAGGCCCATCCCACAATGTTAGAAATGTGTTTAAAAAAAAAAAAAAGTTTGAGTAGATATGTTAATTACCCTGATTTGATCATTACTCAATGTACACTTTGGACATCATATTGTATCCAGTAAATGTGTACAACTACTAAGTACCAATTTAAAATAAAAAAAGAAGGAAATGTATACAACATGTGGATAGGGACCACATGTTGAAGTCTGACTAAAAAATAACAGTCTATCATAACTTCATAAAATAGGAAAGTAATGATAAAAATGTCTTTTAAAAAGCTTTAGTTTCATTTATTCATTCAATGAATATTCATTGAGCAACTGTTATATGGCCCTGTAGTAGATAACTGGAGATACTCTGCTCCAGAAGATGATACTGAGTTAGAGGTTCCTATAGGAGAGTAGTAATGAAAAGAGTTACTTTTTTTATGAAATCAACTAAAATGTAATTCAATACTAAAAAAAGAGTCATAGGAAAACCTTATCTAATCCAGAGGATTTTATTCTAATTCTCTAAAGAAGCAAAGTTTGAACTGAGCCCTAATAAAATGAACAGAAATTGACCAGGCAAAGATGTGGGAAAGAAATGTTAAGTGGGCAGAGGAAACAACATGTTCAACAGCCTGGAGATGAAAAGCAGGCTCCCTTGAGGGACTGAGAAAAGACAGTGGGGCAGGAGAAAAATGAGAAAGAAGGGAAGATGAGAATATGAGAAGTATGAGATAAGACTGGAGAAGCAGTCAAGAGCCAGAGCACTCACCGTCCTTGCTAAAAACTTTAGGCTTAATTCTAAAAAACAAGGAAGTCAACAAAGGGCAACAGTAGGATCAGCATGAGAAGGCAGACTGTGAGTGAGTGAAAGGAGAGACTGAGTAAAACTATTCAAGTTAAATGGGTGACAGAAGAGAATTTGAAGGAAATTTGGTAACAGATACACATTATCACCAATATTCACCTGGCACAGACTGAGCAATGAACTTTACAGCACAGAAAAAGAAGGGTATCTATGCTCATTAGAAGTGGGGGGAAGATGCTTCTTACCTTTAGACTGCTGGCCTGAGGGGAAAAAGGGGTGTGTGTGTGTCTCTCTCCTTCCGCCCCACCCCCAATACTGGGGTTGAACACAGGAGTGTTTTACCACTGAGCTACATACATATTTTAAAGTGGGTTTTGCTATATTGCCAAGGTTGGCCTCTAACTTGATCTTCCTGCCTTAGCCTGGGATTACAGGCAGGTGCCACTGCACCTAGAAGAAAAGTGTAATTCGATAGTATCCTTCGGGATTTTTATATTTATTTTAAAAAAACAAATATAAATATGTCACGTAAAATATGGTATATAAATCAATCATGTTTTATTTTGCACAAAAGGGGGCTATCCTATCAATAAGATCCCAAGATATATTTAAACATTATATTCAGAGAAACCAATTTATTGAAACTAATTGAAATAACTGAACTATATATAATACTGTATGTTTCTATCATACTAACTGGATCTTGGTGCTTTGGTGAAGAGGGAGAAGATTCATTTTCAGGAAAGCAGGGTTTTGAGGCAGTTGGAGACTCCTACAAGAAATAAGTAATGAACAAAGTTACTCTAGCTTATATAAATCTATTTTTCCCTGTACTCATAGTGGGAGAGCTTAAAAAAATAGTCTGAGAAAAAATTTTTTCCTTGTTATTTTACCTTCCTATATTCAGCTCTAAAACTCACAGAATACTGACTTGGAAACTACAGATATTATTAAAAATTTATGAAATACAGCAAAATTTGTAGCAATTCATTCAAAAAAATTTTTATTAGTCAATGGACCTTTATTTTTTATTTATTTATATGTGGTGCTGAGAATCAAACCTAGTGCCTCACACATGCTAGGCAAGTGCTCTACCACTGAGTCACAACCCCAGCCCTAGCAATTAGCTTATTTAATTAAAATAATGGTCTCGGAATTACTTAAAACGAATGATAAATACTGGCTTAAAATTATGTTACACATCAGTTTTTTTTGTTTGTTTGTTTGTTTTTCCCAGTATTGGGGTTAAACCCAGAGCCCCACACATGCTAGGCTAATGCTCTAAACACTGAGCTACATTCCCAGGGTTTTAAACTTTTATTGAGAGATATGGTCTTACTAGGTTGCCCAGGCTAGTCTCAAACTTTCGATCCTCCTGCTTAGGTCTTCCAAGTAGTTAGAGTTACACGTGTGCACTACCATGCCCAACTAAATTAACTACATTTAAAATAATTAAAATCTAAACTCTTGTGGATAAATATATATTGGGTCACCAAACCAACTTCATATTGATATGGTAGGTATAAATACCTACAGGAATATTTGGAAATTGTAAAGTGAAATTTTACTTTAGCCAGTACCAGCTCTTAGAAAAACTATTTCCCAATACTTATTATCAATTTTTATATCAAATCAAATGCCTTCAAATATTCATCTCCACATTTCTATCATTCCAGTTTTCTGTGCTTATAAAATTGGAAAAGATACTGAACAAAGTAGAATTTGTCTTAATAACAATGCAAAAACCATTAACTCTACATAGTAATGAAAGTCCATAGGGAAACCTTTGAAGGGACAATGTTAAATTAAACCGTAAGTCCACACTATCAGTGGAGAAAATATTAAAATTTACAAAAATGTCTCTACAAGAAGGAATTAAACTTATTGCCCAAATCTCATTTAGACTAATTTTTTTCTGACATCTTCAATTTCTTGACTTCTACAAGAATATTTATTATTAAAGAAGTCTGAGAAAAATGAAAGATTTATGGTTCACTAATTAGAAATTAAGTAATTGAATAAAATGAAAGGCACTTCTGACATTTTTTAAAAGCACTGTCAGTCCTATAGAAATAAAATCCACAAATGAAGTAATGATGTATGCATAACAATTATAGCTATTATAAACAAATAATTTTACACTTATATATTTGTGTATGTATATAGTTATTTACAAATAACAGTTTTAGTAATAACCATACATAAGCAAAAACAAAAAGATCCACTCACACGTATATACACAACCATATACACACCTACCTCCTCCTCCAAGGTTATCTCCCAGATGAATTAGGACATGTTTTCATTACACTTGCCATACAATATTAAGTTCCTTTGATTATATTTCAAATTACATATACCTACATCCCTTATATTACATATTAGCTAGTTTGTTCTGTTTTAGTCCCTTTTCTCAAAACTTCAAAGTCTACCCTATTTTAGGAAGGTACAAGGTAATAATAATAAATAAAAGAGTTTACTTAATGAAGCGATTAGCTATTAATTCATTTACAAAGTGTAAGATGGGGGCCAAAGACATTTCTATTAGAAACAAGTAATCTCTGGTCTCAATACAATCATTCTTGAAAAAGGAAATATAGTAGGATTTCACACAAGTTGTTTTAAGAAATAGATGGAAAAGAAATCCCAAGGAAGATTAAAAAAAAAAAAGAAAGAAAGAAAGAAAGAAAGAAAGAAACTTTAAGTATATATCACCAAATAATCATTTCTTCTAGTATGAAGAGGCAGTGGAGGTAGTTTAACAATGGCTTTTGCCCTCAACTATTACCTATGGTGTTTAAGAGCTTGCTTTCTACATATCCTGAACAGTAACCTGATTCCTGGAGTTGAATGAATTTTTGTATTACAAGTTTCCAGGAATTTTACCTGCCTAGGCTAATTTAAATCCTAAAAAATATATTCAAGCCTATGTTCAAAAATACAGACTCAAGAGGGACATTCCTTTAAAATGCTTTCTAGATTCAATTGCCTAACATCCTTATGCTAGAAACTGATCTACTTTCACTGTTGTTCTTTAATTCCATTTTATAAATATGGTATGTGTGTAGATTATTTCTGTAGTTCCACAAGTCTACTTCATAACATATAAAGACTAACTTTATAGTCACTTATAATACCAAAATACTACACTTTTTTTGACTGAGCAATTAAAATCGATTACTTATAAAAGGATATAAGACTAGAAGTATCCAAATATAGAAAAATATGCCTTAAGAGAGTTCATTTTGTTTTTACCTAAAAAAATTCAGGGAAAAATACAAAAAAACCTGCTGATGCTGCAAGAGAAGCCTGACAGTTAAAAAAAAAAAAAAAAAAAAAAGAGTCCTCAGTAACAAGGATCTTTTAAAAATAATATATTTAATTTGGGGGGTGTTACCACTGCCTTTGCATTTCCCACTGGGGTATCTGACACTCTGCAAATGCATATTAAGCACCCACTCTATCCCCAAAATGAAACCATATTGTAAAGAAGTAAGTCCTTTGTACTGTTTGCACCAAAATTCATCCCCCATGTGAAATAGAGAACACCACTTCTCAGCAACATGAGAACATCACTTCTCAGTTTGATAAAAGAAGTACTCTGTATAGATAGCATTTAGGGAAACAAAAGAGAGTAGGATTCCAGTCTTCCCTAGGATGGAGAAAATTAAATGTAATCACTATGAAACAACCTAGAGATTGAAGACATATAAGGATAACAGAAATGTGACCTGAAAATGATAGGAGCTTAAACATTTGTCACCTACTAGGTTCAAATGTGTAAGCCACAAAGAAGTCAGTCCAATGAGCAAAAATGTAAAAACTCAAGGCCAAAACCTACCTAATGACAAATTGATACTAAATACATAAAAACATAGTCACTAAGGCAGACAATTTAATTGGGAAGATAATACAATTACATTTCATCATATGCGCAGATCAAAAGCTTAAGTTGGTTTAAAAGAAATCAAATGTTTTAGCAAAAACTCATATGTAACAATAGATATATTACATGAAACAAGATATTAGCAAAAATGGTTACAATCATTGCACAATATGATGCACAAAGAACTTGCCAAAATTCTCATCAGCTTTTCTCCAAAAAATCGTACCTTGTCATTGGTGTCCAAAACAATGGTGCTATGTCTCCACTTTGTTAATACTATTGGTTCTTGCAGCCGCCTGTCCAAGCTCCTACTTTTAATTATTTCTCTTTGCTGCTGGGCTGAAGGATTGTACTAAAGAAAACAAAATTTACTTCGTAAATAGAAATAAAAGCAGAATCTAAATATGCTGGTTACAAATTACACATGACTACTAGGTGAAATTCAACATATGACACTACCATAAATTTTCCAGCCTCAGTTTTCTCATCTTTGAGCAGCACTGTAACACAATTGAGAAGATCACAGATTTTGGTGCTGAGGAAACTTAGTTACTATTATCTTTAACAAAATATCTGAGTTTTTTTCAACTGCGAAAACAGATACAACAGAAACATCATCTCATTCATAGAGTTGCTCTAAAGAGTAAATGAAGTATAAAAATGCACTACAGATTTCCCTGGCAGTATATTCTCAATAAATATTAACTCATAACTTAGAAAAGGATGTCATTGAACAAATTTATTTTTTAAGGTAGCTTTTTACTTAGAATTTAATTTTGGGTTTAAGGTTTTAAAATAACACTTATATACACACATGATAGTATTTGTATATTTAAGAGTTTTGCATTAGAGCACAGAATTTTATGAAACAAACACACAATTTTATAAAATATAGATATCAGGGGAGAAATAGGCCCTAAGATAGTAACAGTGAGTATCTTCAATACCCCCAGTTTAACCAATAAATAGATCAACAGGACAAAACGTGAACAAAGAAATAGCTAATTTACACTGTAAATCACATGGGCTTAGTAGACATCTACACAATATTTCATCCAACAGCTTCAAAATATACATTCATTTCATTAGCACATGGAACTGTTTCCAAAATTGGTCACATATTAAGGCCACAAAGCAAGTTTTTAAATTTTTTTTAAATACTGTAATAATTTCTTGCTATTTACTTATCTGATCATAATGAAATGAACAATAGCAGAAGCAACTGCAGAAATTGTATGAACACATGAAAACTGAACAACACAGTATTAACAAACAGTGGGTCACTAAAGAAGTCAGAGGGAAATTTAAAAATTCCTTGAATCAAATGAAAATAGAAACATACCAGAACCTGCTGGATACAGTGAAAGTAGTACTAAAAGGAGAGTTTTACAGCAATGAGTGCCTACATCAAAAGAAATCACAAATAATGTAATAATACATCTGGAGGTCTTAGGAAAACAGAAATAAACCAATTGTAAATCAGTGATGCTAAGTATTAATAAAGATCCAAGCAGCAATGAAATGAGATAAAAAGAACACAAAGTATCAATGAAACACTGTTGGTTCTTCGAAGAGATAAACAAAATTGACAAACCTTTAGCTAAACTAACCAAAAAAAAAAAAAAAAAAAAAAAAGAGAAGACAAAATTAAAGATGAAAAAGAAAATACTACAACAGATACCAATAAAATTCAAAGGATCATTTGGGGATATAGTGAAAAACTATATAACAAATTAGAAAACCTAGAAAATATGGACAAATTTCTGAATACCTCTGACCTACCAAAATTGAATCGAGGATACAAAACACCTAAATAGGTCAATAACAAGTAATGCTAATAAGGCAGGAATAAAGTTGCTCAATGAAAAAGAGACCAGGACCTGATGGATTCACTGCTGAATTTTACCATACTTTTAAAGAACTAACACACTGATCTTCAAACTATTCCATAAAATGGCAAGGGTAAAAACCATTCCTAAACCTTTCAAAACCTGGTAAATACACACACACACACAGAACCATATAACTAATATTTCTAAACATAAATACAAAAATTCTCAATAAAGTACTTGTAAGTCAAACTCAACAAATTAAAAAAAATCAGATCAAGTTGGTTTCATTCCAGGGATGCAGGGATGGTTCAATATATGCAAATGAATAAACATAACATAGCACATAAATAGAATCAAGTATAAAAACCACATGATCACCTCAATAGATACATAAAAAGCCTTTGGAAAAAATTCAACATCCCTTCATGATAAACACCCCGAATAAATTAGGCAAACAAGGATCATTCCTCAACATGATAAACATTATATACAACCAACCCACAGCCAACATCATACAAGGGGAGAAACTGAAAGTCTTTTCTTTAAGATCATGAACAAGACAATGGCATCAACTCTTCCTGCTCTTATTTAATAAAATACTAGACATTCTAAGCAGAGCAAATTACACAAGAAAGAAATAAAAGATAAACAAATAGGAAAAGAGGAAGCCAATTAATCCTGTATGCTGAACATATGATTCTATACATGAAAATTTTTAAAAAGATTTCATCAAGACATTTAGGATTGAAAAACAAATTGAATAAAGTATCAGGATACAAAACCAACATACAAAAATTAGTAGCTTCTTCACAGAAATTGCTGAGGCTAAAATTAGGCAAGCATCCATTCCATTCACAAAAGCAGCAAATGAATGAATGAATGAATACATACATACATACATACATACATACATACATACCAAGGAATAAATCTCACTAAGGAAGTGAAAGCACTCTACAGTGAAAATTACAAACACTCAAAGAAGAAATTAAAGAAGACACCAGAAGATGGAAAGACTTCCCATGTTTAGGGATTGGGAGAAGATACTGTTAAAATGGCCATACTACACAAAGTGTTCTACAGATTCAATGCAATCCCCATCAAAATACCAATGAACAAGATAAAACTACAGAACTAGAAATAAAGCTATGCATCTTCAGTCAACTAATTCTTCACAAAAATGCCAAAAACATTTAATGGAGACTGGACAGTTTCTTCAAGAGATGGTGCTAGGAAAACGGGATACGCATGTGTAGAAAACAAACTAGATCTGTATAAAAAAAAAAAATCAATCAAAATGGATCAAAGGTCTTAATGTCAGATCTGAAACCTTGAAACTACCAAGAAAACATTATGAAAACACTTGAAGATATTGACACATACAACCATTTCCTGAACAGGACCCTAACAGCTCAGGAAACAAAAGCAGAGGATTGACAAATGGATTATATCGTATTTAAAAGTTTCTGTATGGCTACAGAAACAATGGGCAAATAATCTGAATAGACATGTCTAAAGAGAAGTACAAATGGCCAACTAATACACGGGGATATGCTCAACATTTTTAGTTATAAAGGAAATACAAATCAAACCCATACTGAAATTCCACCTCACCTGTTAGAATGGCTATTATTTAAAAAACAGAAATACAATGTTGTCAAGAATATGGAGAAAAAGCAAATCTTATACACTATTGGTGGGAGTTTCCTCAGAAAACTAAAAAGAGAGCTACTCCATGATCCAGTTATACGTCTCCTGGGTATTTATCCAAAGGAAATAATGTCAGCACACAAAAGAGACACCTGCATACCCATTTTTAGTATAGCATTCTTTATAATAGGCAAGATATGGAATCAGCCTAGTTGTCCATCAATAGATGAATAGATAAAAGAAATATGGTATGTACACACAATGTGGAAAGTTCAGCCATAAAGAAAAATGAAATCCTGACTGTGCAGGACAATGGATGGCACTAAAGGTCATCCTGCTAAACAAACCAAGTCAGACACAGAAAGACAAGTACCATATATTTTCTCTCATATGTGGAAACAAACAAAAACACCTAAAGTAGAAAGGGAACCATTAGGGACTTTAAGACTGGGGGGACAAGAGAGTGCAGAAGAGCAGGATGGACATCATCAACACGATATAAACGTGCATAAAATGTCACAATAATTCCTGTTAATTTGTAAAATTAATACCCGTTAGTAAAAAATGACATATACAATAAGGCCTGAGACTGCACTTTGAAGAAAAAAAAAAAAAAGACAAGAAAGAGGGAGTTGGGGTTTTAGGTTTTGTCTTTGTTTTCATTTAAAAGCCAGAATACATTTGTTTTTCGAAAGTGATGATACTAATTCTAAAAGTCAATTCTGAACATACTGCTTGCCTACAAAGATAGGTAATCATTGCCAAAAGAAAGCATATAAAATTAAAAACACGTGACCAGTAAGATATTAAATCATGCAAGAATTGATATTCCAGGTAGATCACCAAGAAAAAAAACATCTAGAAACATAGGGTGTGAAGAGTTTTGCTGTCTTGTGCAGGCAAGTTCAATAAATTATAATGAAAATGACCAAATAATCTACTTTTAACAGATAAATTCTTCCCCTCAAACTTGATACCTGACATCCACTCCTCTCACCCCTAAAACAATCCAGCAAATCTTAGCTTTTAATGACCCTGATTATAATTTCAATAAAATTATATTTTAGGGATGCTTTACTATTCTAAAAATCTTCCAACATCTTCCTCTCGACAATATATCACTTCTTTACACTCTAAACTGAGTCCCACCCAGGCCTCCCCAAATGTCTCCCAAAGCTGTTACTTCCTTCTCCACGTTAAATTTTGCCATAGCCTGTCAACTGCATATAGATGTGTTTTTAATTCACTGTGAAACAGCAATCTTAAGACTATCACATAAGTTCACAAAGGATAATTTCTAGACCAAACGATGATGTTTAAAGCCCCCACCCCCAATTCTGTGCCTGACATCTCTAGGTACAAAAAGATCCAATTACTGTATAGTGCTATATCTTCCCTGAAGTACAATCATCACTAATGATAATTAAAATGTGTAGTTTTGTGTAAGCCTGTATATAAACTTTAATGGAAGCTATCCTAGCTTTTAAGCATGTAATTACTACAATTTAGAAATCCTTTCTATGTGACAACAAAAATAATGTAAAATTAAATGAATAATTATCACAATTTTAAATGTGTTCACAGATTCACAAGCAACAACATATTCATAAAAGCAAACAAGGCATAAATGAAATTAATGTTATATGTCAAATAACATAGAAGATGTTATGTAAGGAGCACATAATTTTAGAAGAAAAACCAAGAAGATCCCCACAGTTAAAACAGACACAAAGACCTACTTTTTAAAAACTTTCCTTTAGGAACATTCATTTTTTTTTTTTTTTTTTAAAGAATTTTAACTGACATTTTGTTCTGAATTATTTTGAACATATGTGCAAAAAGAGAGACTACAAGAAGAACCCACCATTGAGATTTGGAATATTAAGACATTTGCTTTAGGTTTGTTTTTTTTTTTTCCCAAAAGAAATAAAATGTTGCCAGGCATGGTGGCACACACCTGTAATTCCAGCAGCTTGGGAGGCTGAGGCAGGAGGATTGGAAGTTCAAAGCCAGCCTCAGCAAAAACAAGGTGCTAAGCAATTCAGTGAGACCCTGTCTCTAAATAAAATACAAAATAGTGCTGGGGATGTGGCTCAGTGATCAAGTATTCCTGCATTCAATCCCTGGTACCCCCCTATTCCCACAAAAAAAGAAAATATTACAGACAAATTAAATGCCCTCTGACCAAAACACCCATGTTCCATTGTTTCCCCTGCCTCCCAAGATATACCACGTAAGTTCAGTGTTCATGTACACACACACACACATACACATGTATGTACACATACACAGATATTCTTTAAAATTTATCTGAACGTTGAAATATTACCTCATATTAACATTTTTCTGATTACTTGTGGAAACTGAACAACTTTTCAGATATTTATTGAATAGTTCCTCTTCTGTGTCGTGCTTACTTATACATTTTGCCTATTTTCAACTTTGTCTTTCACTTACTGTTATATACAGAGAACTATTCTGGATTCTAAACTTTTCCAGGGTATGTAAACTAAATATATCTTTTCCTGGTCTGTAACTCATTTCCCCCTTTGTTTATGGTATCTTATATGTGTAGAATTTTAGTTTTTGTGTTTAATTTTACTATGGTAACATCTGGCAATGTTTCCTGTTATAAAATAGCTTCTGGGTCCGGTTTAAGAAATCCTTTCTGTGAAGTCAAAGATATTCTCTGGTATATCCTTCTATTATTAAACTTACATTGAGCTTCATATGAAGTAAGATCAAAACCTACTTCTATTTCATTTTTTTCATGTGAATAACCAATAATCTTAGCAACAGTTACTGGATGGTCAGTGCCTTCCCCATTAACTTGTAATGGAACATTTAAGTTTTCTATTCTGTTTTACGGATCTACTTCTCTATCTACACATGTGCCCTTACTATCCCAACTAAATCACTAGCAGGAACAAAAACCTCCTGGCTCCAACTTCCAATTCTCTATCAGGAATATTTTAGCTCTTCACAGATCTTTGTTTACAAGTATAAATTCCAGGATCAGTTCCAAAATGTAGTGAGGGAAGAGATATCAAATGAGAATGCAATGAACGTGTAGGTGAATTTGGATATTTTTAAAAAAATAAAGCCTCCTAAATCAAGAGTTTTAATGTTTCACAGAACTTTAATAGGAATATTCTTAGTTATGACACTTACTGCTGCAGCTAAAAATGTTAAGTAGGATCTTTATTCCTATCACATTTACAAGATGACTTTTTTACTGGATAAATGTGTAATTTTTATGTTGGTTTTATATTTAGCATCTTTGCACAAACTTTATCAGTTTTAAGTTTACATTCTCTTGAGCTTTTTAATAATCATAAGTACAGTTTTATCTCTTTTCAATTCTATTATTTCTTCATTTAATGGTTGAATAGAAGCAGTGGTTAAAAAAATCCTAATCTCTAGTTCCTATCTCCCTGGAGAAAGCTTCTGTAATCTCACTATGAAGCATGAGCCTTTGTAGATTTGGGAGAGAACCTTTAGTATGATGTCTCATATTTGAAGTGACTTTTTGGTAGAAGTATATACTGAAGTCGATTTTCTACCATTCTGAAAAACTAACAGATGTGTATATGATTTATACTTAATGTAATTACTTTTGTTAGGATTTAAGTGTGCCATTTTATTATCTGTTTCCTGTTTATCATTCTTGTTTCTCCTTTTCTACCTTCCTATGTGCTACTTGAGCAATTTGTACTATAATATTTTAATATATCTAGATTCTTAAGTCTCTCTTATTACACTTACTTAGTACTTGCTGTAGGGATTATAATACACATACTTTAAATTATCACAGTCTAATAGTATCACTGTTTTACTATTTCCAGTAGAATACAGAAATCTTACTAATAATGACATTCCTTTACTCTTCCCTCTTTATGACATAGTTGTCTTAAATATCATCTCTACATGAGTCCTACTTTAGAAATGTTATATTTTTTGTTTCAAATGTCAAACATAATTTTAAAAACTCAGGATAATAGTCTCCTCTGATAGTCACTCTTCCATTCATTCTGGACTTTCCAAGTTTTCTTCAGTTAATATTTTCCTTCCATTTTCAGGACTTCCTATAATCAATACTTCCTTCTTGTCTAGTAGTTTTATGGTTACCTTCATTCTGCTCTATTCCTGGTCAACGGCACAAAAGAAAGCATATCCTTCTGTATCATGCATTGTGCGGGATGGAAGATGTAACCCCATCAGTCATCCCTAACAGGCACTAATCATACAGTATCTTTCTAACCCTATGTGGGTACTGTGAGGAGGAGCCCTGCTGACTAACTCCCAACTGAATGCAAGCAGCACTGTGAATTATCCTCGCCATGCACTAAGTGAACGGCAGCAAAGGCAGCACCCCACCTGTCCCAGAGAGGGAGCAGGATTACAAAAAGGAGAATTTATTTATATATCCTGATCAGTATTTATGGCAGATTTTTTAGTTAAAGACTCATGCCTTCTTTCAATTTTAGAAAATCCCCAGGAATATTTTCAAATATTTTCTCTTATCATTTCTTCCACTCTCTTCTTTTAGAATTCCTAGTAGACGACTATAGGAAAATTTCAACCCATACTTCAGTTCTCTTAATAATCTTTTCATTTTTGTTATTTTCCTGTCCCTCTGACTAGAGCTTATGCTATCTACTACATTTTTATTTCAATGACCATTTTTTTCATCTTGAAGACTGCTAATTTATTTCTTACCAAATTCATATTTGTTCATCAAAATTTTTGCATCTTTGAAAATGAAAGTCTTTAACTCTGATCATCATAGTACAAATAACTCTTTAAGTTATTAAGAAGATTACTTTTGGGGCTGAGGAGATAGCTCAGTTGGTAGAGTGCTTGCCTTGTAAGCACAAGGCCCTGGGTTCGATCCCCAGCACCCGAAGGAAAAAAAAAAAAAAGATTACTTTTATCTGGAGTACAATCAATGTTCTCATTCTTGATTTCTTATGACTGTGGCATTACATATCTTCACACATTTTATTTAAAATTTTAAACCACAGACTTCATTTTTGGTGACAGATAATTTTGTTTTTTCTCTCTCTCCTCTTCATTCACCCTTTTCTTTCTCCTTCCAGATCCTTCATTCTTGTCTAGTAGTATTATGGTTCCCTATCCCTGATACTAACCCAGGTATGTATTGGTACACACACACACACACACACACACACACACACACACGCACACACACATTTAATTACTTGTTATATGAACATCATTCCACTTTCCAAATTTGTAACAAACTTCTTTAAAGACAAAATAGTATTGATCACCAAAGATGCATTCAGAAAAGAGTTAAATTAAATTTCTCGTATATGCATTGGGCATAATAAGTATAGCTGACAGAAATTACCTTAGGCTTTAATAAGTATAAATTTCAAGTACAGAATTTAACCTGCAACTGTCTTTATTATATAGTCAAAACTGCACAAAGTAGAGTTTCTACTTTATTTTTCTATTTCCTCATACCTCCTTTCAACATTTAATTATAAGTTTATAAATTTGCCACGACATTTTAACACTCTATCCTAAGTGTAAATGATGGCAGAAGATGAAATAATATCTTAAAACTGAGAACTACACATCGATCATAAGATAACGAGCCCTTGTTGCTATAGAACTATCCTTTGAGATCCTGATACCTCAGCTACTTCCTCTCTTAAAAAGAGAATCCAGTCAACGTCCTAGAAGATCTTATTATCACATGCTACCTCTCACATGACTGACTCAACTGACCCCAAACTAGTTTCTTGAAAACTGAAGCCAGCTAGATGTAAGATGGCACTAACGGTACTCAAGAGAATTCTTATTTTCAGGAATAATGAAAGACCAATTTCAAGCTAAACAAAAAGAATTTCTGAATAGGAATAGTCAGTATTGTAGTATTAGTAATAATGTTGCAGTAATAGTGTTTCTAAGTTGACTGTACATCTTAGGAAAATTTAGTGAGGTACAGGATTCTCAATGAATTCTGAAAAACCTAGCCTTTCTACTTTTTAAAAGGTTAAATAATTTAAAAAAAAGTCTGTTGAAACTGTCTTAAGATATCACTTCATCTACTACCTGAAACAGAGTTTACTATTAAAGTTATTACCTTTGGCAATTCCCATTCTGACCGAGATCCATCCGCACTGTAGTAGTATTGTCTACCTTGATCATCAACATGCTTGAGCCACTATAAAAACATAACAGGTTTTTAAGTATTTAGATAAAAGTGAGTTTAAGCTGCTACTACTAAAGATATTAGACATTATTTTTTATGAATTTTATTCTACTTGCTCAAGAACACTGTAAAAAAGTTAACACACATACAACTAATAGACTTGCATTTTTAAGTTTGGTAAAAATGAATAGTGCTCAGTTTTAATGGGAATTTCCTCTTTCTTCAAATATCAGGCTAGTGATTCAAGCAACACTTAACAACATCACAAGAAACATATGACATAAAAACATATAGATGTACATATATACTGGAAAATAAACTCCCATCCTGAAAACAGGTTTGAAGACAGCAAAATAAATTGTTTTTCAGAGTTCAAGTATAAAACTTAACAATGGAAACCCCGCTTCACACAAACCCTTAAGCATTGCTTCCCTCAGCCTACGCATTTTACTCAATACAATTTAAATATCAGTAATAGGAGAACTTCATGCAACAACAAATAGGGAATAAGAGAGTGGAAAAACACAAATGGCTACTAATACAAACATATGATCTACATTATGGTATAAATAAAACTGCCACTTCCAAATGTTCTGGTGTCAAATAACTGAGGCAGAGAAGAAGGACAAAATCCTACTCTGTTTATTCCCAAGAGTTTATTCACTGTAAACTAGCACCATCAACCAGTTACCTTCTTAAATGATACCAGATGTAATATACACACAAAACTCCAATATTCACTGCCAAATCAATTAATCATAAAATACTAGATTCATGGATTTTGTTTTATACAAATTTGGTTGTAATGGGTAAAGGAGTATAAGCAGTGAGACAATGTATAAAAATGGTAGGTTGAGAAAGCAATTTTAAAAAGAGTATTCCTAAAGAAATATGCTTATTGAGGAAATCTAAGCAAATGACAACTGGTCTGTCCTTAAAAAGTTGGTCTCAACTGAGTTATAAACACCACAAAAATCCTATCATCATAGCAGTTTAAAACCATGAATCAGTATACTAAGTTCTCATGTTGTCAACTGCATGATTATAGAATTACAATGGAGAATGTTTTCATGTGTTTCTTTTAAAATATTACTAAAATCTCAGTACACAATTATTCATAAGAGATTTCTGCCTAGAAATACTAGATGAGAAAAAAAGAAAGTACCTTTTCATTAGTATAGTCACTGGTATATAAGGTATGCCCACGTTCATCCAACTCTTCTGACCAACCCCTTGGAGGAGAACCACACTGACTATCTGACTGGCTGTAACAAATGCTGTGGTAGTTTTCTTCTGATGAAAGAAGCTATAAATAGTCAGAAAAATAAGGATTTTTCTTTTTTGAATATAAATATTCAGCAACTGAAAATCAAGGAGAGCGAATTTACTTGGTTATAAGTACCAAAGTATCTTGAATTTATTTGAATATTTAATTTTCAAAACAAACTTAAGTTTTTAAACAGTACATTGCACGTGGTGAGGTAAAATTAATAATGGTTAGTTATTTTATCACATTAATGCAACCCTAGAAGAATTTACAATTAATAAAACTGAAAACCACGTTTTCAGACTAAGGAGTGATAAAATGCTAACCTTTTATTTAATGCTGTGTTCAACTGAAATTTCAGGCTAAAAACTGATAGGGGTATGAATGTGAATATGCATCTATATGAAAATGAAGGCGGAGATGAAGGGAATTCATTAGACTGAGTTTCTTAAATATTCTCACTCATCTGTATGTCATGAGTACTGAATCAAATGCCTGGCAAATATACCTTTGGTCTTTTTTTTTAAAGTATAGGGGAGAGGGAGATAGAAAAAGGCATTAGCTTTGTGACACTGGATTTTATGTTCTAATTTACTAGCAAGTTATCTTAATTCACTCAACCAGATGCTTATAAAAGACTACTGGAAACTAAACTCCAAAATAAGAAGTAATAACATTCAGAATTCAACCACTATTTATTAGTGTAATAACCCTTCCTATCAACTCTAGCTAAAATACTTTCTGCAATTAAACCTTACTTAAGCTATACTTTTGCCACCATAACTTGGCCTAAAAAACTACGCTGGACAGATTCTCAATGTTGTGAAGATATATACAGCCCTAACATCGGTACGTTCCCAAAAACTGACATGGAGAATTTTGCAGAAGTACTACATGAAGTGGGCTGTGTTTTGCAATAGGAACACACTTTCAAAAATGGAAAACCTAATTCAGAAATCAGGAATTTGTTTTTCATGTGAGACAACTTAAAATGTAACATAGTATAAAAAATCTTTTTGATGGGCTGAGGATACAGCTCATTGGTAAAGTGTTTGCCTGATATGCAGGAGGCCCTGGGTTCAAATCCCAGAACCACCACACACACACGAAAAAGTTTTAGAAGCTGAAAAAAGGGTCCTCTAAATTGGTAAAATTAACAGACAATCAAAATCACAAAATCAGCCTTTGCATGAACATAACATTTTAGTTGACAAAGTATACGCATCATAATGTTCAAATTTTGTAAAGTCAGATATTATCTTCTGTCATAAAAAGTAACCTCTAATATCTTGGTATGTTTTATTACACTGTAGAACCAGGAGAACCTTAAAGATCTTGATATCTATCTAGAAAACACCTGCTTAGTGACATTTTACCATTCAGGCGGGTAACTGGCACAATAACTGTGGGGTATATACTGCAGCAAATGTGCCTTTGAGAAAGATGAGAGGGCTACCATGTGCATTTCATAGAGAAAAACAGTGGGGATGTACCCCAACTGATTATCTGTATGAAAACAGTTGAAAATGTGACATCGATTTTCTTAAGATTTTTTTAATCATTAATGAGCTGGATAGGCATGGTGATGCATGCCTGTAACCTCAACAATTCGGGAGGTTGAGACTGGAGGATTCCAAGTTTGAGATCAGCCACACACCACAACTTAAGCAGCCTAGTAAGATCCTGTCTCAAAATAAAAAATAAGAAGGACTGAGGATGTAGCTCAGTGGTAAAGCGCCTCTGAAAAATCCCCAGTATCTATCAACCAACCAACCAATCAATCAATCACCAATGAGCACAAAGTTAAGAAACAGTCAGGCATGGTGGCACATGCCTGTGATCCCAGTGACCTGGGATGCTGAGGCAGAAGGATCTCAAGTTCAAGATCAGCAACTGAGTGAGACCTTGGCTCAAAAAAAAAAGGATTGGGGACGTCACTCAGTGGTTCAATCCCTGGAGGGAAGAAGGGAAAAGGAAGGAAGGGAGGGAGGGGAGGGGAGAGGAGGGGGGGGGGAGAGAGGGGGGGAGGGAGGGAGGCAGACTGATTCAGATGTCAAAAACTAAGTAGAAGCAAGAATCCAGAGTGTTAAGTAGAATAAAAACCCTGGCTTTCTCCTTGAAAGCATTTGTAGACCCCAAACTAGAATTATTAGTTCTTAAGGCAATGAAGAAGTATTGGGGAACCAGACTCAGAACTACCAAAGTTGGGAAGCTAAAAGGATACCCCACAATTCAGAGCTGGGTCCACCCTCTGCAAAAAATTCTACCCACAGTTTATGAGTGAGCCAGAAACAAATCCTGTCCCTTTATTCTACACTAGAGAACGTGTAGGAATCTTCTCCAATAACTAGGAGAGAAGGGGAGTACCTAAATACAAGCCAGTCTTAATACAATCCAAATTACCACCACCCAGATGGTCTGTAAAAACTATAGCTCAAGATTTAGTTTCAAATATTCATGGGATACTAGGATTCCCTGTGCACCTGGCAGAAGCAAAAGCAAATCCTCTCTGAAGGAACTTTAAATTCATTAAAGACTTCCTACTTATGAATTTCCAAGAACTATAATCTCACACTAAAAGACACATACACATATTAAAAGACTGTCACTACGAGAGTCAGCAAAAAAAAAAGAATGGAACAATTAGGCTTTCAAAAACTTTATATACTATAATTATCAAAAACAAAATATAAATAAGACTAAAGAGAGATATGAAAAATAAATGCAATATATGATCCTTCACTACAAGGAACAAACTTTATAGGCTAATACTTGACAAATGAAAAACACTAAAATCTGTGCATTAAATAGTATGCCAATATTAAATTATTCAGTGTGATAAATGTAGTTTTTGCTGGAAAACCCTCTTGTTCTCAGAGAATAAAAAACACTGTCAGCTTTAAAGGGTTCAGAAGAAAATTATGCACATGTGTATATGTGTGTTGGGGAAATGGAGGAAGAGAGAGCGAATGTGACCAAATATTAACAATTGGTAAATCTAGATGAACATACGGTATACTAATGCTCACTGTACTATTCTTTAAACTTTTTTGTAGGTCTAAACTTTTCAATGTAAAAAAAGATGGGGAAACACCTCCAAAGAAATAAAAAATAATACTTCTACAAAATTTAAGTACTAGTTTAACATCAAAGAGACAGATTTAAAAAATTAGTGAACAGGAGTAGATCTGGGAATACTGAGAATGAAGCTCAGACAAACAGAACAAGGACAATTAAACATTCATCTAACAAAAGTTCTAGAATAAGAAACAGAAATGTGTCTGAGGCTATATACCTCAACATTTGCAGGAACTGATGAGAACAAAATCTTCCAATGAACTGGGAAAAAACAAGAACTCAAGTGGAACTATATATCCACAGAAAAGAGTCTTCAAAAGGGCAAAACAAATTTCCAGAGCAAAAAACAAAGACTTCAGCACTAGCAGATGTTCATGGGAGATTTATAAGCATGTACGAAAGATAAGAAAAAGTAAGAAAAAAGAAGAAAATAAAGTGGTAAAATTGAAGAGTAACATCAAGAGTCATCATGTATGACAATAAGGGGGCTAAAAATAGAAATAAAATATACCATAACAGCACATACAGTTTCTGCATGGCTTTAAGGGGTGAGAGGAAATTGAAAAATGTTAGGATTTGATACAGACACATGTTAAAATATCTAGGGCAGAGTTTCTCCGCACACTGCTGACACTCAGGACCACGTAGCCCTGTGTTGTGGAAAGCCATCATTTACTACTGGAAATTCAGCAGAGTCTCTGGCCTCTCTACACCATAGATGAACTCCCCTCACCATGAGAATCAAACAGTCTCCAACCACTGCCAAATATCCCTGGAAGGCAAAATCACCCGCAGATAAGAACCACTGTTTAGGGTAACCACTACAATAAAAAGCTTCTGAGTTAAGATAAAAGTGAACAACAGCAGTGACATATTACTTAAAAAGACACAAACCCACATGGACTGGAGGACACAAAAAGAGCTAATGGTCAGCAGATGAACAAAAAGCCTAACTCTCCAAGCAGAAGAAAACAAAATCTAAACTGGCAGGCAGAGAAAAAGAGGGTAGAGGCAACCTAATAAGTTTACAAAGCAGAATCTGCAAACAGCTTAGGACTGACAATATTAGGCATCTAGAAAACAGGTGGGTGAAAGCAGTGGCACTACAATTAGTAAGACTCAAATTGCCAGAATCCCCTTCACCATGCCCAGCAACTAGCTGCACACTCCTCCCTACCCCAGCAGAGGTATAGAAGTTTATTCTCTCTATTCCCTCTATCAAGGGGGAAAAGTAACATTCTCAGTTGAGAGACAACAGATGTAAGTGGAACATGTGTGCCAGAGAGAGGGAATATCAAGGGACCAGCTGCAAACTGAATGCAGACACCAAGACTCTGGCAGTGCTTATCTTCTAGGCAGAAGAGCTAGAGACTTCTAAGGAGACCGATTAGTCCAAATGGAAAGACCCAAAGATTTTAACACTGGAAACTCCCAGGTAAGCAACTTACTCAGACTGCCAATCAACTGAAGTTTAAAATGCCTTGTAATGGTGAAAAACTTTCAGATCTTTCTAGTCAACAGTTTGAATAAAATTTTTCCTAATTTTCTTATTGCATTTAAGCACAATTTCTCTCATGACTTTTGCTCTTGTTCTTGAACACTGAAAGTTAGCAGCAAATCAAGGCTATAAATAGTCAAATAAAAAAATAGGACAAGAAGGGAGTTAATAACTACAAAAAGCTTTAGATTCTGCTAAATGCAGGACATGTTACCTCACTGCTACAGCCCCTGCTTTCCTGGAGCTATCTATTTATTTCACTGCTTCCTGTAACAGCAAGTGTCTCTTGAAAACACAGGCTCTGATCCATGGAAGGGCAAGATTTCAGTCCATTCTATTAATCTTACCTACTTTTCTCCTGCACATCTAAACAGTCCTAAGTCAGCTTATCAGACCACTAAAATTAATGTTTCTCAAAATATAACTAGCTATTATCTGTATCACCTGCAAGAGGTGTGGGGGAGGAGAAACCAGTGAAAACACTATATATTAGAGAAAATACAGGTTTTAAAGTAAACGGTCAGAATTAAAGAATGATCTAATTGTAGCAAGGGAATCATCATTACTTCCCTTACATAGAAATAAAAGGTTTATTTCTGACTGACAAAAGAGTAAGCTTAATGCCATATTAAACCAAGGGAGAAAGTATCTGTTCTGATCAGTAGAATAATTTGTTTCTATTTATCTGGGTAGGTCCATCGTTTATTTTCTTCTCTTCTTTTTTCTGAAAAATGTCACTGGTTTATGCAATACATTAGTGTCTTCTAACATAAAGGAAAGTATTGGCAGCAGACAACTTTTGAATCAGTTCTAGAATCAGAAAGTATACTGTAAGATTGTTTACTACCCACTAGTTAAGAGATTAGGAAGTTACTAGCATTCACATGATGAAGCTTAGAAAGAACTTTCAGTGTTGTTAGAGAGTTAAGTTTTCTACCCTACTGATAATACTAAGAAACAAAACTATTCAATTCTTTTGTTTCTGAATAATGAAAAGAGAAAACGTGGTGACGCACTGGTTGATTCCTTAATTACTCATACCTCTTGATCTCCTGGACTTTGGAAATCTTTGCTTATGTTTGCATCCCTAGTCCAGCGGGGTGGCTTCCAAGTTCTTTCTTGTGTTCCTCGGTTATAGTAGTAACAACGCCCTGAACTATCTTTATGAGTTTCCCATTCTCCATTAATCTGAATTGCTGGGCTCCCAGGAAGTGGGGGGACAGCAGACTGGGATATTTTCAGTTCCTGTAGGTTAGCATACACAGGAGAATCTGGCCTTCCTTGGTTTGGAGGTGTAGTTGCCTACAAAATAAAAATTTTAAGTTTCATAGTTAAAATTGCATAACATTTTTAAGGAGATTTATAAACATACATATTAATTCATTTTAAAACAGAGAAGGACAAAAAGTGATAAATTTAAAAAAGAAAAAAGAAACAAAGACAAAAAAGAAAAACACAGGCAGGTATGTGTGTACATATGCATGTATACATCTGTGTGTATAAACATATAAATAAAACTATCTCCTAACAAAATGATTTAATAATCATATTGACTGAAAAATGAATAAATAAAAACTACAAGGCGAATCCAAAGTACATTTAATATTTTCCTTCAGCCTCAAAGAACACGAGTTAAGAGCTGTGGGTTCTAGTTCAATATCTGTTACTAAAAAGTTGTACGATGTTGGGTAAGATCACTTTGCCTCTCTGATAGTGATATTTTTAATCTCCATCTATGAAAGAATTGAACTAAAACAGCAAAGGTTTTCTTTGGCTCTAAAATGATTTTAGGCCAATTTTTAAAATATAAAAAGTCTACAAAAATTTATATTTTTAAGCTCTAATGTTAAATTAGGAATAAAAACAAAACATAAAAAAGGAATAACACTTAAGAATATTAGATTTTATCCTTCTCAATTATAATTTCTCAATGGCCATAAATCACTTAATCTCTTAAGTTTCCTTATTTGTGAATTTTATAACAGTAGAAAAAGAAGAATTAGCAGGAACACTGATTAAAACATTTATTCTTATCCTGTTTTAATTTTTGTTTTTAAATATCTCACTAGATGTCAGTAAAGAGCAAAACACTTCTCCATACACTTTGCTTAAGGACACCACACAAAAATCCAGTTACTGAACTCACATCTGAGAACTGTTTATATTATGTACTGGTATTTATGTATCTCCCATACACAGCCTTAGTACTACTGATATTTGAAGACAGATCATTCTGTGCTATGCGCTGTGGGACATTCACCAGTATACCAGGCTTCTGCCCACTAGATGATAGTGGCACATAAACACCAGCCTCCACTGTGAAAACCAAAGTCTCCACACATGGCCAAATGTTCTCTAGGGTCAAAACTTCCCCTGTGAGAACCACTGCTTTACCATATAAATCCTAGAATTGTATTCAGATGTTCCTTTACCTTGGGTCATATATCTATGGTTTTATGAATGCTGAAAAATGCAGAATTTAGGGCTGGATAGTTCTGTGGTAGAGTGCTTACCTAGCAGGCACAAGGCCCTGGGTTCAATTCCCAGTAGTGACAAAACAAAAGCACCCTGAATTTTAAAATGTTAATGTGAGTCAGTTGCACTGAAATTTAAAGTATTTCAACTTCTAAAATAGTATTTGTGTATAAAACAATTTTAATGAGTCTATAACAAACTTTAAAAGAGAAAACAAAAATAACTCAAAACACAAATGCACGGCCGTAAAATGGATACCTTTGGTGTTTTTTTGCACATGGTAGTTACGCAAGTAGTACATTTGATGATGCAAATTAGATCATTTTCCTAAAAATGTTAGCTTTGAATTGATCACCAAACAGTATCTTTCTATAAAGAATATCTATTCATGAAGGCACATACCATTTATTATTTATTTCTCTTACATTCTAATCTCATATCCATAGTCATAACAAGGCTTTCTGACAAAAATATATTCTGCTAAAATAATAAACAACCCTGTATAGTAAATCACCTCTCAGAATTTTATCTAGAGAATTTTTATTCAGCAAGTGTCAAAGGAGTTCTTACTTTGCTCCTAATTCTTGATTAAAACTTGGAGGAAAAACAGGCATTTTAAAAATTATGTTTATGGACAAATTCTATTAAATCTTTATAAAACTTGTTTTTTTTTTTTTTTTTTTTTTTTTTGTGGTGCTGGGGATTGAACCCAGGGCATTGTGCATTCAAGGCAAGCACTCTACCAACTGAGCTATATCCCCAGCCCTTAAATCTTTAATGAACAATGAATTTCCTTGTTTAAACAGCTCAAACCTGAACAGTTTTTCCAACTGAAATATTTCAGCACAGTCTATAAGGCCAATATAATTCTGAAACAAAAAGAGAAGAATATAAGAACCCTATAAATGTAGCTCCCTTGCAAATAAAGATGGAAATATCCTACATGAAACACTAACAGTCAAATCCAACATTATATTAAATAAATGAGGAAAAAGCAGAGATGCTAAGATGATCTACTTTTAGGAAAGAAATCTCATACAGTAATTCTTTTTTGTGTGTGTATTTTATTTAGAGACAGGGTCCCACTGAGTGGCTTAGTGCTTTGCTTTTGCTGAGGTTGGTTTTGAACTCATGATCCTCCTGCCTCAGTCTAGCAAACTGCTGGAATTACAGGTATGTGCCAACACACCTTGCTCATATAGTAATTCTTAAGAATCACAGATCAACATGATCATCTCCACAGATGGCAAGAAAGCACGTGATAAAATTCAACACAGATTTGGGATAAAATTCTTAGCAAGTTAAAAATAGCGATGCTTTCTCTAATTTGACTTTAAAAAATTATTATAAAATATTATAAAATAAGATTCATAGTTAAAACAGGCAGCACTTTTAAGGAAAGTGGAGTCCACCTGTAGTCCCAGGACTCGGGAGTCTGAGTCCAGTTTATCTCAAGTTGAAAGCTAGCCTCAAAAACTTAATGAGACATTGTCAGAAAATAAAAAATAGTAAAATAGAACAGAACAGAATAGAATAGAATAAAGTAGAATAAAATAAAAGAAATAGGGCTGGTGGTATACCCCTTGGGTTCAATCCCCAGTACCAAAAATCATCATCATCATCATCATCTAAAATACCAAGTCCATGAAAACTACTAGGAAAGTTTAAATTGGCCTAATGTATACAATCCAATCAGCTTCTCACACATAGAGAAAAATAAGAAAATGTAACTGGGAAAAAAACTTTGGTTGCAATAGAGGAAAAAAAACTGTTAAACACAAACATGGTTTAAAAGAAATACAGAAAATGAAACAAGAATACTTATAAAACATTCATCTGAGGGCTGGGGTTGTAGCTCAGAGGTACTGTGAGTGCTTAGTGTATATGAGATTGAGTTCAATCGCCAGTGCCACCAAAATTTTCCCTTGGAAACTAAAAATTAGACTTAAAAGAGGTAAGCTCCCTTCCTAAATGAGAAAAAAATGTATAAACATGCTAATTCTCCAAAATTTAACCTATAGATTCTTTAAATTCAATGCAAAATTCAGTTTTCAGTAGCATATGTATGCATTAACAAGAGCAGCAGTTTATAAAGTTTGTTGAACAAAGGAACAAATGTGACCAAAAGTATGCAAACACAAATGTCTCAATAAAAGCAAAAGGAGGGACTTGCAACTGGTTAGATGTGATAAAGAGAAAGGAAACTAAGAAAACATTCACATTTCTAGTTTGGGAAAAAGGACGAATGGCTGAATGGCTATCTCTATGTAAGAATGAAACAATCTACAAATGAACTGAGGGGCCATGTGCTCAGCTAGGTGCATAGGTTACAAACAACAATTAAAAAAAAAATTCTTGTCTTCTAGGACAAGAATACAGTAAAGGAAATACAGTAAAGGAAAGTGAAACAAACATCATTTGAATGCATAATAAGCACAATGTTAGAGCCACAATAACACAATAGGAGCCAAAAGGAAGAGGCCTGAGAACAAATGACTAAGCATCTGAAATGATCAACAGCCAGGTAAAGTTGGGGAGACAGGTGGCAGCAACAAAAATTAAGAAAACAGCATGGTACAGTCAGGAAGATGTTATGTGAAAGGAGCAGGCAGCAAGATACAGTTCTAAATGACAATAATAAAGAGAGTCTATGCCATGTTAAAAAGCACAGATGTTATCCTGTAGCATTTAGAGAAGTACCAAGACTTTAAGCCAGAAAGTACATGATGATTAGAATTTTGGAAATACTTCGGTTTTAGAGGGAGACACAGTAGAAGCAGAGCTCAGTTGGAGTCTGGTACAATAAATAGTACATACAGAAAATGAAGAGAACTCCAACAGGACAAGATGGTAGGAATGGAGAAGCAGCACCAGTGTCAAAAAATAATCAGAAGTTAAATCAACATGCAGGCTGGATGTTTACTTAAGTAGTTTGTTATAGTGGTGGTACTTTTAACAACAGATTAATGTCAAAATAAAGAATAAATTGATCATGTATGTATAATATGTAAAAATACAATCTACTGTCATGTATAACTAAAAAGAACAAATTTTTAAAAAAAAGAAGAAATTGGGTGTGGTAGCACATGCCTGTAATCCCAGTAACCTGGAAGGCTGAGGCAGGAGGATCATAAACTAGAGGTCAGCCTCAGCAACTTTGAGACCCTGTCTTCAAATAAAAAATAAGAAGGACTAGATATATAGCTCAGTGGTAAAGTGTCCCTGGCTTCAGGATTCAACCCCCAATACCAAAATAAACAAACATTCTCGCTCGCGCGCTCTCTCTGTCTCTCTCTCTCTCACACACTTGTGTGTGTGTGTGTGGGGGGGGGTGCATGCATATATATGAAGTATATAAAGAGAGGGGTGAAGAGGTGTGTCATTTACATTCTATAAACCTTTTCAAAATCCAAGCAGAAATGCTCGTAGATTGTTAGATATATAGATTGGAAACTCAGTACAGCAATAAGAAGTTAAATAAGAAGTTAAATCAAATGCAGACTGAATAACATGAATGTAAAGTCACAGGCTTATAAATGGAGTCCAATAACTTAAAGAGAGCATACAGAATGAGAAGAGGAAGATAAAAGAACCTGGAAAATAAACAACTGTTTTGTGAATTAAAATAAGAAATTTACGGCCTTAAAGAAGAATGAAATTATGGTGTTTGTAGGTAAATGGGTGGAACTGGAGAATATTATGCTAAGCAAAATAAGCCAATTCCAAAGAACCAAAGGCTGAATGTTTTCTCTGATATGCAGGTGCTATTTAGGGGAGAGTAGAGGTATTTTGTACTAGGCAAAGGAGAGTGAAGTAAGGGGAAGGTGCATGAAGGTAGGAATGATAGAATTATTACCCTATGTACATATATGATTAACATGACCTGTGTAACTCTACATTATGCACAACCAGATGAATAAGTTATACTCCATTTATGTATGGTGTGTTAAAATGCATTCTACTGTAACGTATAACAAATTACAATAAATAAAAAATTTTAAATAAGAAGTTTAAAGGTAGTACATGGTCTAGCATATTGCTGTTATAATTATTTGTGCAATCAATATAATTAAGGGTCCAGACAAAGAAAAAGGATCCAGTGAAGGAGACAGAAAATCAGAAGTAGAAGGTCTACCAGGGAAAGATAATATCTGAAAGTCAGGGAGAAACTGCACCCCCCCCCCCCAAAAAAAAACCAGACAGCATTAAACTAAAAGACTTCAAACCAATCATTTGATTTAGCAACTAAAAAGTCATTTAAAAGTATTCAGCAACCAGCCATGAGGACTGAAAAATATCTTCCTAAAATAAAAAAATAAAAAATAAATAAAAAAATAAAAAATAAATACAAAGTGGGAAACAAGTATTTTGAGGCACTGCACAGTAAGCAGCACAGGGCTGTGGTCCCTGAGAAGGGAAACAGGTGAATCCTACTCCAAGGCTTTGTCCCTACCTGGAGGCCGTTTCTGGAAATCTTGTCAGGGAAAGAAAATCCAGAGCCTAGCAACCTTCACAAATGCACAGGACAGAGTACTTTATTACTTAAAAAGGCACACCGGGAATAATACAACATATGAAAATAATTACATAAATCAATGATTCCTCTTTAAAACAAATCGAGAGGTGAGATTTCCATATGAAATCCTTATTTGTCAGCAAGTCACACAGCAATACAGACAGAAGAGGTTTACTGACAATGAAACTAACTTTAGCACTTCTTGCCCTATTAATAATTTTTAATAAAAATTGTCATTATAGATAATAGGTTTTTGAAATACTGTTTGTTCATTTGCTATTAGAAACAGTTTCCAGTAGAAGACCCTGTTTACTTAATGAATTAAATAACTCTATACTTAAAATCAGTTTACAATCAATTTTAAATGGGTGTAGAAAGAACAGAATATTATTCAGTATCTGTATGATGCTATACTTTAACCTTAACAGAAACTATATGTATTTATTATCAACCGCCCAAACCACTGGGAAGATTCAAAACAATTAGCATTGATAACACATTTTCCTTAAGAATGCTTGAAAATACAAATCCTTGGTAAAAAATTTTGTGTATACTACTTTTTACATGTACACAAAACAAATGTCAATTACAATAGGAATGGTTACAAAATAATGCACAGTTTCCTTTAGAGAACCAAAACACAACTTCTTTTAATGAAGATACTCAATGCTGGTTAAAAGGATATAACAAGGGCTGGGGAGATAGCTCAGTTGGTAGAGTGCTTGCCTTGCAAGCACAAGGCCCGGGGTTTGATCCCCAGCACCGCAAATAAATAAATAAATGTTTTCTTAACAAAAATGTTTATTCCAGTGTTATTTTTCAGAATCCAAATGAACATCCAACAACAGAAGAATGGTTAATACTTTCTTCTTTAGAAGAATTAAAAAGGCTATGGAGGATTTCTTAGTAACATGATAAAAACTTTTATGATGTTAAGAAATATAAAATATACAGTACGGTCCAATTAAAATTTTAAAATAAATGAAAAA
Organism: Sciurus vulgaris; assembly: GCF_902686455.1. Lineage (NCBI taxonomy): Eukaryota > Metazoa > Chordata > Mammalia > Rodentia > Sciuridae > Sciurus > Sciurus vulgaris. The sequence goes on along the minus strand of NC_136473.1, from coordinate 42,300,007 downwards.
CTGAAACATTACCAGTTTTGTCTAATAGGATTATGTGTGACTCTTTTTATGTGCTTCTTTTTTCAACTTTATTAAAATAAGAATTAATATCTTCAGAGTTTGATTAAGAATCAGAATCTGGGGCAAGAAAGGCACTTGCCTAGTTCACCGGACTCATAAAAGTGACAATATTATTAACACTATATAAACTAGTGTTTTTAAAAGATAATTGCTGCATAATCTCTATTAGAATCACTGGGTTGTATATTAAAATTCTTGAGCCATATCCCAGAGTTACTTAGGGGTGCAGAGAAGTAGCAGGAGGTGTCAATCTATATTTCTTTCTCCTATGTGATTTTTATGTACACTAGTGTTGTAAAGACACTCGTAAAATGCAATCTTTCTAGTGGACTTAAGGCAAACTGGTCCTCCAGTCCAATAAATTTATATTATGAGAAACATAAATGTTTAAAACACAACTTTAAACATTAAGTTCTCACAAGTTGCTCCTTACTTTTGCAAATAAGTAAAAAGGAGTCAAAACAAAAGAATAAGTAACAAGGAATACTTATAAAATATGAATAAATAAAAATTTGAATTCTAACATTTATGAAAACAACTGTTTAAGAATTGTTATCAACAAAAATAAATTATTTTTTATACCAAGAAAAAAAATCCTTTAAGAGGACACCCCACCCCCAAAAAGTTAATTTTATGAACTATATCTGTCATTAATCAACAATTAAATTGGGACTAGCACCTCTGCACATGTCCCAATTTTATATTTAAAAAAAAACTTGGCCTGTTCTACTTTATCTATAGATAGATCCAACAATCCTCCTGCTATTTGCAGAAAGAAAACTGGGGAACTATATACATCAGAAAGTAACCATAAACTCAGTTTGCACTTGGATCCTTTCTTTTAATAATACCCTAAATATGGAGATTTGTCAATATTAAGAAAGGTTTTTACCTTTGGCACTGGTTCAAGAATTGCTTCTGTAACAAACTTTAGAGAATGGCAGAATTCACATTAAAGAGCTACACCTGTTGTTAATTAAATGAGATGCTACTTAATATTAATCCTTAAGATATCCACCTTAAGTGCATTTGTTTATTTTATATTATTCAATAGTATAAATCCCTACAGCCAATGATCAGACCTTTAATTTAGATTGATGAAGAAAAAAATTCTTCATCAATGTTACGTAGGCTTCAAAGTTTTTTTTTTTTTTTTTTTTTTTTGGAGGGGGGTGTTTGCTGAGGATTGAACCAGGACCTTGTGCATTCTAGGCAAGTGCTCTGCCACTGAGCTATAACCTTAGTCCTAAATTTAAATTATTTTTTAAATTCTATATTAATTTCTGTGTCCTTGTGATTTAGCTGCTTAGACAAGGTCTGCTTTGGAATTATTGTTTTTTATTAGTATAACACTGGGCCAGTTAATAGCATAATAAAGAATAAAAATGAAACAAAATTACCAACAAGCCAACATAACACAGGACTAAAATTGTTCTATCTTCAAAACTAAAAATTGCATATCAACTTTAACTAGAAACTTAACTTTCCAAAGGACAATTTTCACTTAAATCCTGTTGTTGTTGTTTTTTTGGGGGGGCATTATCCTACTTATGTTTAATACTTTTGAAGTATTTATAAAAACTTACAAATTCTAATGTTTATAACTTAAAGCACTTACTTTGCTGAGGTTTCAAATCTTATAATGTATACTGGTATTTTCTTTAGTTTAACAGTTAAATACAAACTATGTGCTAGGCAGAGATGAAAACAGGACAGTTCCTTTCTTTAAGGAGCAATAGCCTAGTAAAGAGGGAAGAGACAAATTTAAAAATCCCTACCACCGCCTCCCCGCCAACAACAACAACAACAACAACAAAATAGACTGCAGTGGTGTGGCTAAGGGCCACAGAGAGAACAGGATGGTCTGAAAGCACAACCAAAAGCAGCGCTGAACAGAAGTGAGGCAGGGCACTCAAAGGTCCCACACAGAGGCTTCAGTGAATCTTTAAAGGAAAGTAGGAGTATGTCAAGGGAAATGATAAAGAGTGCCCCAAGCACACACTTACCTTCCTACACTTAGCTGACATAACACAAAGAAAAAAAAGTCTTTCAATCAGGAACCATAACTGTAACTAAGTAAATTCCACACTGTGATATCCATGAATATCTGTGTTCATGGTAAACACATGATTTTTCCTTACTGATTTTTTTCAGGTGTTTTCTAGTTACTCCAGAATACTCAGGCTGCTCAATTACCACAGGGCTTGAAACCTTACATATTCACAAGCTGAAACTTTTTTAGTCCTTACCTTCCAACTTCTTGTTCTCGCCTTCTCCTTGAATTACCTTAACCAACAACCTAAACAACCCCTTTGCACCATTATAGATGAGTCACCATTTCTCCTCCTTCCCCTGACACAGATGATAATAAAGCAGATCCCAAGTAGAAAAGCTGTGTGGCCTGACAAGTTATTTCTAGAAAGCCATATACAAACATACTCATGAAGTCATTTCTATGCTACCACCCCTCAATAACAGCTGCAAACTGACAACAGTGCAATCAGGACATGCTATAAACATGAAAAACACTGGTAATTACAGTCTTTCTGTACCTACAGGATGTATAAGAGTTTACTAACACACAGCGTGAAGTCCTGGGAGTCACAGGAAGTATACCCCATTAGGAATTTCACCATAGGAAAACTTTGCCAAAAAGGAACAAATGAAGAATTTCCACTTCAAGATCAAGGCCACATCTTGACACTCTGATTTTCTGTTATGCCCTCACATGCTTCCTTTGTTCTACCCTCACTGCTCTGTCGCTTATTATCAGAATACTTAGAGCACCTGGGGTTTACTTGTCTGTTTTTCCCTCTAGAACTTGATTATCTTTAAGGCAGAAATGTTTGTCTTATTTATCCCTTCATCCTCACAGCCTGGTATCATACCTGCACAAATAAGCCCTTAATATGTTCTGGGGTGAAAACCACTTCATTATAACTAAAAAAGCTATCATGAATCAACACACTAAAATTAATTCCCTCCTCTGCTTTTTACAGTCTCCTTTGGAAATCTTAATTCCATTGCTTTAATAAGACCTAAATCTCTCTCTCAAACATCTCTCCTTGAGTCACAGACATGTATTTTGAAAGACCTACCAACATTGCTATTCCACATAAACCTCAATTCATTACATCCTCTGCTTCAACATACCACCCCATAATATTAACGTGGTCTAAATACTAGTGTCATAAACTACCGAATCAAAATCTAGGGTCTCTTTTCTTTTTCCAATAAAGTTGTGCTCATTCTCCACTACAATGTATCTTGAATTCCTTCTTCTTCTATCCCAAGATACCTACCTAGTCTAGTACTTTTCTTTCACCAAGTGACTCCAATCACCTATGGGGTTCTACAGTCCCCACTACTTTGCCTTGTTGAATCAACCTTCTTGGTACTACTATTTTCTAAAAACGCAAGTCTGACCTTATTACTCACTGCTTAAAAAACACCAATGAATATTTCACTAACTACAGAATCAGTACAAATACCACAGAGAATCTGAGGCTCTTAAACACTCCAGTCCAAAACTTATGGCCATTCTCTTAACATTCTTCACTCTCAAATCCTAGGTTGTTCACAATTCTTTCATTCACGTCATATTATTTTTTTTCCGTACCTTGAAATTTTTACCTCTATATGAGATGTCCCATCCCCAGGGGCAAACCAAGCAAACCACACACATTTTGAAATCAACAAGATGACTGAGGTTGTAGAGCAAGTGCTTAGCACACTTGAGGCCATAGGTTCCATCCCCAGCACCACTAAACAAACAAAATGAACAGAAACAAAACAAAACAACCCCCCAAGAACCAGAAACGAAACGAAAAACATAGAGAGCTGTCTCCCGCTCTTCGAGATGCTCCCCATCTCTAAAGGCAGAATTTATATATTTCCTGTGCATACAGAACAGCACTAATGAAAATACAATTGAGCCAAATAAGTTAAATTTTCCAATAGCTACATTAAAGTGGTAAAAAGAGGTTAAATGAATTCTAATAATAAATTTATTTAACACGATATATCTAAAATATCATATTACCATATAATCAAGATAAATAAGTTTTTTAATAGCCAAATCTTCAAAAATCCACTATGCAGTGTGTAATACATCTCAATTCAGATACTAAATTTTCATCATAAATAATTTAGTTAGATTTCATAAAATTTATAGTGTAGTTGGATGACTTGGCAGTTGGCACACGTCTATAATGCCAGCTATATGGAGGCCAAAGCAGGAGGATCACAAGTTCGAGGCCATTAAACAAGACCCTATCTCAAAATAAAAAACAAGAAGAGCTGGGGAAGTAGTGCAGTAATAGAGTGCCCCTGGGTTTAATTCCCAGTACCTAAAGAAATAAATACATAAATATAAAATATAGATTCACATACCCAAACTATTCAACATTCTTTAAAGTTTTCCAAGAAATGAACAAAGTATCAGTTTTAAATTTTCAACTTACATTAAATAAAATTTAAAATTCAGTTCTTTAGTCTCACTAGACACATTCAGATGCTTTAGCTACTGTAATGAACATCACCAGTCTAACTAAAGCATTTTGTATGCACATATACAAATGTCCCCATAGCACTAATTATTTTCCTCTCTTCTACTAAATTGAAAACCCCTGAAGAGTTAAGAATAGGACTATGTCTTAATCGCTATGTATTCTCAAAGTCTAGAAACAAAATAAACTGACAACCCTCCTCCTAAGCCTCGTTTCAATTTCTAATGAATTTTATTTTCTCAGTAACTGCCTTCTCAGTACACAGAATAGTTCAAGAAATGGAAAGGCAACACACATAACTGCTAAAAACAAATGTTTACTGATGAAACCTTGTTATTACTGTGTTAAAAGTATTCATTCAGATATGTTTGTCCTTGGTCAGTAAAGCAAACAAAATTCTTCAATAGGATGTTATGCTGAGAGAGCAAGACCATTACTAGTTTATGCTGAAGAAGCAACGTGCAATGACCTAGGACACTGCCATTCATTATTACAAATCTCCCTTCCTGGGGACTTCAATGGTAATTCTATCATCAGCATTTGGAGAATGACTAAAGAATACTCTATGGCTGAAACAGAGATTAAAAAGTTAACAGTAGAATTACAAATGAAAAAATGCACCTGTGATTACTTGTTGAAAGCATGTAGTATACACATAAGTCTAAGTTTAGAAATTGAGATTTCTGGCAGCAACAGAAAAATCTGTGGCCAGGCACAGTGGTGAATGCCTGTTATCCCAGTGATGATAATAATAATCCCAGTGATGAGGCAGGAGGATCTCAATTTTTAGGCCAGCCTCAGCAATTGGTAAAAAAATTAATTAATTAATTCCTAAAAGATACAAAATGAGTTCATAGTTTTATGATACACATTTAAATAGCTGATAAGCCACCCTCCCTCCCTCCTTCATTTTCTGATGATTATAATGTTTTTTCAGAAAATTCTGAAATAAAAATTTTTCATAAATACTAAGCATATACCAATTGTCACTTTAAAAGAACTCAACTAAATAAATGGTTTCTAATGTATTACAGGTACCAATTTGCTAACTAGTTTACATGAGAACATTATAACACAGCTGCTTAAATAATCTATTACTGTAACAATTCTAAACTAAGTTTGGAGTTACAAGTTTAAATATTTTCTTAGCTATCTTGAAAACACTGTGCCTATCATAAAGAAAACAGAAGATTTTCCAACATTTTAATGTCATTTTACACCAAAGCAGGACATACTTAAAGCCCTGAATTAAAGATATTCAAAATAGGTATTAGACAATATAGTGTGACTATATAAATTAATAAATTATATGTTCATATAGATATTTCCATGCACATACATGTAAAAGAACAGAAGACCATATGGCTTATTTCTGAGAATTACTGCTGGGGTTTTTGTTTATATGTACTTTTCAAAATTTATTCTCAAGGAACATATTTATTATAAAATGAGATTAAAAAAAAAGGAAAGCATTATGGATGATCAAAAGCCATACTTTTAAATCCACGTAACAATTCTGAAGTATATTTAGAAAGTTCTATGGCTACGTTATAAGGCAGAGAATACTTGAGACAGAAACCACAGAGGTCAATATTCAAAACTTCCAAGTGTATCCAGATGACACACAGTACACAGCAGCAAGGGGTTGTTTCAGGTCATAGATTCTTTTGGCTTCATTTTAACTCAGAAATATATACAGAGTGAAGATTTATAATCTTCATAATAAGTCACATTGAGAATTCACTTCCTATTAATAAACTCTCCAAATTACTAACAAGTAAGACTGGCTCAAACTAAGACATCAGTCAAAACTCTAGCACCTCTCTGATAAGTACATTCACTGTTGCACCACCCTTACCACCTTCTATGCGTAGCACTTTTTTTGTCTTGTAAAACTGAAATAACATACCAACTAAACACAACAGCTCCTGCTCTTTTTCCCCAGGCCCTGGAAACCACCATTCTATTTTCTGTCTCCATGAATTCGACTGCTTCTGGTGCCTTATACACAAGGAATCATAATATTTGTCCTTCAGCAACAGGTTTATTTCACTGAAACATCCTCGAGACTCATCCATGTTCTAGCATGTACAATAATATTTCATTGTATGTGCAGAATACTTTTTTTTAAATCTATTCACCTATCAATGGACACTTGGTTTGCTTCTACCTTTTGGCTATTGTGAATGATGCCTCCACGAACAGCAATGTACAAATACCTGTTCAAGCCTCTACTTTTAATTCTTTTGGGAATATATCTAGAGTACTTCTCTTAAGAAAATCTTACCTTATGCTGCAAGGCAAGGCAGTGCACACCTGTAATCCCAGCAACTTGGAGGCTGAGACAGAGGATTCCAAGTCCAAAGCCAGTCTTATCAACTTAAAAGCCCATAAACAACTTAGCAAGACCCTGCCTCAAAAGAAAAAATAAAAAGGGCTGGGGTGCAGCTAGGTGGTTAAGCACCCCTGGGTTCAATTCCTGGTACCCCCAAAAAATAAAAATAAAAAATAAGGCTTATCTTTAACTAAAGGTCATATTTTTAAATTACACTAATAGTTTACATGTTTTTCATTTCCCAACATCTTATACATGCACCTTAAACCAAAGATGGGGGCAGGCAGCAACTCAATTTAAAAGCAATTTAATTGAGTTCATCTTTACCTCTTTTTATATCTCCATTCCCAGTGAGAAAAATACAAATCATTCTACTTGTTTCAAAGTTCAGGAAGTAATTATTTAAGAAATGTACTCCAGTACTAGTCAAACTTCAGTTTGAGCCAGGCATCGTGGCACATGTCTGTAACCTCAGTTACTCAGGAGGCTGAAGCATAAAGATCAAAAGTTTAAGGCCACCCTGGAAGAGTTAGCAAGACCATGGTATCTCAAAATCAAAATTTTTTTTTAATTGTTGGAGGTGTAACTCAGTGTGAGAGCCCCATAGGTTCAATTCCCAGAACAGTTTTTAAAAAAGAAAGAAAAGAAAACTGTAGTTTATTTTCCAGGATCTTTAGTCTCTTTTTAGGGCTATTCCAACCTCTCTTCCTCACCAAAGCCAGCTCTCAGTTCAGAATTTTCAGGAAAGATTCTAAAATACCTAAAGCATGCTCTCCGTAAGTAAAACTAACTCCTGATCTTTATCTAAAAACACAGTATCCTCTTTACAAGCTCACTTAAGATATGTGTCAACCCTCTGAGGTTCCAAATCAGTTATTTATATGCTTGTTCCCTTGCATCAGGTATCTGAACACTCTCAAGAAAAATCAGAGAGGCGAATGAGAAAATCCGTGGCAGAGATCTAAATTAGGTGGTACTTCTCACCCAGCATTTCCTTATGGGATACGGTTGCTCTTTAGAATGAAACATACTGAAAGTGGCATAAAGCATACATGGTTCCTTTTAAGAGAAGAAAAGTGCTGCCCAGAGGAAGGAACAAGTCTGGCTCTCAGAGTTTTGGGTCTACATATTCTATTTTAAGGAATACACTGACATAAAAACTAGACATACAGCATAATAATATATCAGAGGACGTAACTAATTATTATCATTGCTACAGGAACAATGACTAACATTTATCAATTTCCATTTTAAAACTTTAAATCTGCAACTAGGTTTAAAAAAAAAAGAATCACACTTTTCTACTTGGCTAACAAGTTATAACTGACAAATTATTTTTATCCTTTAAACACCAACAAACTGTCAATGAAGAAAAATTAACTGAAAAAGGAAACAGGAATTTTCTACAAAAGCAACAAGTTTTAACTACTAAGTATATGTTATATTACTTGAGTGTTTAGCAGTACCATCCACATGATATGGGAGCCTGACAGAGCTTTTCAAAGTCAGCATTCAAGAATAAATTAAGGAAAATCTTACACTTAAGGAAGATATAGATAATAAAAATTTTAAATGACACATTTCCTACCCAGAAAAAAGGAGGCATCGAAGCTGCATAAAATGTTACATATACTCTTTTTTAAATTGTGAAATGGAAACACAAAAGATAGAAATAATCTTTTCCTTTAAAAATAAAAGTGAAAAAGAGAAAAAAATCAAAATGAAAAAAAATCCAGAAATCCTTCACTCAAGTATAACTCATACTGATGTTTTAAATGAAGTGATAATCATAGCGGATACATGCTGCCATCATTTATACAGAATTTTCAGCTTTCAAATATTTTGCACTTCCATAATTTCATACTAAAACTTCTGTAATAAACTCTGAACTGTCCCTACCAGCCAATCCACTTCTGAATAACATGACAGCATTTCTATTTTAGAAGCTTCGGGTAGTATCTGGAAGGCAGTGCTTCTGCAACTTTGCATTTAAATTATTTTACTATACACCTATTAAAATAAGCAAGGTGTGAAAACTGGGAGGAGCAGGACAGAACAGTCATTTCCTTCTATAGTATTCCCTTACGTTACAGGAATAACCTACTGTCTGTCTTGGTAAAGTTTCATTCAAATGTAGCCATGTTCCTTTGTTCATAAATTGATATAACTGTTATGTTACTAGGGCAGAGCTGAATACGTTAATGTACATCTCTTCAACATTCACATTCTCCTTTGACTTTTATTTTTTGGTTCTGGGAATTGAATACACACGTGCTTTACCACTGAGCTACAGCCCAAGCCCTTCTTATTTTGAGACCAGGTGTTGCTAAGGTCTACTTAGGGCCTCACTAAGTTGCTGGGGCTGGCATTGGACTTGTGATCCTCTTCCCTCACCTCTCAAGTCCCTAGGACTACAGGTATGCGCCACCACACTTGACTAACATTCTCCTTCTATAATCACTAATCTCAGAAAAGATGAACAGAAATTTTTAATTGTGCAGAAGCAGAACATTGATCAAAGTGTCATTTTTACATTCTCAGTGTTTCAAATCATTTTTAAAAATTTACATGTAAGTTTTAATACTTATTTAAAGGACAAAACTATTCTTTTAACTATGGAAAAAATTATCACAAAGAATCTGGGTGGTTTTCTTTAAAAATGGAAAATTTCACTTTAGAAACATAACTTTATGTTTATTCTTTGCACAAGTCAGAGACACAAAAACTGAGTACAGAATTTCTAACTTTGATAATTATTTTATTTAATATATTCTTTCCTACATATTTTTCCTTTAACTTGAAGTCCCACACTATCCTATTCATTGTCTCCTCCTAATTAATCTGCATCCCAAAATTGCCTAACATGCTCACACTTGGCTCAAGGTATATTATATTCTAAAAAGGCCAATATAGATTAATAGGTATTATGCAATCATTTTTCTGGCATATTATAGTTGTACATAATGAGGGATTTATTGTTACATATCTGTACATGCACACAATATAACAGTATAATTTGACATCACTCTCCAGCACTTCCCCCTCCTTTCCTTCCTCCCATCTTTGGTCCCTTTCCTCTACTGATCCCCCTTTGATTTAAAAAAAGTTCACGCCCCACCTTTCTTTGTCTTTTCTTCTCTAGCTTCTGCACAGGAGAGAAAACATATGCCCGTGACCACCTAAGTTTGGTTTATTTAGTTTAACAAAATGATCGCTACTTCCATTCACTTACCTGCAAATGGTATAATAATAAATGCTGGAGAGGATATGGAGAAAAATGAACATTTTTTGGTGGGACTGTAAAATTAATAACCACTTTGGAAATCATTATGGAGGTTCCTCAAAAAGACTAGTAATTTTTGTTTAGGATTGAGTAAGACTCCATTGTGTATATATACCACATTTTCTTTATCCATTTATCTGCTGATAAGACACCTAGGCTGGTTCCACAGTTTGGCTTTAATTCTTTAGAATAAATACCAAGGAGCAGTATAGCTGGGTCTTTATGGTGGTTCCATGCCTAGTCCTTTGAGGAACCTCCATACTGATTTCCACAGTGGTCATGCTAATTTACAGTTTCTAATTTACACTGTAAAAATGTTCCTTTTTCTTATTATTCTTGTCGACTGCCATTCTAACTTGTGTGAGATGAAATCTCAGTATACTTTTGATTTGCATTTCCCTAATTGCTAATAAAGGTGAATATTTTTTCATACACTTTTTGGCATTTGTACTTCCTCTTTTAAGAAGTGTCTGTTTAATTCATTTGCCCACTTGATTTTTTGGTGCAAACTTTTGAGTTCTTTATATATTCCAGATATTAATCCTTGATCAGAAAAATAGCTAGCAAAATATTTCTCCCATATTGTAGGTTATCTCTTCATAATCCCAATTATTTAAGTAGCCAGTTTTTAAATCAAATAAGTCCCTTAGTTAAAACTTGTCACTGCCTGCATTACCTAAATCCTACTTGAATATACTACATAGTTCCACGATGCCTCTTACATGCTTCCAAAGGTGGGCCATTCTCTGCTGGTATCTTAGTAACCCAGAAGTCAAAAATGTCTACTTAAATCAAAACTTTCTTACGGCAGGTAAGGGAAAGCAATGAAAATAATACACTCTTCTCTTTAGATATCTAATATTGATTCCTAACTATGCTTCTGCCAAAAGATATGCTCCTTTATCACCACACACATACTAGCTTGCACAATACGTGGTACTCAGCTAATGAGCAATAAGTACACGAATTAAGTACATGAATTAAATAAATCTGAAATTATGGTTTTTGCATTATTTTCTTCTTTTCCTTCAGTGTTTCCTCTTCTGTTCCAAATAAAAAATGATTAAAATATTTAATCAATATGTATAAAGAATTGTTTGTTCATGTTGGGTATTCAAAACTTTTCTTTCATTTGATGGGTGTAAACTTTTCTAAAACACAGGGAAGATACTGCAGCTTCAATTTGCAAACATCCTGCCTTGTTATGGCCTCAGAAAAAATGCTTACATAGACAACATAGCCTCATATCATTTCATGTAATTAAATTCATCTTTACTACTTCAGACACATAATTCTATAACTTTTACATTTCTATACTGAATTGCTAAGTAAATTATACTCCCTAAATGAATACTAAAACAGGTTTTAACCAATTTTCTTCTATTTTTTAATGAAAATGTCAAAAACAGTTCTATATGATTGAGAACAAAATAACAAGAGAACATCTATATGTAGAAATAGAAAGGATTTATATAGTACATTTTATGAACTGGGCACTGTTTTAAGGAATTATGTTAATTAATTTAATTGTCATTAAAACTGTATGAAATAGGTACTACTATTTTCCCCATTTCACAGATGGGAAAATAGTTTCAGGAAAGTTCAGTTATTTGACCAAGATCAGACAATAGGAAGTTATCAATCTGGACTTTGAACCCAGGCTACCTGGCTCCAGAATCTCTGCAAGTTTAAGACCAGACTTAGCAACTTAGTGGCAACCTGAACTATGGTTTGGATGTGAGGTATTCCTTAATAGCTCATGTATGAGACAATGAAAGACATTTGGAGGTGAATGATGGGGTTGTGAGAGGCCTTAACCCAACTGGTGAATTAATCCCCCATGGGATTAACTGAGTGGTAACTGAAGGTAGGCAGGGTGAGGCTGGAGGAGGTGGCTGGGAGGTGGGGAACATAACTTTGGAGTACATATTTTGTATCCAGCAAGTAAACCAATGTCTGTCTGTCTGTCTCTGATTTCTGATCATCGTGTGAGCGTGATATTCTGCCATGACGTTCTGCCTCACCTCCAGCCCCAAGGAATGGAGCTGGCTGTTTAAGGACTGAGACCTATAAAACCATGAGCCCCCAAATAAACTTTTCCTCCTCTAAAATAGGCCTAGTCACAAAAGGGAAGAAGTTGACTACAACAACCTGTCTCAAAATAAAAAGGGGTGAGGGCATAAAGCACCAATGGGCTCAAGCCTTAGTACTGGGGAAATGAAATCCCTTTCCTTGGAAGCTTTACAACTTGGGTATGGAAGCAAGACTCAAAAATGTGTATCATATCAATTTCCATAAGAATATTAAAACTGACAAAGGAATAATCATCAAATATAATCTAAATATAACATTCTATATCATATTTAAAAAACAAAAACTTGGGCTGGAGTTCTGGCTCAGTGATAGAGCACTCGCTCGTCTTGCATGTGTGAGGCACTGGGTTCAAACCTCAGCACCACGTAAAAATAAATAAAATAAAAGTACTGTGTCGACCTAAAACTAAAAAAAAAAAAAAAAAAAATTTAAAAAATGAAAACATGTAAAATTGTAATAACCAGTAATATTCTATCTTTTGACTGAAAAACAGAAATAATTGTGCTGGGCCCATGGGTCTATTAGACCCTATACTAGGGATTGAACCTGAGGGCTTTCTACCACCCAGGCACAATTCCAGACCTTTTGTTTTGAGACAGGGTCTCATCAAAGTGCCAAGGCTGACCTCAAACTTGTGAGCCACCTGCCTCAGCGTCCCAAGCAGCTGGAATAACAGGTGTGTGCCTCCACACCAGGCTGATTTTAAGACTTTTTCCTTACTTCCGTAGAATTTTTATAGGTTCTGGAAGACAGATCTCAAATAGAAATCCACCAAGTTTTTCTTGCAATGAGATTTCCTTTAGCAGTAACAAACAATATTTATTAAACATTTGCCAAAGCACTTATTAATCTTGTTAACTCTCTCAAAGCTCTAGAATTTAATAATGCCTTTTCATGAGGAAGTTGCTAAACCAAGATTGAAGCAAGGTCTATTTGATTCCAAAGTCCAGTCTATTACTCACTACCTGTATTGTTCCATCAAGATCAGAAGTGTGAGTAAACATCTCTTAGAGTTGTTTAAAAACTGCTTTTGATATGGGTGTGGCAGCTCACACCTGTAATCTAGCAACTCAGGAGGCTGAGGCAGGAATTTCACAAATCAAGGGCCAGCCTCAGCAACTAAGACCCTGTCTCAAAATAAAAAGGGTGTGTGTGTGTTGGGGCGGGACAGGCAGTTAGCTCATTGCTAAAATGCCCCTGGGGTTGATCCCCAGCACTGTAATAACAAGAACAACAACAGCTCTTGTTACCATAGGGTAAAATATTTTCCTAACTAAGAACTGGCACATACTCTCTCCCTATAGCTGCAAAACAGAAAAATGCTATCAAGAAACATTGATTGGGCTGGGGAGATAGCTCAGTTGGTAGAGAGCTTGCCTAGCAAGTACAAGGCCCTGGGTTCAATCCCCTGCACCGCCCCCCCCCCCAAAAAAACAAAACAAAACAAAACAAAAACAACACTGATTACTGGGTTAGGGATGTCCATCAGTGGTAAAGTGCTTGCCTACCAGATCTGTGAGGCCTCTGGTTCAATCCCCAGTACCACAAAATTTAATTAATTAAAATGAAACACTGGGGTTGGGATTATAGTTCAGTGATAAAGAGCTTGCCTAGCATGTGTGAGGCACTGAGTTCAATCCTCAGCACCACATTAAAAAAGAAATAAAATCAAGTTATTGTGTCCATCTACAACTAAAAGAATTTTTTTAAAAACCCACTAAGTGCTACATCATTTCACTTAATTTTTAATTTGCTTACCTTTTAGTAAAAGACCTGAGAAGACTTTTAATTTTTCTTTATAAAACATGTCTGGCAGGGCGTAAGTAGTCAATAAGTATTTCAAATAAATAATGCTCTCCTCCCTGAGCATGACAATCATATGGCCAGTTCAAATTTCAAATATTCTCTCCTCCTGCCCCCAGAAATACATTCTCACATCTCCTACCCAGCAGAATTAATATTATTTTTGATTTTGGAAAACATGGTTGCCACATCCACGGCACTACCAAAATCCAAGCTCAAAATGTTTCTACCTTTCCAACCAATAGTACTATGCAAATTAAAAGCAAAATGGTTAGCTTGCAAAATTGAGAACTACCAGTAAAAAGATGACTCTATAGATGGAGTCATCCAACTTATTACCAGTATGAGGCAATAGGTAGTTCTCAGTAAAACGCAGCAAAAATTCTGCACATTAATTTTCATGGTTGTTCAGTATTTCAAAGCATAAAAAGCATCACTGGGAAATTATAAAATTAGCTACCAAGACACACACCCCCACCACCAATTTCTTTTTAAAACTGAATTGCAAACACATTTTTCTCACTTCTCTCTGCTCCCAAGGTGAGGGGCAGGATCCCTTCCCATCAATAGTGGTTCAATTACAATTTCTAAAACAAGGGGGAAGCAGAATGAATTGTCCACTAAGCACCCTTCAGCTAGACTTCAGGCTTAATTGTTTATGAGATTTTAAATAGTTACTACTTACATAAGAAAAGGCTACTACACAGAAAGATAAAGGCCAGATGGAAGTTCTCAGTTCTAGCCACAAGGCAAAAAAAAAAAAAAGGTAAAATTCAGAAGGTAGAGTACCAAAAAATATGACTGAGTTTGCAATTATGGGATTTTAAATAAACATCAGTAATAAGAAACATTCTTTTTTTTGTTTGTTTTTTTTTAACTATTATTTTAATACTTTTAGTAAATACTAGTTGTAAATAAAGAAACATTCTTAATTAAGAGTTCACAGAATCAGAGAAACAAGTGTAAGGAAAACAAGATTTTTGTTCAGATATATTTTTTCAATCAGATGAAAAGAAAGGTAAACATCTATATTCAAAATATTTAGTAGAGTCTATGTAACCAAAACTGCTACTTAGACTTTCTCAACATTTGTTTTCATTTTAGGGGAACTGGGGAAAATGATACCTCTTAGTATAATTTTTTTTCCTCCAAAAGTAACATTAATACTTCGTGGAAGACACTACAAATAACAACACTTTTATACAAAGAGAACTAATGGTAAAAATAATGAAGACTACAAAACTCTGATTTCTCAAACTGACTCAATAATCTTACTTTTGCTAATAGCAGAGAGCAGACTAAAATACATGAAACTATGAGCTCTTTGGGGGCAGAAACTAGGCAAGGCTTTGGAACTTATCTGGCATAGTAACAAAAATACAGGATGACTAACACAGCAAAGGTGTGCTCTACTAGGAATAAACTAATAAACCCTCAAGAAATAGTGAAAAAAAATAGATCTTGGATATGTCTTAGTAAGAGAAATTCAAATAGGCAAAGAATTCTGTCCCCTAGGAAGACTGCTTGAGGAAATTTCACTGCACTAAGAAATATTTACTCCCTTCTACAATGAAAACTATATAATACTGATGAAAGAAATTTCATAGGACATTCACAAAATGGAGAGACCTCCCATATTAATGAATTGAAAAAAATCAATATTGTTAAAATATCTGTACTACCCAAAGTGATCCATAGATCACTATGGGTAGACCTGATGTAAGACCTATAAAACTACCAGACATTCTACATAGAACTGCGGGGGTGGGGGAATCCTAAAATTCATAAGGGACCACAAAACACAAGAATAAAGCAGGAGTTTTACACTGATTTCAAAAGATAAAATAAAGTTGCAGTAATCAAAACAGCATGGTATTCCTATTAAAACAGACACAAAGTCCAATGGAACAAAACAGAGCCCAGAAATAAACCCACACATCCACAGTTGACTAATCTTTGACAAAGGTGCTAAGAATACACACTTCAATACATGGTGCTGGAAAACTGGATATTCACATGCAGAAAAATGAAACTAGACCTCTATCTCTCAGTTTCAAAGAAAGCAATTCAGCTAGTCATACTGGTGCATGCCTATAATCCCAGCAACTAGGATTCCAAGTTCAAGGCAACTTAGAACCTGTCTGAAACATAAAACACACACACAAAAAATGGGCTCAGGATGTGGCTCAGTGCCCCCTGGGTTCAAAACTCAAAATGGAGTAAAGACTTAAATATCAGAATTGACACTGGGACTGGGGAGTAGCTCAGTGCTCAAATGCTTGCCTAGCATGTGTGAGGCTCTGGTTTGATCCCTAGTACCTTAAAAAAAAAAAAAAGAAAGAACAGGAAAAATGCTTCAGGATATTGGAATACGCAAGAATTTTTAAGGTAAGACCCCCAAAAGCAAAAATGGCAACTGGAATTACATCATAGTAAAAAGTCTCTGCATAGCAAGGAAAACAAACGAGTGAGAAGAGATAACCTACAGAATGGGAGAAAATATTTGCAAACTATAAACCTGATAAGAGGTCAATATCCAGAAATATACAAGGGGAAAAAAATCCCAAATAACGCAATTTAAAATAGGCAATAGACATAAATATTTCCCAATGTAAGATGTACAAATGGCAAACAGGTATATAAAAATAAGTCAACATCACTAATGGCCAGGAAAATGCAAAATAAAAACACAATAAGATATAACCTCACTTCCATTAGAATAACTCTTGTCAAAAAGAGAACAGAAAAAGGAGAGAGAGAGAGAGAAATAATAGCCAGCCTTGTGGCATATGCCTATAATCCCAGCAACTCAGGAGGCTGAGGCAGGAGCATCTCAAGTTTGAGGCCAGCCTCAATAATTCAGTGAGATTCTGTTTCCAGAAAAGAAAAAAGAAAAAAAAAAGGGCAGGGGATATGGGTCACTACTTAAGCATCCCTGGGTTCAATCCCAAGAATCAAAAAAAAAAAAAGAAAAGAAAAGAGCAAGTGCTGTTGAGGATGAGTAGAGAGAACCCTTATGCACTGTTGCTGGGAATGCAAATTAGTACAGCTATATTGAAAGCAACATGGAGGTTTCTCAAAAAATTAAAAATAAAACTACAATATGATCTGGCAATTGCGTTCCTGGTACATACCCAAAGTACATACTGAAATCAGTATATTGAAGAGATATCCACTCCCATGCTTAATATTAGTCACAATGTCCAACATACTGAACTGAAATGTCTACCAATAGATAAAATAGCTAAAGAAAATGTGGGATATACATACACACAGAACACTATTTCAGCCATAAAAAGGACAGCCTGCTATTTGTAGCTACATGGATGAATCTAGATGACATTACGTTAAGTGAAATAAATAAGTCACAGAAGGAAAATTACCACATGAACTAACTTGTGTGTGGAATCTTAAAAGAAATGATCTCATAGAAGTTGAGAGTAGACATCTGGCTGCAGTAGTGCAAATCTGTAGTCCCAACACTAGGGAATCTGAGGAGGGAGGATCCTGCTAGTCCCAGAGCTCCAGACCAGCCTGGGCAACAAAGCAAGACAATGAGAGGGAGGAAGGACGATTAAAAGAACAACAACAAAAAAGGAATGGAGAGTAGAACAGTGGTTACCAGACGCTGGGGTGAGTACGGGTTGAGAAGCATGAGTGAAGGTTAATCAATGGGCATTAAGCTACAGTTCAGAGAAAATAAGTTTTGGTGTTCTATTAAATAGTAGTGTGGGGCTGGAGTTGTGGCTCAGTGGTAGAGCGCTTGCCCTGCATGTGTGAGGCACTGGGTTCGATTCTCAGCACCACATATAAATAAATGAATAAAATAAAGGTCTATTAACATCTAAAAATATATTTAAAAAAAAATAGTGTGGAGACTACAGATAAGAATGTACTGCACATTTCAAAAAAGTAAGAAGAAAGGATTTTTTGAATGTTTTCACCACAAAGAAATGATGTTTAAGTAGATATTTTTACCCTGATGTGAATATTATACTATACGCAAACACCACAGTAATCCATAAATATGTACAATTTTATGTGCCTATTAGATAAAAAAAAAGAGAACATTTATTCACCTAAGACTTACATGAATTATACCCTTGCCCAAACTTGCTTCACATTTTAGTTCAACAGGCTACACAAATGGGGCGAAATGGGGCCAATTCATCTCATGTCAAGAATGCTAAAAAACAGTTCTAATACTAATTAAGGTGTCTCACAGTGTACATTATGCTGGAGGAAGAACCAACACAGTAGGCCGTTTTCAAACTTTTCATTTTCCAGCTTCAGCACACACACACACACACAAACCTTTAAAACAGTCTGACCCAAACTACAGGAAATCTTTTCTTCCTCTTTCCATCCCTACTGGAGACAAGGTCTTTCACTTCTTGTCATTCTATTTTTGCACATTCAGGGTTTTCACATTTTTTTTTTTGGTACTAGACATTGAACCCCACCCAAGGGCACTTAACCACCGAGAAACGCCCCTAATCTCATTTGCATTTTATTAGAGACAGGGTCTTGCTGAGTTGCTGAGGCTGGCTTTGAACTCAAGATCCTCAGCCTCCCAAGTCTCTGGGATTACAGGCCTATGCCACCATTCCCAGCTGGTTTTCACATCTTGATTGTGGGAATGTGCCTTTATGTATAATAACTTTTGATATAACAACCTATTTCTAAGTCAGAAAATCTATAATACTTGGATATTACCATAGTTCATAATATTAGTATGTTACAACCAAAAAAATAGATTCTGTCTGGTTAAAAGACCACTTACTATATTAAATGACATAGATTTTTTTTAAAAAAACATTCACCTGCCACTGTAACTGTAAAGAGTCATTCTGTTAAATATCAAAGTATTTCACCAGACTTTAAAATATTCTATTTAAATTTAAAAATTAATTTATGTATTAATACATGTACATATACATATTTATATACTGGGGAGGATTTGACCCAGGGGTACACTACCACTGAACTACATCCTCAGTCCTCTTCCTCCTCTTTTTTTTTTTTTTTTTTCTGAGACAGGATCTTGCTAAGTAGCTCAGGCTACCCTCAAACTTATGATCCTCCTGCCTCAGCCTCCCAAGTCACTGAGAATACAGGCATGAACCACCATAACCAAAAATTTTATTATCATCAACAAGTAAGTCACTGATATTTTACTCCAAACATACTACATGAAGGGATTAGATTCTAAGGAGAACCATTTTGCAAGGCCCCAATGAAATGCCACTAAAGTGCATAACCCTTTCACCAGCACAGCAATTCTTGCTCCCAGAGGTGCTCCCTTACCCCTGCCTTTTGGGGAGAGGTGCTGGGGACCTTGCACATGCCAGATACTCATTTTACCACTTAGCTACACCCCCAGCCCCACCTTTGACTCTTAAAAATTACCTAGAACCCTGATGAGCATTTGTCCATGTAGGTTAGATCTACTGTGCCTTAGATTAGAAATTAAGAAATCATAAAATTATTAATTTACAAACCCATTACATATTAACACATACTTAGAAAAATGATAATTTCCCCCCCCCCCAAATATAACTGATATACATGGCATTACTTGTATTTTTACAGATGTCTTTATTGCCTGGATTCTCTGCTTCTACATTCAGTCTGTTGCAATATGCTGTTTGAGTTGAAGTACATAAAGAAACAATAGCCTTATGATGATATGTACATAGAGAGGGGAAAGGTATTCTAATTGCCTTTTCATATAATTATGTTTGTCTTCTCTGAAATGCCATCATACTTGACAGAAACTACCAAAATTGGTAGTTTCTTAAAGATTAGTTGCAATGTGGAATCTAAAATCATATTTACTTTGGCAGACTAAAATCCATGCACTGGTCATTTAAGAAATATTCATTCACTGAATTATGCTTATCTTCCAAATGCTGAGACATTTTATTACACAATATACCTTATCAAAAACAAAACTGAAACAAAACAACCCTTAATATCACCACTACTGTCATCAGAAAAATTGCAAGTGCATGGTAGCAAATTTTATTATTTGTAACAAAAGTTGATTGTTTTCTTTAAAGTGATGGACTTATTTTGCTCTTTTTTGAGAAAATGTTAAATGTTCTCATATGAATAACCAGTTTGTTGTGCTTTCAAGAAAAATTGGTGTTCTGTGTAAAAAGTGACTGGTCCAACTGAAGAATCAAACAAGAAGTCAAAATTATAATTGTTTTTAAGTACAATTAAAAAGGTATAAGCACTTGCCCTCTTAAACTAGGAATGTGAAACAGTTTTCTTCAATTACAAAAAAAAAATTATCCATCCTTAACTCACAAAGCAGTTATGAAGCAATCACATGTAAACACCCATTCTGGCTCTTTTTTTTTGGGGGGGGGGGGTGGCACGTGGGAGTAGGGGGTTGTCACTGGGGATTTAACCCAGGGGCACTTTACTACTGCACTACATCCCCAGCTTTTTTGTAGAAAGGTCTGTGACATCAATTTCTCTGATTTAGAAGCCTATTCTTGTAACTTCGTTAATGTACATAAAGTTACATTATTTTCCAAAAATCAGACCTTATGTGTCATATACCCTAGGCTTCAAAATAATTGTGATAAAATAATTTGTGTAGTCGTTCTGATTTAAACCATCTGTATGGCATTTACTGAAGCAATTGCTAAAGATATTCTATGCATACAGATGAGATTTTTCTCAACAAAAATGTTTCCACATCTGTTGTTTTTGTTGATATGACACCTAGATTAGCAAATTCTTCTCTATGAAGAAAACACAGAACATTTTTGATGTACATATTTTTTAATGACTCTATTGAAGATTATAACATCTTTTCAATTGCTATTCTATACTTATATATGCATGTTTGTATATATGCATATATGTACACAAATGTATACATACATGTATACACATAGATACAGTGAGAAATTTCTGATACTCCTAGTCAAATGACACTGTGACTTTAGTCTTTAAATGATATCGCAGGTATTTTTTTAAATCATAGGTTTTAGTGCATGAGTATTCCAGTCTATCAGAATGCGAAGGAAATTTATATGTAATTAGCTTTACATCTACAAAGAATCCTGAGATATAAACAGTATAGTCATTCCATACTCTACAAGATAAATATATCCCAATATATAATTGCACTATATGAACACATACTGTTTTGCTTTTCTTTTTTCTTTTTTTGGTGGGGTGGTAGGTACCAGGGATTGAACCCAAGTTTCTTTAACCACTGAGTCACATTCCCAGCCCTTTTCATTTTTTATTTTGAGACAAGGTCTCAATAAGTTGCTTAGGGTCTCACTAAATTTGCTGAGGATGGCCTTGAACTTTGCAATCCCCTCCTGCCTCAAGCTCCCAAGTTGTTGGGTTTACAGGCATGTGCCACAATGCCAAGCAAACATGTACTGTTTTTGCCTGCCTAGTATTCCCCTTTTTCAGGTACTAGCACCACCACCACTTCTTCCTGCTATGCCCCCCAAACTGATATGATTTCCAGTCACATTACTTTGCACATCTCACAACTTCTTTGTTAAGAAGACTGTCACAAAATACCATTTTGACAAATCTAATCACTAGACCTATCTACCAGAGTAAATGAACCAAAGATGATGACCAACATCTAAGCCAAGATGAGAAGTCCCTGCAAAGGATTGCACATAGAAATTTCAGGCCTTTCTTGGAGTAGTTTAGTGTGATTGCACAAACCTAGACACTTCAGTGGCTATACCCTGTGTGTTAGAGTTCTCAAGACAAACAGACCCAACAAAAGGAGAAAGGGAGGGAGGAAGGAAAGGATGGGAGAATGGAAGGAGAGAGAAAGTAATGTACACTGATGAATTTACATTTATTTTAAGGAACTGGCTCACATGATTGTAAAAGCTTGACAAATCCAAAATCTGCAGGGCAGTCAGCAGGATGAGATTCAGGGAAGATATGCCATTTGAGTCCAAAGGTTGTCAGCCAGCAGAATTCCTCCTTACTCAGAGGAGGTCAAATATTGTTCATCAAAGCTTTCAACTAACTGGATGAGATCCACTCACATTAGGGAGATTAATGTGATTTACTCGAAACCCATTGATTTACATGTTAATTGCATCCCAGAAACATCCAAAATAATGTACCAAACATTCTTAGCCAAGGTGATCTAAAAATTAACTATTACCAAGTTTATCTCTTGTCAACTGGAGATATCATATTAAGGCTGTTTTTTTAAAATGGGTGTTGCTTTCACTATAGAAAAGATGATTTACTACATTATTTGTTGTGAAAAGGTTAATGGCCCAGGTAGACAGAATCTTTGGCATTAAGGACTTTATAATCTGAAGAAAGACATACACAAATTCATTCAAAGAGAATTTTATTTTGTTGATCCTATTTTTGAGCACACAGGCCTCCTGGATCTTCAAACGTCCTATGGTGAACCAGAAGAAGCTTGGGAAATCTATTCTTTGCCAGTTCACTCACTCAGTAACTGGTGTCAATGACTGGATTGCTACAGAATAGGTATCATGTAAGAAGATGCGGACTTGTAAAGACAGAGTATTTGGCAAACAGCTACTTTGTCTGCCTACCACTTCAGAGTATCTACCACTGATCCAGCTTCTCTTCTAAATTTTCTTCTACTTGATCCTTTATGCCTAAATTTTCTGAAGTTTTATCATTTTTTATTCCAAGATTACTTTACCTAGACTACTCTCTTTATGACAATCTGGGTATCTCGATGCCTTGAAATTTTATTAAAATGATACAAATGTGCATTTTGAGAAAAGGCTTCATCATATTCATCAAATTGCAAGAGTCCTGTGCATTCTGATACACAATCAAACGAATCCAACAATTATTTTTCTTTCCCATTTTAGTTAAGTAGAAAAATTTGACAAGAAGATTACCCTAGGATGTGCCAACAGAAAACAGAATCTCCTACATTATTCAGGGAAGGAAAAGCAATAACAAGCTAAGTTTTAAAACTTCACAATTTTGCCTAAATGTGGCTTGCTAGTTACTTTGGGTACATGCTTAGATTATGCCTATGCATATTTACATTAACTTAAAACCCAAAACCAAATTAAAAATAACAAAAAAAAATAGTTTTTTTTTTTTACTCCCAGGGATTTTACTCATTAAAATATTATTGAAATTGTATTAATTTTTAATATAACCAATTCTTCACTATGTAGAGATGATGATCAATTTTGTGGATTAGTACAACTCTTTTTCTTTCCTTCTTTAGTATTTTCTAAGTGCAAATCAAAGGATAATTAAAAGAATGGAATGGAAATAAAATGCCAATCTATCCATATTAATACTAAGGTAACACTAAAGAACAATATAAAGACTGATGAGGAAAGGGTCAAGAACTAACAACTACTTCATTATTCTATCTGCAGATTTCACATTAAAACATTATACACAGGCAGGCATATATTAAGTATTCACTACAAATTCATTCAATTTCATACACATCTACTCATACTCCTTTTTTTCCCTCTTTAGTTAAAGTAAATGCCAGTTATGATTATGAGCTTTTCGCTTATTTTCTAAAGATTAAGTCCCCAGGTACACACACAGTGATTGTTGCAAAATAGTCGATTGGTTTTTGTTTGTTAGTTACTGGGGATTGAATCCAGGGTGCTTTACCACTGAGATACCTTCCCCCCTTTTTAATTTTATTTTGAGACAGGGTCTTGCTGAGTTGCTGAGTCTGATCTCTGCCTCAACCTGAATGGCTTAGATTATAGGCTTGAGCCATGTCCAGCAAATACTTTTGTTTTAAAGAACCAAGTACTGATAATACTAGCTAATGCATTCTGGGCATGGGGATTTAAAAACTCAGCATCTGGCAGTAATTTAGCTAGACAGCTTTCTAAAGCAAAGCCAGTGAATAGTACCTCTATCATTGCTTTAACTAATATTCTGCCAGTCACAAGATCACCTTCCTGAGTGATTTTACTAGCTCTGTGCAAATAATACATACACTACACAAAGTTTTACAAAAGCTAAGTAATCACTCCACTGTTTCCAAGACCATGAAAGGATTGGAGCTCACAAAAAGATCTATCAGCACTGAGTGAGGGTTTGGATAGAGAGGACATCACTAAGCTATAAATACACGAAGCCCATTTATACTTTTTTTTTTTTTAACTTTCATTTATTTATTTATTTATTTTCGTTAACTTTTTTTGACAGTGATTTTTTTAAAAAATTCTTTTCATACATGTATACAGGGTAATAATATCTGTCTTAATCTACCATCCTTCCCACCCCCACCCGCCCCTCCTGTCCCCTCTGTACAATTCAAAGTTCCTTCCTTCTTCTTATCCACCCCTCACTATGGATCAGCATCCGCTTATCAGAGAAAATCCATTTAAACTTGGTTCTAGATTCAGCACAATCTAGGAGGAAACAGATGTGGGAAAAGCTCTAACAAATTCTAAAACAAAAGTGGACTTTATACTTTATCCTGAATTAACCAGAAAATCCAGCTAATCTGGAAAAATCATATCCCTCAAGCATTCTTTTGGCTGAAATTTGATTTGTATAATAGATATTTTTTCAGTAGTCCTTGAAATGAAACTACATCTACATACACAGAATGATCATATTTTAAATATGTTTATGAGTACTTAAAACTTTTGTTTTTAAATACAACAAACATCTATATTAACAATACATACAATTTGAAAGACTAAAAGGACATATTTAAATGACTTCAATTAGAATCAAAGCTTAAATCTGTAACAAATCAGAGACCTGGTTTTGTAAGCCCATTATACTATAACAATACTTTAAAATGTCACTTGGTGAGATGTCCATAAATAAAATTTTCCAGTCCGGTACAGTGATGCTCACCTATAATGTCAGTAACTTGGGAGGCTGAGGCAAGATTGCAAGCCCAGGGCCAGCCTCAACAACTTAGTGAAATCCTATCTCAAAATAAAAAATAAAAATGCTGTGACTGTGGCTCAATGTTTAAGGACCCTGGATTCAAGTATCAATATCCCCCAAATACTTTGACTAAACATTTCTTGATTTATATTCATCATCATAAGCACTCATTACACTTAAAAAATAATGATTTAAGCTTTAGTGTTTGGCCTTCTTTGTGTGTGTGTGTGTACACCAGGGATTGAAACCAGAGTGTGTCTTAACTACTGAGCCACATTCCCAGCCCTTTTTACATTTTATTTAGAGACAGGGCCTCGCTAAATTGCTGAGGCTTGCAATCCTACTGCCTCAGCCTCCGGAGCCGCTGGGATAACAAAGGAAAACTACAGAGTGCAACTGAAGCTTATTATGGGAAGATACCTCACAGAAGCCAAAAACAAATAAGCTGTTAAGAGATCAAAAATATAATAATACTAAAAAACTGCTATTAAATACTTACTATAGGAGATCCAAGATGGCGGACTAGAGGGAGGCTGCGTTCCTTGTCGCTCCGCAACGCCGGATTCAAGCAGAGGATATCTGTTTCTCAGTGAGGCAGTTTTTGCTGCTTATCGATCCCCTGCTCTTTACCCCATTTGTCTGCTGTGATCACCTGCAGTCTGCCAGCATATCGACACCTTTTTTGAGAGCAGATTGCTCTCTATCAGGCACCTATCATCCGCCATTTGCCTGCCTCTCGCCTGTCCATCGCCTGCCTTACCCCTATCCACCACCCAACGGTCGAGGTTCACCTCCCCGATCGACCGACAGCCTCTAGCAGATTGATCGCAGACCTCCAGTGGAGAACCAGCTGCCTGCTGCTGCCTGGAAGTTCACTGTCACAGGACCTGCAGGTTTGATTACACGTGGCTAGCGCCATTTTGAGACAACAGCCAGGCCCTGCAGGACCCCTGGCTGGACTGACTGAGTCCCGTCTCCAGGATCCCTCAGCCCGACCGATCACTCCCTGCCTCTGGGGCCCTCACATTGACTGACTGCTCCCTGCCGCCAGGACCCCCAGACCAACTGACGGCGCCCTATCACCGGGAACCCAGACCAACTGATTGCACCCGGCCTCCTGGATCCCACAACCACACCAAACACACCCGAACTCCAGGACCCCTGCCGGACCAACTGCATCCTGTCTCCAGGACCTCCAGCTGACCACATCCACCCCTGAGCTGCAGCTCCCCATTTGCCAACATATTTGGAAGCCAGAACAGCCATCTTGGATAATCCTGGAAGCCATAGCTCCGACCTTCGGGTGGGGCAAATCCCATCCTGAGTCGCCTGCTGGAGGCTTGAAGCTCATTGTCAGGTACCTCTCATACATCAGGCTACTGAACACTGGGACGTTTCATTAGTATATGACTGTTATATAGTAGATTTTCTTTTTTCTCCTTTTAAAAAAAAATATTTAAGTTTTTATTTCTTTACATTTCTTGGTTTCTTTTCCCTCTGTTTACCTGTTCCCTCAGAGTTGCTTTCTCCCTTATTTACATGCTAACATCCGATTTCTTTTGATTACACTCTAACCCTTTCTATTTTCTAGAACTTCTGAATATTCTTTACTTATCCCATTAACAGCCATATTCTTCATCTCTCTGCATCCTCTTTGCCCTCCATCAGAAACTGCAGACATTTTTGTAAACCTGTTTGTTTTACCGAAGATTACATTTGACCTCATTTTGTTTATTATGGCAATTTTGTTATTGTCCCCATAGGGGCTATTTGGTCTAAGATTGCACAGTGTCTGATTTGGGCACTGCTAATATTGATCTCCCCTTAAAGAAAGGGTTTTGGAAACCTATAGGACCACTATAAGCCTATAGGGGGAAATCTGCAATACCCCAGATCTGCAGCGCTAGAGGGGAAGATACATGAACAACATGAAAAAACAAGGGAAGAAAATGATCCAAACAAATCTAGATTCTACAGTAATAGAATCCAATGACAATATGTTAGAAGAAATGTCAGAAAAGGACTTCAGATTATACATGATTAAGATGATTCGCGAAGCAAAGGACGAGATAAGAGAGCAAATGCAGGAAATCAATGATAATACCAATAAGCTGAAAGAGCAACTGCAGGAAGCAAAAGATCATTTCAACAAAGAGATAGAGATTCTCAAAAAAAAACAAACAAACAGAAATCCTTGAAATGAAGGAGACAATAAACCAAATAAAAAACTCAATGGAAAGCATCACCAACAGACTAGACCACTTGGAAGACAGAACCTCAGACAATGAGGACAAAATATTTAATCTTGAAAATAAAGTTGCCCAAACGGAGAAGATGGTAAGAAATCATGAACAGATTCTACAAGAACTATGGGACATCATGAAAAGACCAAATTTAAGAATTATTGGGATTGAGGAAGGCACAGAGATACAAACCAAAGGAATGAACAACCTATTCGATGAAATAATATCAGAAAATTTCCCAAACCTGAAGAATGAAATGGAAAATCAAATACAAGAGGCTTACAGAACACCAAATGCACAGAATCACAACAGATCCACACCAAGGCACATTATAATGAAAATGCCTAACATTCGAAATATAGGATTTTGAAGGCCGCGAGAGAAAAGCATCAGATTACATAAAGGGGGAGACCAATACGGATAGCAGCAGACTTCTCAACCAAGACTCTAAAAGCTAGAAGGGCCCGGACCAACATATTTCAAGCTCTGAAAGAACATGGTTGCCAACCAAGAATCCTATACCCAGCAAAACTAACCTTCAGATTTGAAGATGAAATAAACTCCTTCCATGATAAACAAAAGTTAAAAGAATTTACAAATAGAAAGCCTGCACTACAGAATGTTCTCAACAAAATATTCCATGAGGAGGAAATGAAAAACAACAATGGAGGTCAGCAAAGGGAGGAACTACCTTACAGAAAAACCACTCAAAGGAGAAACCAAGCCAACTTAAAAACTAAAAATAAGCCAAATGACTGGGAAAACAAATCATTTCCCAATAATAACCCTGAACGTTAATGGCCTAAACTCATCAATCAAAAGACATAGACTGGCAGAATGGATTAAAAAGAAAGACCCAACAATATGCTGCCTGTAAGAGACTCATCTCATAGAAAAAGACATCCACAGACTAAAGGTGAAAGGATGGGTAAAAACCTACCACGCACATGGACTCAATAAAAAAGCGGGGGTTTCCATCCTTACATCAGATAAAGTGGACTTCAAGCCAAAATTAGTCAGAAAGGATAAAGAAGGACATTTCATACTGCTTAAGGGAACCATAAATCAGGAAGATATAACGATAGTAAATATTTATGCCCCAAACAATAGTGTATCCCTGGACATCAAACAAATCCTTCTCAATTTCAAGAATCACATAGACCACAACACAATAATTCTGGGCGACTTTAACGCACCACTGTCACCACTAGATAGATCTTCCAAACAAAATCCAACCAAAGAAACCAATGAACTTAATAACACAATCAATAACCTAGACTTAATAGACAAAAATAGAATATTCCATCCATCAACAAGCGGATTCACTTTCTTCTCAGCAGCACATGGAACCTTCTCGAAAACAGACCATATGTTATGCCACAAAGCAGCCCTTAGGAAATGCAAAAACATAGAGATACTGCCTTGTGTTCTATCACATCATAATGGACTGAGAGTAGAAATCAATGACAAAGTAAAAAAAGGAAATTACTCCAACACTTGGAGACTAAATAATATGCTATTGAATGAAACATGGATAACAAAAAACATCAGGGAGGAGATTAAAAAATTCTTAGACGTCAATGAGAATGATGATACAACATATCAAAATCTCTGGGACACTATGAAAGCGGTACTAAGAGGAAAATTCATTGCATGGAGCGCATTCCAGAAAAGAATGAAAAGTCAACAATTAAATGACCTAACATTACAGCTCAAAGCCCTAGAAAAAGAAGAACAGAATAACAGCAAAAGTAGAAAACGGGAAATAATTAAAATCAGAACTGAAATCAATGAAAGTGAAACAAAAGAAACTAATCAAAAAATTGACATAACAAAAAGCTGGTTCTTTGAGAAAGTAAACAAAATAGATAAACCCTTAGCCACACTAACAAAGAGAAGGAGAGAGAAGACTCAAATTACTAAAATACATGATGCAAAGGGAAATATCACGACAGACACCACTGATATACAGAACATAATGAGAAGCTACTTTGAAAATCTGTATTCCAACAAAATAGAAAGTACCGAAGACATTGACAAATTTCTAGAGACATATGATCCTCCTAAACTGAACCAGGAGAACATACACAATTTAAACAGATCAATATCAAGCAATGAAATAGAAGAAGCCATTAAAAATCTACCATCCAAGAAAAGCCCAGGACCAGACGGATTCTCAGCCGAGTTCTACAAGACCTTCAAAGAAGAACTCATTCCAATACTTCTCAAAGTATTCCAGGAAATAGAAAAGGAGGGTAGCCTACTGAACTCATTCTATGAAGCTAATATCACCCTTGTACCCAAACCAGGAAAGACACATCAAGGAAAGAAAATTTTGACTAATATCCTTGATGAATATAGATGCCAAGATCCTTAACAAACTATTGGCAAACCGTATCCAAAAACATATTAAGAAAATTGTGCACCACGATCAAGTGGGGTTCATTCCTGGAACGCAAGGATGGTTCAACATTCGTAAATCAATAAACGTAATTCATCATATCAACAGACTTAAGGATAAGAATCATATGGTTATTTCAATTGACGCAGAAAAAGCGTTTGACAAAATACAACACCCCTTCATGTTCAAAACACTAGAAAAAATAGGGATAGTAGGAACATACCTGAACACTGTAAAGGCTATTTATGCTAAGCCCATGGCCAACATCATTCTTAATGGAGAAAAACTGAAACCATTCCCTTTAAAAACGGGAACAAGACAGGGATGTCCTCTTTCACCACTTCTATTCAACATTGTCCTTGAAACTCTAGCCAGAGCAATTAGGCAGACTAAAGAAATTAAAGGGATAGGAACAGGAAAAGTGGAACTTAAGCTGTCACTATTTGTGGATGACATGATTCTATATTTAGAGGATCCAAAAACCTCCTCCAATGAATTCAGCAAAATAGCAGGCTATAAAATCAACACGTATAAATCTACAGCATTTTTATACGCAAGCGATGAAACAGCTGAAAGGGAAATGAGGAAAACAACTCCATTTGCAATAGCCTTAAAAAAAATAAAATACTTGGGTATCAATCTAACCAAAGAGGTAAAAGATCTCTACAATGAAAACTACAAAACACTGAAGAAAGAAATTAAGGAAGACCTTGAAAGATGGAAAGATCTCCCATGTTCTTGGATAGGCAGAATTAATATTGTCAAAATGGCCATACTACCAAAAGTGCTATACAGATTCAATGCAATTCCAATTAAAATCCCAATGATGTACCTCACAGAAATAGAGCAAGCAATCATGAAATTCATCTGGAAGAATAAGAAACCCAGAACAGCTAAAGCAATCCTTAGCAGGAAGAATGAAACAGGGGTTCTCACAATACCAGAACTTCAACTATACTACAAAGCAATAGTAACAAAAACAGCATGGTATTGGCACCAAAATAGACAAGTAGATCAATGGTACAGAATAGAGGACACGGACACAAACCCAAATAAATACAATTTTCTCATACTAGACAAAGGTGCCAAAAATATGCAATGGAGAAAAAATAGCCTCTTCAACAAATGGTGCTGGGAGAATTGGAAATCCATATGCAACAGAATGAAACTAATACAACAAAGGCCTCAGTCACACCCCACCAACAAAGGCTGAGTGGGAACCTAGATTTCTACACTCATTATCCTATGACAAGATACCACCCACCACACCCCTACCAGGATAGTGTCAGAAGGAACCAGGAGAGTCATTGCCAGTGACTGACACAACATCTCCCCCAACCCTAACCCAACCCTAACCCTAACCCACACAGCAGCTGGTGACCATGGTAGAAGCTTAGACTTCCCCAATTGGGCAGGGAAGCACAGCCCCTCTTCTCACTGGGATAGTGTCAAAGAAGCACTAATGAGAAGTCAAAACTATTGTCACCACCCCATCCATGATGTCCGTGAAAGTCATGTCACCATTTAATGAGGCACTTCAGCTCCTACCATCCAGGAACTAACTTAGGACCAACTCACTCATCCAACAGTAAAGAGGAAACTTCCCTCTCTGCTATCAAACAACCTAACAGAAACAAAGTTGCCACTCCCTGCCCCCCTCCAGGTTCCTCATGGAACAGCTGGTTCACTATAAGGTTTAGTTTCATAATATGGTAAAAATGCCTGTTTCTATTAAAACTAAATTATATCATGAACAAAAAAAAAAAATCTTGAATGAAAAAACAATACATGCCAATTTCAAGATGACAGATATACTAAAATCAATACATAAATTTATTTGAAATGAACGAATAGCAAATCTCCTTAAAAAATAAGAAGTCGGGGCTGGGGATATAGCTCAGTTGGTAGAGTGCTTGCCTTGTAAGCACAACGCCCTGGGTTCAAATCCCCAGCACTGCAAAAAAAAAAAAAAGAAAACAAAAAATAAGAAGTCACAGCAAAAAAAAAATCAAAAAGGATATAATAAAAAAGAAACAAATGAAAATTTTATGACTGAAAAAAGGTATATTTAAAAATTCAAAGGGACTGGGATGTGACTCAGTGGTAGAGCACTTACCTGGCATGTGCAAAGCCCTGGGTTCCATCCTCAGCACCACCAAAAAAATTTCGCACACAAAAACTCAATAAGTGGGCCTGGGCACAATGATACATGCCCGTAATTCCATCGGTTCCAGAGGCTGAAGCAGGAGGATTGCAAGTTTGAGGCCACCTTCAGCAACTTGGGGAGGTCCTAAACAACTTAGTGAGACCCTGTTTTAAAAAAGGGGGGAGGGGGAGAGGGCTGGGGACGTAGCTCAGTAGTAAGCGCCTCTGGGTTCATTTCCAAGTATCCCCAACCCCCAAATACAAAAGAAAAGGAAAAGAAAAAAGAAAGAAAATGGAATTCAGTAAAACATAAAAGAATGACCAAATTAGGTCGTTAATGTGATCATGACCAAATGAAGTATATTCCAAGAAAGCTCAATGTTCAAAATCAATTTAACCCACCCCATTTAGGCTAAAAAAAAAAAAAAAGATACATGATCATATCAATGGGTGCAGAAATACCATTTGACAAAATCAACATTTATTCATGATTTAAGGAAAAAAACTCTCAAAAAACAGGAAAAGGGCTGGGATTGTGGCTCCACGATAGAGTGCTCATCTTGCATCTGTGAGGTGCTGGGTTCGATCCTTAGCACCACATAAAAATAAATAAATAAAATAGAGGTATTGTGTCCATCTATAACTAGAAAAAAAATACATATTATATATTTAAAAAACACAGGAATAGAAGAAAACTTCCTCAACTTCAGGAAGGGGATCTACAAAAAATATACATAAAAGGATATTTAATGGTGAAAGACAATGTTTTCCCATTAAAACCAGGAACAAAACAAGGATGTGTGTTCTCACTTTCCTATTACCTGGTGCTGAATGCTCCAGCAAGTGCAATAAAGAAAAAAGAAAAAGGAAATACACAGCATACAGAACAAAAAGAAACAAACAATGCTATCCCTATTTGCAGGCGACATCACTGTCTACAAGGAAAATCACCAAGAATTAAAATGAAAACAAAGCAAAACTCTCCTGAAATCAATAAATTGAGTTAGGTCAGGTAACAGGATACAAAATAAAAACCAACTGCAGAACTTCCAATTTGAGCTCTGACATGCAGAAAGCTTAGAAATCATCAACATTCTAATATGAAGACAAAAGCTGAACAAACTAAAAATCAATGATTTATGGATCCATCAGAGAACCAAGGTCTCATGGCAAACCATTATCCCAAAATTTTAAAAGTGTGGCAAATTCTGTCACAGAGATTCACCCATCTGAAGCAGAAAGGACTAGAGCTAACAAACTAGTAAGAACATTTAAATAGTAATTTTGATTAACTCTGGAGACTGAATAGAGACTAGGGTAAGAATAACTAACTAACTTCTGGGAACCATCTGAAGAGGGACCCTACATTTTCTGGACTTTGTTTCCAAAACACACCTGATTCTTTCCATAAAGAGCCAAAAAAGCTACTCCCATAGCTCTAACAGACAGAAGGAAAAGTAACCAAGTGAAAAAAGCTCAGAGTCTTCACAACAAAGACCTGCTTTCCACACTGTAAGACCTTACCCAACCTAGAGAAAGGGCATTTCCCAGACTGCAGTCCTCTCTAGCCTTCCTCTCTCCAGAATGGAAAGGGGAGGAAAGAAGCATTGTGAAGTTGACAGTCTAAGGACATACTAAAAGACTTGAAATTTAATCAGACAGAACACTATCCCTCCCCCACACTTCTTTACCATCACACCAACAGGGCTTTCTGGTAACAACAGTCAATTACAGGGGAAAGATCTCCAAGAAACACATAAGAAGGAGGAGCTCTTTGAGAAGCCCCAAAACAGAGACAAAAACACAGTTACTTAAGGAATATTTAAAGTCTCTGGTATCTGCAACTACGGCAAACGTTAAACACAATCCAATCTTTAGCCAGATAACCTGACATCTCACATGAAAGGTCTATTTAATTCAATTCCTGTTACCTGATAAAACACATCTGGCTTTCCTTTCAACCACAAATACAAGGCATGTCATAAGGTAGGAAAATACTTGAAGGAACAAAGCAAGCATCAGAATCAAACTGGATACAGAATAGATACTGGAATTATCCGATAGGGAATTTTAAATAACTTATTAATAGGTTAAGTTTAGGGCTGGGAATGTGGCTCAGTTAGTTGGTCGAGTGCCTGCCTCGCAAGCACAAGGCCCTGGGTTCAATCCCCAGCACCGCAAAAAAAAAAAAAAAAAAAAGATCAAGTTTATAAAGGAAAAAGGATACAACATACGAAAACAAATGAAGAATTTAAGCAGAGAATTTTTTTTTAAATTCCAAGAATCAAAACGACATGCCAGAAATGAAAACACTATAGCAGAAACAGAAAATTTCTTTGTTGCTCTAAGCAATAGACTGGACATGGTGGAGAATCAGTGAGCCTGATTATATGCCAGTACAAACTTTCCAAACTGAAAGCAGGATAAATGACCTCCGCTCAAACTATACATCACCATCAGCATATAACCCTTGAACTGCAGAAAACCAAAGATGAAACAAGATTCTGAAAGAACTAGGAAGGGTGGGTCATCTTTACAGAGGATTGAGGATGAGAATTTAAACAACCTTCTCATCAGAAACCAAGTAAAGAGAAAGGAGGAAAATAGAAAAGGTGTGTTGAAAGAAAAAAAATCACCAACTAGAATTTTATATTTACAAAAATTATGCATTCAAATGAGTTGGACGAACAAAACTGAGGGAATTCAGTGCTACCAGACCAGATCTTCCCTGCAAGAAATGTTAATATTGTTAAGGTGGAGCTGAGATTACAGCTTAGTGGTAGGACACTCGCCTAACATGCAAAAGACCCTAGGTTCAATCACTTCGAATGTAAAAATTTAAAAACTGCTAAGGTGACCTTACTCCCCAAATTGATCTACATAAAACAATACCTAACACAATTCCAGCTGATTTCTTTGTAGAAATCGAAAAACTAATTCTAAAATTCATATGGAATTCAAAGGACCTAGAATAAATAAAAATACTCTTGAAAAAGAATAAAATACAGCCAGATATGGTGGTGCATGCTTGTAATCCCAATGGCTCTGAGGTAAGAGAATCAGGAGTCAAAGCCAGCCTAAGCAACTTAGGAAGGAGCTAAGCAACTCAGTGAGACCCTGTCTCTAAATAAAATACAAAAATGGGCTGGGGGTGTGGCTCAGTGGGTTAAGTGCCTCTGAGTTCAGTCCCTGGTAGAGAACAAAAACAAAAACAAAAACAAAACAAAACAAAAGAATAAAATAGGACTAACACTTTATACTTTTAAAACTTACTTCAAAACAAAAGTAATCAATTTTTCACTGGACTAGAACTGAGAGTCCAAATATAAACCACAAATAAACCAATGCACCTCTCATCAACTGATTTTCAACAGGGTGCCACCATCATTCAAGAAAGTAAGTCTTTTCAACAAACGGTGCTGGCCTAATTGGAGAGCCACAAACATACACAAATTGGATGCTCATTTCACACTATACATACAATGCTAATTCAAAATGGATCAAAAACCTAAATGAAAACTACAAAACTGAGAGGAAAAAGGAGATCTTCATAATCTGAGATTTAGCAATAGATATGACACCAAAAGCATGAGCAACAAAAGAAAAAAATAAACCGAAGCTCATCAAAATTAAGAACTTTTGTGATTAAAAGGAAATTCTCAAGATAATTAAATAGAAGGGGGATATAAAAGGATAAGAGGGGTAGGAGGGATGGGAGGGAGAAAAAAAAATAACAGAATAAATCAAAAACTATTGCCCTAGGTAAATATATGATTACACAAATGGTATGCCTCTACTTCATGTACAGAGAAACAAGATGTATCCCATTTGTTTACAATAAAAATGAATTAAAAAAAAGGAGGGGAAATGTTTACAAATCATATATTCAATAAAGGACCTCCATCTAAACTATATAAACAACCCTTACAACTCAATAAAAATATGACCCAACTGAAAATGGGCCAAGGATTCAAATAGACATTTCCCAAGAAAGGTATAAAAATACCCAATGCAAATATAAAAAGATGTTCAACATTATTAACCATTAAAGAAACGTAAATCAAAACTTCAATGAGGAGTTCCCTGGCCCAGGCTTCCCACAAACTGCTGACCCTCTGACCCATGAGTTGCCCGACCCTCCAATTCGTCATATCTGGCTCCTCCAGCGTCCCAGCTGTGAAGAAGGTGGTTCGGCAGCTCAGGCTGGAGGCCTGGCTCAACTATGTGAAGGTTTCCCAGGTAGCTTCAGACTGGCAACAATTCTGTCTGCAGAATGGGCAACATGATCCCGTGCTGACTGGACTATCTTCAGGTACAAATCCTTTCAGACCACAGAAAGTCTGTTCCTTTTTGTAGTCAAATGAATCTTACTGAGGTTTCCCAAACCACTGCTGAAGAACCAGTCAATATTCAAGAGAGCTAAATTTGAAGCCAGTACAAAAAGCTTCCCTATAACACATGTCATAATATAATCTTCTACTTTTGTCAGTCCTTAACATCTGCCTCTCTGAATTTTCATGAATTTCTATTTCACAAGGGTATTTATTTTAAATACACTGGCAGCAACATACAATGAAATACTTAAAATAAAACAAAAACCTTCAATGAAGGGTAGGGATTTAGCCCAATAGGGGAGCAATTGCCAAGCATGTGCAAGGCCCTGGACACAATGCCCAGCAATGCAAAAGAAAAAGAAAGGAAAAAAATACTGTTACACAACCACAACCGAAAAACACATGGAGATAACTGAAGACAAAATAGATAGTAGAAAAATATCAAAATTGAGGAGGAGTGAGTCAGAGAATGGTGATGTTTGCAATTAGCCTTGTTGTACTACCTGACTGTTAGGTTCTACTCATGTATTTTTATGGACAAGGACTAAACAATATTTTTTAGATGGAATGATGAGTGACATAAAAGAAGGGAGGGTTCTTGTCTATTAGCTTTACCTTGAGTGCAAGCTCTAAATCATATTCATTGGGATTGTTCTTGTATTCTTTCCATGTATGATACAATATAATTTATCCTCAATCAGGAGAAGTTTCCAGAAACAAAAAAAAAATTGCTTACTTCTCATGATAGTACAGTACCCAATTGAAGGTAGTATTAAATGAACAAATAAAGTCAAAAGAATATTAAAAATAAATAAATAAATAGACCCTGCAATGAGGTATCATTTCACACTCTCTAAGATAACTAAAATAAAAAAGACTGATAATAAGTACTGCTGGTGGGACCATAAAACCATACCTGTCACTCTAGAAAGCAGTCTGGCAGGTCCTCAAACAGTTAAACCTAAGTTTACCCTATGACCCAATAATTTCACTCCCAGAAATCTACCTAAGAAAAACAAAGTACATAATCCACACAAAAACTTACACACAAAACGCTGAGAGTAATATTATCCGTACTAACCAAAAAGTAGAAACAACCAATATGTCCAAAAAGTGATGAACAACAGAATGTTAGTCCATCGTAAAAAGGAAGTACCTGTTACAACATGGATGAACCCTGAATGTTAGGCTAGTGAAAGCCAGTCACAGAAGATCATATAATATGATTCCAAAGAAATGGAAGGTCCAGAATAGGAAAATTTATGGAGACAGAGTAGATTAATGGTTGCTCAGAGCTAGGGAAGGTAAGGGGACACTGATGGGATAAAGTGTACATAAAACTACAAATTTCTGATGAAAGAAACTAAGACCTAGTCCCTGTCCGTGGATTAAAAGATTCAATAGTGTTAAAGAAGTCAATTCTTCCCAATTTCATCTACCGGTTCAACCCAATTCCAATCAAAATCACAACGAACTATTCTGTAGAGATGGACAAACTGAATCTAACCTTAATAAAGACAAAACACCTAGAATAGACAACACAATACTGAAACACAAAGTTGAAAGCTACATACTATCTAGTTTCAACACTTTATATAAAGGTACATTAATCCAGAGAGCACAGTACAAGCAAAAGAATGACAGAATGACATATAGAACAGCAGAAAAGAGAAGAGAGCTCAGGAAGCACCACACAAATATAGTCCATTGAACTTTAATCCCCTCTGCCCAGGGCCTCAGGCATGCTAGACAAGAATTCTACCAGGAAGCAAACCTCCCAGCCCTCAAATGATTCTTTAACAGATGAACAAAACTAACCCAAGGAGGAAAGTTTTGGCAACAAATGGTGATGGAATAACTGAGTATACATACATACGTACATAAAGAAAAACAAAACAATGAACCTATCAAAGACTTTTTTACATAAATTAGCTCAAAATGGATCACAAACCTAAGTGTAAAATACAAGACCAAAAATTAATAGAATTGAAAAGAAAATTCTAGATGACCTTAGATTTGGCAATGAGTTTTTAGATATAACAACAAAAACATGATCCATAAGAGAAACTACTGTGTTGGATTTTATTAAAATTAGAAACTTCTCTTCAAAGACACTGCTTTTTTTTTTTTTTTTTTGGTACCTAGGATTGAACTCAGGGGCACTCAACCACTGAGCCACAGGCCTAACCCTATTTTGGATTTTATTTACATGCAGGGTCTCACTGAGTTGCTTAGAACCTCACTGTTTTGAGGCTGGCTTTGAACTTGTGATCCTCCTGCCTCAGCCTCCTGAGCCACTGCGATTAAAGACATGTGCCCAGCAAAAGACACTGTTAAAAGAATGATAAAACAAGTCACACACTGGGAAACAATATTTGTAAAATGCATAGCTAATAAAGGATTTGTATACAAAACATACAAGGAACTCATACAACAGGAAGAACCAGACGTGGTGGCACACACCTGTTAAGCACAGTGACTTGGCAGTCAGAAGAAGAACAAATTTGAAACAGTCTCAGCAACTTAGGAAAACCCTATCTCAGAAAATTGATGGGATGCGATGGTAGATGCCTTTAATACCAGCAGCCTGGGAGGCTGAGGCAGGAGGATCATGAGTTCAAACCCAGCCTTAGCAACTCAGCAAGGCCCTAAGCAATTCTGCAAGACCCTG
The DNA here is from genome assembly GCF_902686455.1 of Sciurus vulgaris. NCBI lineage: Eukaryota > Metazoa > Chordata > Mammalia > Rodentia > Sciuridae > Sciurus > Sciurus vulgaris. The sequence goes on along the minus strand of NC_136473.1, from coordinate 42,261,237 downwards.
TCTCTAAATAAAATATAAAAAGGCATGGAGATGTGGCATTAAATGCCCCTGGGTTAAATCCCAGGTACCAAAAATAAACAGATACATACATATGGGCATATACTTCAGTGTTGCAGAAAGCACCCCTGGGTTCAATGCCTTAGTGCCTGCCTGTCTGTGTCTCTCTTTCCCTCTCTCACACACATATACACAAATCAACAATAAGAAAAAAAAAAAAAAAAAAAATTTAAACCAGTCCATTAAAAACTAAGCAAAATAGGGCTGGGGCTATAGCTAAGTTGGTAGAGTGCTTGCCTCGCAAGCACAGCGCCCTGAGTTCAATACCCAGCACTGCAAAAAAAAAAAAAAAAAAAAAAAAAAAACCTAAGCAAAATAATAAATGGAGACCAGTAAAGTAGAGGGAAGGGAACAGAAGGAGGGAGGAGGAGGATAATACAAAGTCCTGGGAACTGAAGTAGAACAAATTATATTCCATGCATGTATAGTTAAGTCAAATCGAACCCTAACATTATGTGTAACCATAATGCACTAATAAAAACAATAAAAATGAAAAAAAAAAAAAACTGAGCAAAAGATGTCAAGAAACACTTCACCAAAGAAAACTGATAGCAAATAAACATATAAAAAGAAGCTGTAACATCATTTCTCATTAGGGAATTTAAATTAAAACATAAATATACTACACATCTATTCAAACTGCTAAAATCTAAACAACTGCCAATATTAAAAGCTGGTGAAGATATGGAGTAATAGATATTCTCCATCATTGCTAGTGGAAATACAAAAGAGTAAAGTCACTTTGTAAGACAGGTTTGCAGTCTCTTAGAAAGCCAAACAGTTTTCCCATACTGTCTAGGAAACATGCTGATAGGTTATCTAGCTAACTGATCTGGAAGTCACATCCATGCAAAAACCTACATATGCCAGACATGAAGACATACACCTACAATCCAGTTACTCAGAAGGTGAAGGCAACAGAAATGGAAGTTTAAAGCCTTAGTGAGACCCTGTCTCAAAATAAAAGGTAAAAGGGGTGAGGATACAGCTCAGTGGTAGAGGGCCTATGGGTTCAATCATCAGTACACTACACAGAGAAAAACAAAAGGAAAAAAAAGAACTTACACATGAATTATTATAGCACTCCTATTCAAAATTGACAAAAGGAGGATGATCCTGAAAATTAAAAACAAAAAGAACTGCACTAAGCATTATGTTCTTTGGAACAAAGTTATATTTCTCCTTTTTTTTTTTTCTTTTTCTTCTTCTTTTTTGCAGTGCTCGGGATTGAAACCCTTGTATTTGCAGGAAAGGCACTCTACCAACTGAGCTACATCCACAGCCCTAAAGTTGTAGCTCACTGGAGTACAATTAACAGGTTCTGATATGTACACCAGAGGCCCTAGGAGAGTACTCCTCTTTGTCTCTTCCAGCTTCTGCTGGCTACTGGCATTCTTTGGCTTGTAGACACATCACTCTAGTCTTCATGGAAAATATCTTCAAATAACTCTCTGCTGCATCTTCCTATCACCTTCTCTGTGTGTGATGACATTTAGTGACTACATGTAAGTGCCCAGAATAATCTCTTCATCTTAAAATTCTTCACTTAATCACACTTGCAAAGACCTCTTTTCCAAACGAGGTAACATTGATAGGTTCCAAATAGCAGGATCTCATATTTGGGGTGGATGTAAATCAGGATACTACAATTGCTAAAACAATTATGAAAAGGAATAGTGGTAGAAATCAGTATACCCAATTTCAAGACTTACTATATATGCTGTAATTAAGGCTGTATGGGATTAGCTCACCTCCTTTATCAGCCTTTAGATCAGCCTATTTGTTCTAGTCCTTTTTCCAATAATTGTCCTCATTATTATAAAGGATTTGGAAGAATGAAGCCAAACCACAGGAACCAAAAATAGATTCATACAAATATGCCCACTTGACTTTTTATGAGGGGTCAGGGGTACTGGGGATTGAACCTATGGGTGCTTTACCACTAAGCTACATCCCCAGTTCTCTTTATTTGGGAGACAGCGTCTCACTCAGTTGCCCAGGCTGGCCTTGGAACCTGCAATCGTACTACCTCAGTTTCCTGAGTCACTTATAGGCATGCACCACCAGGTCTGGCAGCCCACTTGATTTCTGATGAAAATAGAAAACAATTTGTTGAAGGAAAAACCATTTTTTCAACAAATGCTATTGTAATAACTAGATATCCATGAGACAAAACAAAAGAACTGGGATCTAAGTCTCAAATCTTATACAAAAAATAAAATTGGAATAGATCACACATTCAAATGTAAACAATGAACTATAAACTTTTAAGGGAACAAAATATAGAAGAAAACAAGATTTAGAAGCTAGGACTTCTGTGATAGTTCGTTTTGTGTCAATTTGGAGGGGCCACAGGGACCATATATTTGGGTAAGTGTTATTCTGGATGTTTCTCTGTTGATATTTAGAAAAGATTAACATTTTAAAAGGGGAATTTTTAGTAAAGCAGGTCAATCCCCATAATGGAGGCAGACCTCATCCAATGAGAAAAAGGCATGAACAGAACAAAAGACTGACCTCCTCAAAAATCAAAGGGAAATTATGCCAGCAGATGGCCTTTGGAATTTAAGTACAGCATCAGTTCTTCCCTGGGTCCCAGCCTGCTGATCCACTCCATGAATTCTGAACTTCTAAGTCTCCATACTTACAGGAACCAAATGCTTAAATTAATTCATTTGCCAACACTATGTATAAATACATATGTGAATATATACACAACACATCCCATTGGTTCTAATCTCTAGAAAAGCCTACACCAGCTACCCAAGGAGTTCACAGACATGAAATAAAAGCATGAGTAATAAAAGAAAAAATTAATAAATTGGAATTCATCAAAATAAAAATCTTTTGCTCTGCAAAAGACCCTCCTGAGGATGAAAAGACAAACTATACTCTGGGAGAAAATATCTGCAAATCATTTTATCTGACAAATGATTACTGTTCAGACCATATAAAGAGCTAAAACCACCACAGCAAAAACCAAACAATTCAATTAGAAAACTGACAAAAAACATGAAAAACCTTTCAATAAAGAAGATACATTATTTATGGCAAATACAAACACATAAAAAGATTTCTGAACCTGAGGGACTCAACAGCAGAACACGTGCTTGGCATGCATAGAGCTTTGAGCTCAACGTCCAGCACCAAAAAAGAAAAAAAAAAAAAAAAAGCTGAAGAAAGAGCTCCTTTTGGAGAGCGCTTGCCTAGCATGCGCAAGGACCGCGGTTCGAATCCCCAGCCTCTCAAATGAGAAGGAAAAAAAAAAAAAAAAAAAACGAACAACAAAAAAAAAAGTTCCACATCAATAGACACTAGAGAAGTGTAAATTAAAATCACAATGAGATATCACTACACACCTACCAGAATGGGTTAGGGAAAAAAGTGACCTTGCCAAATACTGGTGAGCATGGAGACAAACTAGATCCCTGCTGCTGAGATAACATGGTAGAGACACTCTGCAAAACAGTTTGGCAGGTTCCTAAAACACTACACACACAAACTGGACATGGTGGTACAGCCCTGTAATCCCAGCAACTTGGGAGGCTAAGGCGGGAGGATCACAAGTTTGAGGCCAGCCTCAGCAACTTAGCAAAACCCTGTCTCAAAATGAAAAATTAAAAGGGTTGGGGATGCAATTCAGTGGTTAACCCCTGGGTTCAATCCCCTGTACAAATTAATTAATTAATTAATTAAAAATAAAAACATGAAACTACTACACAAATCTATTCACCAGCATTTATCCCAGAGAAATAAATAGTTATCTTCACACACCAACCTGTACAAAAATGTTTAGAACAGTTTTGTTTATGAAGCCAAAAACTGGAAAAAAGAAACCCTAGATATTCTTAAATGGGTAAATAGTTGAACAAACTATGGTATATTCATACCACAGAAGACTACTCAGCAATAAAAAGAATGAAAGTTGATACACATACAAACCTGGATCAATCTCCAGAGAATTACAGTGAATAACAAAGCCAAGCCACAAAGGCTAAATAATGTATGATTCCATTTTTTGAAATGACAGAAGTATTGAAATGGTCAACATATTAGTAGCAGACGGAGTAAAAAAAACATGAATTGGGCTGGGGAGGCTGAGGAAAGAGGTTGATTACAGAGTACATATTACATAAGTAAAATATTCATCAAATCATACATTTGAGATTAGTACAATTTACATACTTGAGTATATGCAGTACCTAAAAAAAAAAAAAAACTATTAAAATTGCCACTTGGCTATTAATCTTTTAACTGTGATAATTTGTTTATACTATCTATACAATTATTAACAGTGAAATCATGACTGCCTGTAGCTGAAGCAATCTGGGTGGCAGGGTGGAGCCAGAACACATGCTAGATAGAGTAATGGAATAGTGGGAAATGTGGACAAGCAAAGAAGCAAACACACAGAACTATTCTCAGAAGTTGCCAAAAAAAAAGAAAAAGGCAATATAATGATGCTCAACAGAAGGTAGAGATGAAAAAGGGTTTTATTAAGATGGAAAATAGGATAGTAGATTTAAATACTCATGGAAAAGTCTTCATAAACACTGAGTCTAGAGCTGTATGGGGTGTAATACTATGAAAAGTGCAAAGAAAATATGAAGATATGGTCCTTTGATAAGACGCAGTGAAAGATGCTTACAGACAAAAAGGTGAAAATCCTTTAAAAAATGACAATACACCAGGCAGAGGGGTACAAGCCTATAATCCCAGCGGCTCAGGAGGCTGAGGCAGGAAGAGTTCAAAGCCAACCTCAGCAACTTAGGGAAGTCCTAAGTAACTTAGCGAGACATTCTCTCAAAACTAAAAAATAGAAAGGGCTGTGACTGTAGCTCAGTGGTTATGTGACCCTGAACTCAATGCCGGGTACCAAAAAAGAGGGACAAGAAAAAGGAAGAAAGAAAGAAAACAACAATAATGACAACTATATTTAGAATGGCAGGTATACTTTATCGAATACTTACTGTGGTAGGCAGTTCTTAAGGTGACCCCCAATGATCTTTGAATACTGCTATTAACATTCCTGTGAGTCTCCCCCCACACAGGAGGAGGCTGAACTACATAACCAATAGGATATGACGGCAAGATTTCCAAGATGAGGACCTAAGAGAAAGCACAGCTTCTGCCATGTTCTCTCTCCTTGATTGCTTCTTCTGGGTAAAGTCAGTCACAACACTAGAGCAGCCATGAAGAGGCATACCCAGAACCATGGGACTGAACCATCTTCAGAAGCAGCTCCCCCAGCCCAGCCAAGCCTGTATAACATGAGAGCAACCCCATGAGAGACCCCAAGCCTTTGGAACCACCCAGCTAAGCTGCTGATTTACTGGTCCACAGAAACTGAGAGATAATGAAAGTTTACTGTGTTAAGCCATTATCTTTGGGGGTAGTTTATTAAGCATCAATAGATACCGAATGCATTTACTATGTACTCAACAACCCTGTGATACCCATTGTAAGATGATGCCAATTGTCACAGAGAGGTTAAGTAATTTTTCCGAGTTGGGGTGAAAATCAGTGGCAGACTGCTGGCCTCACGTGTGCAACACCTGAATTCCACACCTAACACCACAAAGAAAAAGAATTGTAATTTCCCCTGATTAACACATGGTTGGCAAGTAATATGGAACCAGATTCAAATCTAAGGCCAACACTATTAACTACTATGCAAAATGTGCTCATCAAAGCTGAAGAAGTTCTAATATCACAGCTTTTATTGTTTGCTGTGAAGTAGAAGGCAAGGTTATCTAGTAAGAGCAAAGGAAAGAGCGAGTGAATCAGTGAAATGAAGAAAATGGAAAAGGTTTCAAACAATTGTCTCCGAGTTAGGAACAAGGGCTAGCCAGAGAAATCTAATAGTATTTCTAAACAGTGCTGTGGCTGAGGAGAGATTGGGAACCATGAATTTCCAGTGCAGTGAACTTAAGATGACCACAATAAAGAGAACACAGGATTGCTCATGCACATAAATATAACGGACAAACTATGCTGATAGCTGGGTGGAAAAGAAAACATGTCTCTCCCAAAGTCCATTAGCTTGATAAGGAGCTAGCAAAGAAAAATGTCAGCAAGCACTATATATTCTATGTCAGAATGTCACATGATGACTGAAGAAAAGTCTACTGAGACCCACAATGATAAACTGAACTCAAACACCAGAAATTTTTCTAGAGAATCTTCCTTTTTCCTATTACAAAACTTAAAACCTACAGAAAGAATGTACTTCCATGACAATGAGACAACAACTAAAAGCAGCATCCTAATTATATACTGACTTAACTTGATGAATCCCCTTACAACTGAGCTTCATCCCTAAAACTTAATACTTTTAAAATTTACTTAAAATTAGACTCTCCCAAATGTACGCAAGTTTCAATTTCATCCATACTTGGGAGTGAGGAAGTACTGCAGATTGAACATCCTTCCAAGTGTGGTGGTGTACGACTGCAAGCCCAGCAACTTGGCAAGCTGAGGCAGCAAGAAGATAACAAGTTCAAGGTCAGTCTGCCTAACTAAACAAGACCTTGTCTCAAAACAGAAATGAAAAGGGCCAGGAATGTAGCTGGTTGGCAGAACACTTGCAACCAGATTAATCTGCAGATTAATGAATCCCATTCCTTTTTATTTTTTTAAATGTTGAGATAAGGCCTTGCTCAGTTGCTGAGACTGGTCTCCAACCTATGATCTTCTTGCCTCAACCTCCCAAGCAGCTGAGATTACAGGTATGTGCCACCACTCCTGGACATACCTATGTTTTTATTTTCTTGGCAGTTTTGGGGATTGAACATGCTGAGCAAGCACTCTACCACTAAGCCACACCCCCAGTTCCATGCATACGCTTTTAAAAATGGTTTCACTTCACAGGAGAAATAAACTGGCACAGACCTAACTGCAAAACAAAATTAGGTATGAGAGGGAAAAAATTAAAAAATCAACACACGAGCACATGAAATTTTTTGGAGGCTAAAATTCAGTGCAATCAAATGAGGACATTTAGACACTTAAGTCACAAAAGTACATTAGTGGAAGTAAAAATTTCTGGGCTCTACAGTTTTTGATATTCAAGGTTTGTAAACAAGTTGCAATGGGAAACAGTGGTCAATACTCCAGTGACATTTCTTCATGTATCTACTATTGCCTGAAGATTTAGTAGAAACAAGTCAAAATGTGCACAGCTAGAAAACGGTAAAACTTTTTCTATTCAAAGATATATCAAGAGAGGCATGGTGGCACATGCCTGTAGTCCCAGCAACTCAGAAAGTTGAGGCAAGAGGATCACAAGTTCAAAGCCAGCCTCATCAACTTAGTGGGTCCTAAGCAGCTTAGTGAGACCCTGTCTCAAAATTAAAAACAGAAAGGGCAGGGAATGTGGCTCAGTGGTTAAGCATCTCTGGGTTCAAACGCCAGTAATGAAAACAAACAAAAATTAAAAAAAAAAAAAAAGAAAAAAGAAAAAAGAAAAAAGGAAAGGAACATCCTTTCAGGTGTGGTGGTGTACAACTGCAACCCAGCTACTTGGCAAGCTGAGGCAGCAAGAAGATCACAAGTTTAAGGTCAGTCTGCCTAACTAAACAAGATCTTGTCTCAAAACAGAAGTACAAAGGGCCAGGGATGTGGCTCCATGGCAGAGCACTTGGACAGAATATGTGAAGTCCTGGGTTTGATCTCCAGATACTACAAGAAAAAGGTAAAAATAAAAATCATCACTGGGTAAAACAAGTAAATCTCTTCTGCCTTATGCATAACCAATAAAAAGAAAAAAGAAAAACTTTCCCAAATTTAAAGTAGTTCTAGTTCTGAAAGGCAAAGAATTATGAAAATCATAAAGTGGCCCTTCATGAACTGCACAAGTTATTTTACATATTTTCTAACTCTATATCAGGACAGAATCCATGCATTCTCAAAATACAAAGGAAAACAAACAAGTCCTAAATCTTACACAAAGACTTTAAATAAAAGAAAAAGCAAAATTAAGTTTTAATTAAAGTGGGACACGTTTCACCATTCCATTCTAAATCTTACCCTTATCTGTTCAGTGGAGCTGCTGCTAAGCTCATCTCCAGATTCAGAATCTTGATGGATCCTTTCTGAGCCTTCTCCTGCTGAATCACAAGACTGTTCCTGGGAAAAGCTAGTTTTCTCAATGTCCAAGAACTCCGGACCAGGAAAGTGACCAAATAAGCGTGTCCTGTTCTGGCTACAAACTTTAGGAGAATGTGAGTCATTGTTAAATTTTCCGTTATTATGAGTCAGGTCCAGGCTTAGATTGAGAGTCTGACCTGGATTAAAATTGGGTCCAAAATTCTGATTGGCATCACGAGTAAGACCTGTTCCTTGAACAGACGATGGTGGCTTTCCAAAACTTGAAAGCTCAGGCAATTTGTTCACATTTTCTGTCGATCTCTGAAGGTGTAGATTCTGCATCATTTTCATAGAATTATTCGGCAGTCCAACTGCCTGCTTAACAGGTGGCATCAGAGCTTTGCGGGTGACCTCCTTAACATATTGGGCTGGCACATAAAAGGCTTTGGAATTGTCATCTAGTTTAACTTGCCACCAGTCATCATTGGTCTTTTTCACTAAGATGTACCGCTCCCCTTGTTTTATCACAATCTTTCTGTCCTTGGCTTCATATTCATAATCATATTCCACTTCAATATACACTTGTCCTGGAACCATCTTCCCACTTCTGTCAGCCATTTTTATTCAATATTATTCACCTCTCAAAAAGGAGAGCATGCCACATTATGGCTTTAGGACTTGCTGCATTAATATAGCTATATTATTTAAATGGAAGAAGAGAAGAAAAAATTTAATGTAATCTGGATTTGCTATTTGTTCACAAACATCATATACTATAGGCCAACTGAAAGAACATTACCTTCAAATCTCAAACCCCCAGAAAAGAAACGATACATAATATGTATTATCCTGCATTTTAAAAATATTTTCATTTGAATTATAATATAAATTTTTGACTAATTCATGACCCAAACTAAAACTAGTAACTCTGGAACAGTGAACATACTAACCAGTCCAGATAACACTAACAAAAGTCAGAGTTGGAAAGAACCTTCCTCATTTTCATGGCTACCTCAAACCTTCTTCACTTTCCTAGAAACACTCGCTAATTAGTAGTAATTAATATGTCTCAGGCACCTGTCAATGCCCAGGCACTGAGCTAGGTTTACTATAGACAACACCTAAGATACTTTTTGAATGTGGAACTGGACTTCAACAATCCCTCACATTACTATTTTACTTATTTTTCAGAATTGTTAGGAACATTATTAGTTTTAAGTTACCCAATTAAAAACTGTATGTTCCTAATACAAAAAGTTTTAAAAGAACAGTACTGCTAATGCTAGGCAAAACATACACAATAGACAACCAAAAGAAACTGCCATTGTACTTGATATCTCTCTTACCTCTACTCAGTAGGGCCACAATCCATTTTAGACTGAATCTCACAAATGGTTAACAGATAACCAGTCTTCTTATTTGTAAATGTTTAAAAATCTTCTTGCTCTTTTAATTCAAAGTCTATTAGGAATGGTCCTGTGGGTACACAGTATTACACACCTGTAATCCCAGCTACTTGAGCAGCTGAAGCAGGAGGATGAAAAATTTTGAGGCCAGCCTGGGCAACCTGGTGAGACTCTCTCAAAATATTTAGTTCAGTGGTAGAGTGCTTCCTAACATGTATGTGACCCTGGGTTTAATAGCCGGTGCCATAAAAAAAGAAAAAAGAAAAAAATAGCCATGAACCGGCTTGAGAAATGTAGCATTCACTTTTATTTCCATACCAATTCCAAAATATTTTGGTATCTCATAGAACCATAGGTCTCAAGGTTCAAAATCAGCACAGCATTTCAATATTGCTACAACTTGAGTATGTCAACCCCCATCTGTTATGGGATGAACTGTGTCCTCCAAAAAGATATGTTCAAATTCTAACCCCAGGAACTGAAAATGTAATTGTATTTGGAAATAGGAGATCTGCAGACATAAAAGTTAGTATGTGGTCATACTTGATTAAGGTAGGCCCCAAAACACAATAACTGTATCTTTATAAGGAAAAGGAGATTTGCAGTTAGAGAAAAGACAGAAGACCAAGTGAAAACAAAGGAAGAAATGAGTGAAAACTAAGAACCACTAAAAGGGGTAAGGAGGTCTTTGGAGGGCATACACGCTGCCAACACTGATTTTTGGACTTCAAGCCTCTGGATCTTTGAGAGAATCATTTCTGCTGTGTTAAGTGACCCTATTTGCAGTACAAATGGAGCATACCTAATCCCAAAATCCGAAACTTCCTGAGCACCAACACAAAGAAAAAAATGGAAAAAATCCACACCTGTCCTCATGTGATAGATCAGTCAACCTGCTGGTATATTAAAAATGTCATATGAAATTACTGTCAGTCTATGTGTATAAGTGTACCTGAAACATAAATGATTTTCATAGACTTGGGTCTCATCGCCAAGATATTATATAAATGCAAATATTCCAAAATAAAAAAAGTCCAAAATCTGATACATTTCTGATTCCTTTCAAATAAATATTCAACCTTTATTTTTTTACATTAACCCTAAGAAATTAACACACTCAACCCAAAGCTCAAGTATGCCAATGCTAAAGCAAACTGAGATTTACCAAAAAAATGTGTAAACCCCAGGTTCCAGGACAACCCACCAATTTCCCTCAGCACTCAAGTATCAGGTGTATTATTATACACTGTATGTGTAGAAAAGATCATTCTCCTAAGGATAATTTTCTTCTCTGGAATAATCTATAAGCTCAGGTGGTAAATAAATTAATTACTAGCAAATTTCAATAAGTAAAATTCACTTCCCCTATTCAAATTACTTGAGTAGCAAGTATAATACAATAATGTAATTTCAAAAAAAAAAATTAAGAAACTTACCTTAAAAGGAGATATAAAAATCCAGCATTACATTTAAACCTACAAAATAAAAAAGTTTATTAACTCTAACCAAGATCCCTTAAAGGCATAAAAGCATTATTAGCTCAAAGTTTTAAAAAAGCTTCTTTATAATAGATAAAAGGAACAAAGGACAATTTTATATTTCAAATTGTTTAGAACCACCTTCCAAACACGTACAAGTATGATCACTAAGAGTCATTGAGGTCTGCTTTACCACTGACCTTTCCTGCTTTATTTCCATTGTTCCAACTTCATTTCTGTTCCTCATGTTTTATTCTGGCAGATGAGAAAATATTTTTAAACTTCTGGTTTTATGAGGAACAGCTCTGATAAATTGTTAAGATGACAGAACACATTTTAAGACTATGGTATTAAGTGGGCAAAGAGAATAAAAACATGTTAAAAGCTACTGCAAGGGCTGGGGGTGTGGCTCAGTGCTAGAGCACTTGCCTTGAGTGGTCCTAGGTTCAATCCCTAGAACACCAATTAAATCCCCAATAAAATTATTAGGAATCCCAACATCCCCTCCCCAATTACTTATTAGTTATATAGAAACTGGCTTTTACAATGAAGAGTTCTGAACTTAACCAAATGATCTAAATTAGCAATACCAAGAGTGGGACAATCTGATACAGTCGGACAATCTGATGATATACATAGTCGTCCGAAAGTAATACAATAAAACACATACAATGTCACCTATTTTGTGTTCTTGACAAAAGCATTTTCACCTGAGCAATTTTTAGGAAATACACAAATCCAGAAAGTAAGACATAAATTTTTCATTACAACTTTTCAAAATGGTTACTGAAATATAGTCATGCACTGCATAATGCTATTTCAGTCAAAAACAGACTGATATATACAATGATGGTCCCATAAATTTATCCTGGTGGGCTGGGGTTGGTGGCACACGCCTGAAATCCCAGTGACTCAGGAGGCTGAGACACAAGAATCCCAAGTTCGAGGTCGGCTTCAGTAACTTAGAGAAGCCCCACAGTAAGATCCTGTCTCAAAATAAAAAAACAAAAAGGACTGGGGATGCAGTTCAGTGTTAAAGTGCCCCTGGGTTCAAACCCCAATTCAAAAAAAGATCATACTGGTGGTATAAATTCAGTGGTAGAGAGCTTGCCTAGTATGTGAAAGGCCCTAGGTTTGATACCCAGCATCAAAAATAAAATAAAAGATTATAATGAGCTGAGATATTTCTATCATAGCATCCAAACATCATAGCACAAGGCAGGTTTGGTAATGGCAGTATACACAAACTTACCTCGCTGCCAACAGTATAAGAAGTATAGCACTTTTAACTATGTACACTACATAATACTTGGTGAGAACAATGACTATGCTACTTGCCTACGTTTAATATGCTGTACTTTTATTGTAGAGTGTACACCTTTTCTTATTTTTTGAAAAACCTACTGTAAAGCCTGGCTACTGTATCTCTGGTTTGCATGAAGACGCTGCATGAACTGACTGACCAGCTACGTTTTTGTAAGTACAATATGTGATGGTCCAAACAATGAGGAAATTATCCAGTGAAGAATCTCTTACAATGTATCCTGCTCTTAAGAGACACATGACTGTACTTATCTTTGGATACTTGTGTTTTTTCTTTTCCATTTTTCTGGAAAGTAATAAAATAACTTATGAAATATCTGAAGAAATAGAGATAAGTAAGGGAATATGAAGGAAATGCAGGTTACTGTAGTTCAGATATATCAACTGGTCCATTATCCTTAAGAATGAAGAAAAGGAAAGTACACAAAGAAGAATGTAAGCTATATGATTTCATGCTGGTGTGAGAGGGACTTTGGGGCTGGTAAACAACAACAAGTTAAAGGCCAGTCTATGTTTAAGCTTTTTCACTGTCAGGCTTTATATCTTTAATAATTAACACAAAGGGAAGTTTAAAGGAGGAGTTAGGGAGAACAATAAGGAAGTCAGTTCCACTATGTTCAACATGAGACATTGAATCCCAGTGTTAGTTAAAGCAAAGAGAAGTGGAAGGGTAAGGGAGACATCTATAGATGTTAAAAGACATCTATAGCCTAGCCAGGCCTGGTGGCTCACACCTGCAATCCCATGGGCTTGGGAGGCTGAGACAGGAGGATCACCAGTTCAAAGTCAGCCTCAGCAAGTTAGCAAGGCCCTAAGCAACTTAGTGAGACCCTGTCTCAAAATAAAAAGAGCTGGGGGTGTGGCTCACTGGTTAAATACCCTTGGGTTCTTCAATTCCCAGAACCAAAAACAATTAAAAAAGAAGATACCTGTATAGAAAGGTAGTTAGATACCAAGGCAGATCAAATGAGCCAGACTAGACACAGTGGGATAGAAAAACAAGGAGTGGGTATTGAAGCTGAAAAACCCATAAAGGAAAACACTAAAATTATTAACGTCTAAGCCTAGGGAGGGAGCTCAGAGGCAGAGTGGCTGACTAGCAGGCTGGTATGGGGCTCCAGGTTCAATCCCCAGAGGGAAAAGAGAGGAAAAAAAAGAAAATTATAAATGTCTAGAAAGCCACATACCAGAAATTAGGTATTAAAATCTTAAGTCTAGAAAACATTGGATAAAATGAAAAAAGCCTTATTATAAATGATGGATTAAAAGAAAAGTCATTATGGGATAGCTCTATAAAATTAGATCTAAGTGAAAATCATCTGCAAATGTGTGAATATTCTATTTTTATTTTTTAAAAGCAGCTCTATTAAAACAAGGCTTAGACTGAGTTGATTATTTCTTCATCTATTTCTGCAACATGTGAATTCTCTTTAAATGAAGTTGAAGATTGTTTATCCTAGTATCTCATTCTCTCAAGTACTTTGGTAGGATCTTCCTCATTCGAGTGTAAGACTGTTTGATCAGGACACTCCTCTAATTGAAATCTATGCTGTAATTATCACCATATTCCTTCAACCATATTCACCCCACACACTTTCAACTACTAAGCAGGCAATCACCAGTATACATAAAGTTTTTGTGTATCTATAGCACAGTACGCCCCACTGCTTTTCTTAGAGGTTTCAAAAATACCCACACAGGTTTTTCATGCCTCTCTCAAGTCCTCTTCCTCCCTTATTTCAACCATTTCTTCTCTGTGTTTCAACAAGAACAGAAAGAGACACACATATACCTTCTTGCATCTCTTACTTCTCTGCTCCCAAGTCAGACTCACGACTTTCTGTCATGCTATTTCACAAACTAATAGCCTTTTCTTTCCATCTGCCCATTTTTTAATCACCCTTTCCATGTAAACTCCTAAGGAGGCTGCCATAAATTATACAGCTCAGAAAATGCTATCTTCCTCCCCCAAGACATCTGTTCTAGCCAAGTACTCCAAGTATTTCCAGTAAAAAAGCAAACAAGAAAACAAAATCTTAACATATAGACAAGTACCCATAACTAACAAGTTTATCATTTAACACCAATACAGGTATCTTCAACCTATGCAGCAATTTTAATACTGTAAACAATAAAATATTAGTATATCTCAAATATGTAGATATTAAACTTAAAAATACCAGAGCTAGTCGGGCAAGGTGGCGCACGTGTAAAATCCCAGTGGCCTGGGAGGCTAAGGCAGGAGATTTCACAGGTTCAAAGGCACCTCAGCAACATATTGAGGCCCTAGGCAACTTAGTGCGACACTCAAAATAAAAAAGGGACAGGGGTGTGGCCCACTGGTTAAGTGCCCCTAGTACCAAAAAAAAAAAAACCAAAATAAAACAAAAAAAAAACTTAAGCACCGATCATTAAGTCCTCCAAAATTAAAGTTCTTATTCAAAATTAATAATTTGGTACTGGGGATGTAGCTCAATAGCAGAATACTTGCCTAGCATACACAGTGATGTCTGGGTTCAATCCTCAGCACTCCGAAAACAAAAACAAAAAAGTAAAATTAATTAATCCCTGAACAGGCACCTTCTAAAGAAATCAATTAGCCAGGTAGAATGACAAATGCCTATAATCCCAGCAATTTAGGAGGGTAAGGCAGGAGGATTGCAAATTCCAGGCCATCCTGGGCAATTTACTGAGAACCTGTCTCAAAATAAAAATTAAAAAGGACTGAGGATGTAGCTCAAAGACTAGCAGGTGAGAGGACTAGGGTTCCATCCCCAGGGCCAAATAAATAAATAAATACATAAATAAAAGGAAAAAAACTCAAACCCAAACAAGTGTAACAAAAAAGTAACAATTATAGTATAAATTCCAGAAGAAGAAATTATTTCACCGAATAATTTTCTCCTCTTTTGTTTTTTTCTAAGCGTGAAATGAGTAGATTTATTTGAGTGTGAAGAATAGGAACAGAACTCTCACAAGGGCAAGAGGGGACCATGACAGAAGTTGCCCACCACCAAATAATATTCTAAGTTGTACACTTAACGAGAAATCAAGTACTGAAGCTGAGCACACTGGCACATGCCTGTAATCCCAGCAATTTGGGAGTTCAAGACCAGCCTCAGCAACGTAGTCAGACCCTAAGCAACTTAATGATACCCTTTCTCAAAATAAAAAATGAAGGGGCTGGGCACGGTGGCACACACCTGTAATCCCAGCAGCTGGAATGGCTGAGACAGGAAGATCACAAGTTCAAAGACAAGTTCAGGTTTAGTGAGACCCTAAACTCACTGAGACCTTGTCTCTAAATAAAATACAAAAGAAGGGCTGCAGATGTGACTCAGTGGTAAAGCACCCTCATCGGGTTCAATCCCCAGTACCAAAACAAGACAGAAGTCAAGGTATTTGGCAATGAAACTGACCAAAGAACATTATGTGCATGTATGGGTATGCTACAATAAATCCCACTATAGTGTTATTGTAATATACAGATTTTTAAAATAATGAAGTCATAGGCCACTATTTCATACTTAAAAAGTTGTTTTCTTAATGCATAATAACTGCTAAGAATAAAGATACACAAATTTTTAAAAAATTCTCATCTAATTTAAATGAGTTATCTAAGGAAGAAAAACAGAAAGAAAAATGAAAATATTATAATCCGGTACGAACATAAAGAAAGAACAAAAATAGAATATAGAAAAAGTTGGATAGCTAGAAGGAAGTAAAGAATGCAGTCAAGTGGAAATCGGTAAAGGAAATTTAAAGCCAAGATTTAAGTGTAAAACAAAAATGAGGAAACAGTAAAGGAAGCATTTAGAGCAGGCTTTAATAAAAATGAATTCTGCATACAGTATTTTAGAAAAAATTATGTCATTAAGCATTACAAACAGGGTGGTCTCAATGATTTCTTGGACTGTTTTAAGAACAAGGACAACATTTCAATTCAAAATGGAAAGAAATAGGACCTAGGGTTTCACAAAGAGTTTTTACAAATACCAAGTTCACAATCCATAAAAGCAAAATTAAGATGAAATTTATTAAAAATTTCTTAAAATTACTATGTCAAAGAAATACTGCATCCCTTGTTTCTTGCAGCACTATTTACAATACAGCTGTGAAATGCAATCAACCTACGAGTTCATCCACTGATGAGCGAATAAAAGAAAACGTCATGTGCACACTGGAAGACTATTCAACCATAAACAAGGATGCAATCCTGTTACTGGTGACAGCATGAAGGACATTATTTTAAATGAAAGAGGTCAAGCACAGAAAAACAAATACCCCATAATCTCAATCATGTGAAATCTAAAAACACTGATCTTGTAGAAGTTCAGAGTAGAAGACAGCTTACTAGATACTGGGTAGGATACAGGACAGGAAGAGATGGGGAAAGATTGGTCAATGGATATTCAATTAGAGTTAGATGGGAGAAGTGAGTTCTGGTCTTCTCTTGCACAATAGGGAGACTACAGAAAATAGTAATGTGTATATTTCAAAAGAAGCCACAAGAAAGGATTTCAAATATTTCACCCCAAAGAAATGATAGATATTTGAGTAGATAAATATGCTTACCCTGATTTGAACATTATGCAATATATACATGTATCAAAACCAAATGGTACCCCATAATTATGTGTGATTGTTAGATACCAATATAAAAATAATAATACTTAAATAATTAGATAAATAAGCTATAATGGGAGTTATAAGAAAATGGTGTTTTGAGCCAGGCACTGTGGCACACACCTGTAATCCCAGAGACTCAGGAAGCTGGAGCAGGAGAATGTCAAGTTTGAAGACCTCTCGGCAACTTAGCAAGACCCTGATCTCAAAATAAAAAGGGCTGGGGATGTAGCTCAGTAGGAAAGTGGACATGGCTTCAATTCCCAGTTGGGAACGGTGAGCTTTAAGGACCTGAAAGGAAATGAGTAAAAATTTTATGTCCACAAAAAACCCTGCAGGTCAATAGCAGCTCAATTCATAATCACCAAAAATGGAAAGCAACTAAGAAATCCTTCAACAGGATCAAGAGAAAACTGTGAGATATTCATACAATGAGATATTATTCAGTTACAAAAGGAAATGAACTAACAAACCACCAAAAAACACAAACAGAGCCAGGTGTGGTGGCTCCCAGCAGCTCAGGAGGCTAAGGCAGAAGAGCTTGAATTCAAAGCCAGCCTCAGCAATTTAGTGAAGACTTAAGCAACTTAGTGAGAACCACACAAATGGATCAACTCTCCCACTCTCTCCACATATATATACACACATACATATATATGTATATACATATATATAAAAGAGCATGCAAGAGAACTAGTAAAAGCAAGTCAGTCTGAAAATGTCACACACTAAGTGCTTTCAATTTATAGCATTCCAGACACAGTGACTGCAAGGAGTGGGAAGAGAGAATGAAGGATTGCATTGGTGAAAATATTTCAGATCAATAAACCTATTTTATATATGCTGTAATGACAGATTCATAACATTACGTCCTTATCAAAGTCATTGCTCTTTTCTTTTTCCCTCTACAATACAAAGTATGAACTTTAACATATCCAAATATTAAATCATTTTGGAAGGAGGAGCACAGAATGGAAGACAGATGTTACAAGAATTTAACTGTGTTACAAAAATAAGAAATAACCTCATTCAAAGGAGTGGCCTAGAAGAGTGACCAAGGTTTTCCTTGCAAATTAGTAGAGTCTATAAGAAAAGAGAAAAAGGAACTGCATAAAAGTTATGCTTCTTTCCCTGAGGGTATAAGTTAAAAATGCTGAACCTGGGGCTGGAGATGTGGCTCAGTGGTAGAGTGCTTCCCTAGCATGCATGAGGCCCTGAATTCAATCCCCAGCACTCCACAACCCCTCCCCCACAAAACATGCTGAACCTGGGCACCACTGCAAATGCCTATAAGCGATTCAAGAAGCTGAGGCAGGAGGATCACGACTTTGAAGTCAGACTCAGCAAGTGAAAGAGCTCCTGTCTCAAACAATTTTTTAAAAGGACTGGGACATAACCCAGTGGTACAGCTGTTGTACATGTATAGTTCTGTACTGTTATACATGAATTCAACAATCCAATGGACCATGGCAAGAACCAGGTTGCTCAATGAATGGGAATTTACAAATCAATAAGGGGAGGAGGCTAGAAAAATTCATGTGATAATTCAGAACTGACACAGAAACTGAAATTTAAAAATATCAAACAGAACACCAGCATGGAATAGAAGGATAACGATGCTCAAGAACTACACAGTAAAAACTGTTAAACAGTGACATTTTAAAGATCTGTAAGAGAAAAGATTTATTATGATCATGGATCAAAAGACCCAATGGTGCTGTCAATTCTCTCACAATTCATTCATAAATTCACTACAATTCAACATCCCAGAAGATATTTTTTTAATTGACAAAGTGATCTAAAAATTTACAAAGAAAAGCAAAGAACCTAGGAAAACCAAAACAACTTTTAAAAACAGTAACAAAGTTAGAAAGCTACCTGATATCAAGAATTATTATAAGGCTACAGTAATCAAGATAGTGTGAAATTGGCATAAAACATGCACATGAATAAAACAGAATAGAGAATCCAGAAATAGGCCAGTGCATGTGCTCAATTAATCTTCAACATAGGGAAAAAGTCGTTCAATTGGGCAAGATCACCTTTTCAACAAACCACAATTAGATAAGTGAAAAGTCGTATTTGGGAAAAGAGAAAAACTCATTAGTTCATACCATATACGACTTATATTCTTCTCCTTTTTTTTTTAAAACGGGGGATTAAGTACGGGTGGGGGGGTTATCATTGAGCTTCATTCCCAACCCTTTACTTATTTTGAGACAGGGTCTTACTAAATTGCTTAGAGACTCCCTAAGTTGCTGAGGCTGACTTTGAACTTGTGATCCTCCAGCTTCAACCTCCTTAGTCCCTAGTATTACACACAAGCACCTCATCTGACTAAAATTGTGACTTTTACAAGCAAACACACACAAAATATTAGCAGCTATGGGGAAAGATTTTCTTAAAAGAATTCAAAAAGCATGAAAATATAAACTTCGATTTCATCAACATGAAAAACTGGCTCTTCAAAAGCTACCACTAAGCCAGGGATTGTGACACACACAGCTGTAATCACAGCAAATAGGAAGGATGGAATAAAGAAGACCATAACTGGGTAACTCAGCAAAACTGTCTCAAAATAAAGTTAAAAGGGCTGAAGATGTAATTCAGAGGCTGGGCACTATGTAGCACATGGGAGGACCTGGATTCAATCCCCACCAATACCATCACCAGAAAAAAAAAAAAGAAAGAAAAGAAAAGCATTCAGGGAAATTGCTAGGGTTGGACAATAGATTCATTTTATTAATGGTGATGGTAAGGGTTTCTGTACTAGCCAGTTTTCCATTACTATAACAAAATAACTTTTCTAAGAGTAGCTCATTTAACTCACAGTTCTGAAGGTTCAAGGTCATGGTGTCAGCATGGCTAGGCTTTGATGAGGACCTCAGAGCAGATGGCAGCACAACTACAGGAGCAGGTGTGAGAGGGAAAGAGCTCACACAATACAGGAAGCCAAAGAAGCACCCAGGAAGGGCCAGGCTCTCTCTCTCTTTCTTTCTTTCTTTTTTTTTATAATAATACACCTCTCTCAAGAACCAGGATCCATAAGAATTACATCAATTTCTTCTGAAGGCATCACCCTCGATATCCTAATGACTTCCCTCTAGCATCTATTTCTTAAACATTCCATGTCACCTTTCAACACCACCACACTAAGGACCAAGCTCCCAACACATTAACTCTCAAGAACACACTCAAATCGTATATATATCACAGAAGTTTCACAAGTATATAAATGGCCAAATTCATCAAACTGTACACTTAACTATGTTCAGTTTATCATACAGCAATTAAACCTCAACAGAACTGTTCAACAAAACTCTCATAATGGTGACACATGCCTGTAATTCCTGGGACTCAGAAAACTGTGTCAAGAGGATCACAAGTTCAAGGCCAGACTGGGTAACTTAAAGAGATCCTGTCTCAATGGTAGCCCCAGGGTTCAATCCCCAATACTGGTGTGTGGGTGTGTGGGTGTGTGGGTGTGTGGGTGTGTGTGTGGGGGGGAGTAATGCAAATTAAAACAATCAAATATCAACACTCACCAAAATGGCTTTTAAAAATACTAGATAGGAAAAAACTGTAAGAATAACAGCAAATGGAATTCACATTCATTGCTGTTAGAAATGCAAAATGGTACATTCATTCTGGAAAACAATTTGGCAGTTTCCAATAAAGTGAAACATACCACATGATCCAGCATACCACTTCAAGGTATTTACCCAAGAGACAGAAATTTAAGTCCACAAAAAGATCTTACATCAATACTCATAATAGCCACAAAATGAAAACAACTCAAAGGCCTATCAACCAGTGAATGCCTAAATAAACGGGTACATCCCTTCATAAAAATAGCAACAATATAAACCTCAAAGGATTCTTGTGAGAATACAGAGAAAATGTGAAAAGAGTACATAGTAAGTTATAAAGCATGATAGAGAGTATCACTTTAATCACTGCTTATTCAAGGAAGCAAAACTTGTACTAGTAAAAAACAAATCATATTGTATGTAGCCTTCTGTGTCAGGTCTGTTTCATTTGGAATATGGATCTATCTTGTCATTTGTATCGGTTCATTCCCTCTTTTTGTTTGGTGTTAGTATATTTTAGGGTATGAAAATCATACCTCAAAACTAGAATTTTTTAATTTAATAATATATAGCAAAATACAAATAATTTTAAAACAACTTCCACATCACCAACTAACCTCATATTCTAAACTGTGTGAGATAAGAAAAAGAACACAGAACTCAGGTTCAGAGATCTGAAATTTAAATCTACCCTTTGCCATTTATCAGTTCTCAGACCCTCAACACTTTATTTATTGGTAAAACAAAGGAAACAATATAAACCTCACAAGATCCTTCTGAGAATGAAAAGAACTCTAAACTATGAAGCATGACAGTGTATTCATATTAAACACTGCACACTCAAGGAAACAAAAGTTGTGAGAGTTCAAAATATTCACAAATAATGCTGACCACTTATGAATTATGAACATCCCCTCTCCTATCTTGTTAGCTGTGTGACCTAACAAGTCATTTAACCTCTCCGAATCTGTTTTTTAACTGCAAAAATGAAGCTTATTAGTACCACATGCCACATAGAGAATTAAAATAGTAAATATGTGTAAAACACTTAATATAGTACTTTATAAGTTTTCAGTATTAGTGTGATAAATTGGTCACATTTAATGACCTGATACTAATATGTAATGATATCCATAGTTTATTTACACATCCTTAGTTTTCCCTTTCTTTTTACTTTTCCAAGATCTCATCCAGGATACATTTGTAGTCATTTCCTGGAGAAATTTTATTAAATTTGAGAGTATTAGGTCCCAGTCTTAGATATTCTAATGACAGTAGGTACGAGGTGAGGCCCTGAAATTTAAGTATCTAACAGGTTCCCAAGGGTTGCTAATGGGGCCAATCTGAAAATACACCTAGAATAGCACTGGTCTAGATTTTACACTCCAAAACTGTTAGTACAGCTGCTACTAGCCAAAGTGGCCACTGAACACTTGAAATCTGACTAGTGTAAACTAAGTTGTGCTATAAGTGTAAAATACAATTCATCCAAAAAACATGTAATTTCCATACTAGTTACT
Organism: Sciurus vulgaris; assembly: GCF_902686455.1. NCBI lineage: Eukaryota > Metazoa > Chordata > Mammalia > Rodentia > Sciuridae > Sciurus > Sciurus vulgaris. Next base: position 42,239,149 of record NC_136473.1, on the reverse strand, counting down.
TTGGATATTTAAGTTAAATTAACTTACTAATTGATTTTACTTGGGTTCCCCCCCACTGGTTTAGTTTTCATGAGTATTAGAAATTTTAAAATTAACATGGTGGCTGGCATTATGTTTCTATGGGACACAGTATATGTGTGGTCTGGGCAGAAGAACAACATCCATATGACTTCCAGATTTATTAGAAGTTAAGGAGATTCCCATGTAAGTTAAAGCTTCAGAAAACCTATTATCAACAGGGGATAAAAGCTTCAAGACGTCAGCATTTGGCAGTTCTGTTCAAATATAAATTAAATCAACTACCAAATGAAACTTCGGGATATTAAGTCAAAGTCATATGAAAATGACTGAATCACAGTGAAGCCATCCCTGAATGAGGTTCTGACATAATTGCATCAGTTAACTAAAAATAAAGACACAGAATGATGGCTGGGTGAGCCTGTAATCCCAGCAGCTCAGGAGGCTGAAATGGGAGGATCACAAGTTCAAAGTCAGCCTCAGAAACTTAGCAAGACCCTGTCTCAAAAATAAGAACTGGGAATGTGGTTCAGTGGTTACGATCCCCTTGGTTCAACCCGTGGTACCAAAACAAAAGGCAAGACACAGGATGGTGGGTGGCCCAATTGGTCCTCAAAGATGATAGAAAGGTTGATACCTTTTCACAGCTGATTCATTCCACAGAACAGTGAATATGCACAATTATAACTAAAATTGTTAGAGTATACGTTAAAATTTTAATTTTGTCTTCAACTATTATAAAATGGTAATGACATTTTACCAGATAAGTGCTATTATTTAAGGACAACAGATCACCACTATTCCCTTTTAGTCAACTTGTAATCATGAACCTTATTATTCTCGGAAATGTCACTTGCATGACTTAAAAGTACTTAAATCTATAAAGCTCACTTTAAAAAAAAAAAAAAAAAGCACCGAGCAGACACTTTCAAATTAATGAAAGAGAAGCCAAATGATTAACAAATGCTATTTTTCTATAACACTTACATATATCCATTTTTACCTCACAACTACTGGTGCAGCAAAGTAAAATACTAAAAAAGCATACAGTATTGATTATATAAGCACAGCTAAACTACACAGGTGGCATTACATTAAGAATCAATGAGCACTCTACAGCTTCTATTGCTAGAACAAAAGTCTATCAATAGACGCTGGGGCATATAAATACAAACATACACATATAACCTGTTATATTACACTTTATTTGCTTGTTTTTCCCCAACAGAGAAACTCCTCCAGAGCAATGGAACATAGGGCTGGCTTGGGTACTCTTCAGGTGGCAAGGATCAGGGTTGTGTCTTCACTACCTACCGTAGGCACTGCTTTGGGCTCCCAAATCCTTGCTCCAAAACGTTTCCAAGGGAATTTTAAAAAACAGAAAAATATTGCACCAGCAGCCAGACTGCGTGCTCACACCAGAGGGATGACGATCTCTGTAATACACCCTCATAGGGAACGGGTAAGGGAAAGTGGATATGGACACATAATACATCTCTAGGTCACCATTTCTCCACTTAGTAGGAAAGAGGCAGTGCTAGGGACTAGACACTTTAAAACAAGTTTTTATTGCAACATTCCGAGTCTTCTAAGGTCTCACCTGTACAACTTGGATGGCAAATTTAAACCAGAACCTGAGTAACTTAGTTCACTGTTCCTTTGCTCTACTTACCTGCCTTTTAAGAATGTGTGCCTAGTCAATAAATGTACTTCCGCGTGTCATCATTAACCATAAAGTAAGACACAACCAACCGTGTATCCATGTTTAAAGCCTTTTACCCATAATAAACCTCACTTGAAATGACATTACAACTTTCGATAAAGGTGGACTTTAAACACTCTGCTTTCACTTTTGCAAACGCATTTTAAACTGCTGCTGCAAGCAATGGGAAAACATTACACACTTCTAAAACCGAAGGCCGTGCCTTTTTCTCTAATGACGACCCTGTGGTCATTGCTTGTCACAGGGTCTGCAGGAAGTTAACACAATACGTAAAGACAGCCATTCTAGGAAGATCAGCAACTACCGTGGGATGGGAAGAGGGCAGCAGCCTGTTGTTGTTTTTGTTTTAATTCAGGGACTCTGAGGAGATTGCTCCTAACAGAGCTGGAGGGTAGCAAATGCCTATCCAACAGGGGCGGGGCACCTCTTAAGACCGCAGAGAAGAAAGTGTCCTGTTTAAGGTCAAAGCTCCTCCGGAGGCCCCAGGTGGGCTCCCCAGGTGGACAGAGAATTGCCCACCCTACAACATTAGGAAGCGGGCAAACACAGCGGTGGGAGGCCCTCGAAGGAAGGCAGCTCCAGGCTGGCCATTTACACACACACACACACACACACACACACACACACACACGGAGACACCCTCCCGATCGGGGGCGGGGCGGCGGGCGCTGCCCGCACACAGGAAGTCAGAAAACCTAGGGAGCAAAGGAGCCTCAATTTAGGGCCATTTAAACCCTCCCGACTCCGTCGGCCAATCGGGGGGCAAACGCCTCGCCTCCCCTCCCCGGGCGCCCACCCCCTGCCCCGACCACTCTGGCCGCACCCGGCCTCACCTCGCGCCTTCCGCGCCGCCGAGCCTCCTGCACACGCCTCCCCCAGTCCCGCCGCCCGCCGCGGGCACTGCCCGAGCCCAGGAGCGCCTTTGTGCAGCGTCTCACCGACCTGCCGTCCGTCCCGGGCACCCGCACCCGGGCTTCCTTACCGAGGGCCCGGCGGCCTTGCGGCGGGAGGCCCCCTCCTCAGCCAGCACGGTGGGCGCAGAACACCTAGGCGAGACTGCAGAGCGTTCACACCGCCGCCTCTGCCGGCGCGTCCCTGCAGCCTGGTCGCTCGGGGAGGGTAAGTTCCAGGGCACGTCGAAGCGCGCCGACGCGGGGGCGGGGCGGGCGTGTCACGTGAGGGTGGGGGGGGGCGAGGCAAAATCACGTGACGGCCCGCGCGGTCGGGCGCGAGACTCTGGAACAGGCCCCGGCGGGCGCCGGGTGGTGGCCCCTGGGGATCCAAGGGGAGGAGGGGCGGAGTGGCGGGAGGCGGGCGGGGAAGGCTGCGGGCGGAGGGAGGTACTGGAGCGCGCGAGAAAGCTGGCGGCCAAGTGGGCGTAATCACTTTGTAAACATGAAGTGGGAAGTGTTGAGAAAACGCTCGCGCGGGGGAAAGGCTGGAAGGGCGACGGGAAGTAGTAGGGTGGCAAGAATGGAGCCCAGGCAAAGAGCGGAGCCTGGGCCCTGCCCACGCCCTTCATGGGCCCCTGGCACCTACTGCCAGGCTTAGGTCAGTCGTTCAAGGGCCAGGAAATCCCACTGGGTGATTCAAAAAATGGCTTCATGCTGCCTTAGGGGGACGAAATGGAACGCTGGGGAATTAGAGTCTACTACAGGTCTGTGCGGAGCTATGTTTAGCCTAGACCACCTGAGCACAGTGCTGGAACAGCTGTGTTCACTCAGGGCTGAGGAGACCCCCTGGGGACCCAAGAACCGCCTCTCCAAGCTCAGCTCCAGAGCAGTATGGCTGCTAATTAAGCGGTCCGTGGCCTCAGCTATGTGCAATCCCTTTCGCGTCCAGTGCCATTGTCCAAAGTCATTCCAGTTTGCAACATTTGCAGCAAGGCGGCATAGAACCCGGAAATCATCGGCACTGAACGTTTTTGATGATGAACCTGTTGTAGAAGGAGCTCTGCTGGAATGGGAATGAGAAGAGCAAGCTGACAGCTTCCATTAATTGCTGCTTCCCGCTGTGGACCTCAGTTATCAAATGAGAATATTGACTTAAAGTCTCCTTTGTCTGGCTGTAGAATTTAATAACTGGGAAGAGTAATTGGGAATTATTAAGGGTTTGGAAACAATTCATTCTTTATCCTCTTGTTTATTGTGGCACCAGGATGAACTTTTTAACAACACGGACCAAAAAGGAAAAAAAAGAAAAAAAACCGTACTGTTCAAGAGCCACTCACTGGAGTTACCTTTTTGCTGTTGCTTCATTTTATACCTAAAAAGACTACAATGTCTGGCTTCCTCTGTCTGGCTTCCTCAACACAAGTTGAACTCCCCATTGTCTTGTTATTTTGCCCTGTTCCCTGCTCCAGTACTGGGGATTGAAGCCAGGGTCACTGTATCACAAGCTACATCCTCAGCCCTCTTGTTTTGCTAAGTTGCCCAGGCTGGCCTCAAACTTTTGTTCCTCCTGACTCAGCCTCTGGAATAGCCGGGATGATAGGCTTATGCATTTGCACCAGGCCCAAATTGTCCTTTAAAGGATGCAAAATATCCACTGAGATGAGACTGGGGATGTAACTCAGTGGTAGAGTGCTTGCCTAGCTCATGCCAGACCCTGGGTTCAATCCCTAGTATTTCGGGGGGGGGGGGGGGGGATCCACTGGGATATTGACAAGACTTTGACAGCCATAGCCAACAGCCTTGTAAATTAAATCTAGCGGGTGCTAACATTTCAAGATACTCTCCTCTTAGATGCTTAAATTGAGAATTTTTAAATATAACCTTGAGACTGTACTATAGTAAGTGCACTTTGCTATTCCCTTGGACTTACCATCTCTTCTTAGTTTCTAACATGTTCCCGTTTCCATGCCCTTGTTCAGCATAATAGAGTATTGCTGCTGTCTGTTTCTGAATTATTTTCCATGGAATCTTCTTGTGATCTCTTTTAGGTTATACTAAACAAGGACAGACTGCAAAAGGGAAACTGTGCCCTGATAGGAATGTGCTGATAACCTTGTCTTGACTACTCCCCAAACCTGAATTGGGTGCCCTTAGTTTCAGCAAGAGATAGTACCAGTTTGCATACACTTGCAAATCTGCTTGTAACTCCATTTCCTATTTCACAACCTAGTCTCAGATGATACCACAATGCCCACACTATGCTGATCACTACCAATAGCAGATGGAGTCAGATAAAAAGAGCTCTCACCAGTGTGTTGTTTAAAAGGACCTGATGGAGACTTATGAAATCATATGCAACAGTGCTTCTAGTTTTTAAATAACACTTGTAGCATATGTCTGGCACTAGTGCTCAGGATCTCAACGGATCATTTTCAGGATTTTGACATTTAACTGGATTCTCAGGAAGAGCAGAAAGTTCCAAAATGTAGAACTTAAATGTAAGTTCCACACACAGGCAGGAATGTGAGTCTGATTTGTTTGTGAATATATCCCAAATGCCTAAGAGCTCTTGGCACAGTGTAGATGCACAAGAAATTCTGTTGAATGTATTTTTGAGTGAAATCGAACTTTGTAAGTTGTCGAACAAACTTGTCCCACTTTCTACCCAATTCTTTAATAGGTAACCTACTTTTTATTGTATATTTCTAAATGGAAAAGTATTAATTGATATCTGGCATCACTACTTTGGCTAGGCTTTAGGGAAACAGGAATTTGGATGTAGCTATCAAAATAATAAATGCATATCTACTCAGTCTCCAATTTCCTTTCTAGGGATTTATCCCAAAGAGACATTTCCACACACAAGGGATAATAAGGTAGTTCTTACAGTGCTATGGTTTGGATAAGTAACCCCCAAAGATCCTTGTTAAAGATTTGGTTCCCAGGAGGTGGGAAGAACCTTTGAGAGGTGAGGGCTAGTGTGAGACCTTTAGGTCATCAGGGGGAGGAGGGATCACTGAAGGAGATTATTCCCTTTATCTTTCTCTTATATGCTTCCTGGCCATAAGGTGAGCAGTTTTGTTTTGCCATGTATTCCCACCATGATGTGCTGCTGCCTCACCACAGCCCAAAGCTACAGGAACAATCGATCATGAACTAGAACCTCCAAAACTGTGAGACAAGAATAAACTTGGGGCACTGAGCTACATCCACATTTCTTTCTAGTTTTTATTTTGAGACAGGGTATCACTAAGTAGCTGAGGCTGGCCTTAAACTTGAGATCTTCCTGCCTCAGCCTCTCAAGTGGCTGGGATTACATGTGTGCATCACTACCCCACTCTTTATGTGTTAATATTAAGGTTTCCAAGATATCCGTAAGTGAAAAACAGCATGAAATGGTATAAAGTAACTTATTAGCTTCTATCATGTAAAAGTAGGAGAGACTGTTAGATATGCGTACTCAATAAACAGAAGGCAAAGGAGGTGGGCTTTTCACTCTATTTATATTTAAATGTTTTGATATTTGAACCATGAGAATAATCTATTCAAAAGTTAAGATGTTTAATTTAAAATTTTTCTAACCCTGCTCTGTGATGCACACTTGGGTTCAATCCCCATTACCACAAATAATACTAATTAAACAAAATAAATGTTTTCTGGTATCTTTTATTTTGTTAGTAAAACTATAGGCTTCCACTATTTCATAAGTTTACCTGTAGCATAAACATATCAGGCAAACTATTACACATATCAGGAAAACTTTTTAAAATATAGAGTTCTTTACCTTAAGTTCAGATTAACACCATCTGTTCCTGACAGTAATAATTTAAGCTCCAAGTACTGCAGTTAGAGACAATATATGTCTTATAAAATGTATGTGAATGTTCAAAAGTACTTTATTTTTCTTGAAGTAGAACTTTGCTTGAATGAATTTTAAGGAATTGGATCCTCTGTTTTAAATAATAAAATGAGAATTTTATGGACCATTTTTCTGCTAATTAAGGTCAAGAAAAAATATATTTTGGGAAGAATACTAAAGGCATGTATTTCTATGTGTATGTGTTCATTTGCCCACTCTGTAATGTAAGCCTTCTGTTTCCACAGGTTACATAGATGCCCTGTGAATTATTTTGACTGATTTGTTTCAGTATTTGGTTAAATTTATTTGTGTGCTTAGTTTTCAGAAATCTCAGAAAGAATCTTGACTACAATACTAATCAAATTTACAGAACACCATCTCTTTAAGAATTATTAATATTTTATTATGAAAGCTCACTGTTTTTACTATATTAATTCATATGATCAGTTTTGAAAATTGTTACCCAGCCTGGTTTGCCTGGAAAAAGAAAATTAGTAATTGGCCTTCAAATAAGTAATTAGCCAGGCAATAATTTTGATATATTTTAATTGATAATTGTCTCTACTAATATTCCTTAAACTTAAAATACACTGATATAGTTTTACATAGAACTCAGATACAGGCACTAAGCAGTAATTGATAATTCATTCTTTAAGCCTATTTATCTTTCATAAAAATCATTTACTATTTGTCATAATTAGTAAATGGAGGAATGTTTCCAGGCAAAGAACAGCTAAAATAAGAAATCATATTTCTTTATTCTTTAATAATGAGAACAAAGCAAGGAAATAGTATTGGAGGTTCTATAAACAACGGCAATATATAAATTTGTAGGGAAACTATATAAATTTATGTAATCTGTTACAGTAGATAAACATCCAAACAAATCACATTACTAAAATCCATATGATCTATCAGGATGGGTGGAGGATTAAATGAAATAACATGACTCAACACATTCTTATCAGGGCACAGTTTCCTTTTTGCAGTGCGACCTTGGTTTAGTTTTAGAAAGAGATCACAAAGAAATATATGGGAAAGTGCCTCAGAAGTACACAGCTATAATAGCGTCAGAAGTAAAACCAGGAAAATGATAGGTAGTCAGTCAGTCAGTGATCCAGTTGAAATTCTGTGGTGATTTTCAATTCTTAGTAAAAATAATTTGTTAGAAAGTAGTGGAAGATAGACTTTCATAGATCTGTGCAAGCAGGAATTGAAAACACACCATTCTTCGTTTAGGTTCCTCCACAGGCCAACGTTGAGACAAGAATTAGAATGCAAAAAGTTTATTTGGGAGAAGAAAGCACCAGTAATGGAAGTGAGGAATTGAGATAGGGAAGTAGGCTGTCAATAAAGGGTGCACAATCCAGTCATTCCTGCCAACTGAGTTTAATCCCATTACAGAAATTCTGAGAACAGAGAGAGAATAACCCTTCTTCTGTTTTGAAACACAAACTAGATTTTGTGGACTTTTCAACATACAGGCACAGGATGGAGTCAGGTACCCTAACTGTACTTTCCTGGAAATGCTGAATGAGTCCTTCAACTCCACAATAGCAGAGGTCTATGCCGATTTTAGTTGAGTATGGGAGATTGAGGTTGCATGTAATGTATGTACTGCCTATTCACTCTTAAAATGGTGTACAAAATTGGAGTCTCCAAGCAGTCTTGGAGAATTTTCTCTATTCTATACTTAGGAAGAAACATTTGATTTTGTGTTGTCAGATTAATGTTAACAATATTAGAATATTAAAATGTACAATGTCATTTTCTACATGAAGCATTTTCTACAATGCTACATGAAGCATGACCTTGTCATTTCCCAGTATCAATTCAAATGTGATGACTATAAGGCAGTAAGCCAGATATATGGCAATAGACTATTCAAATAGCTAAGAAATAAATGTATGTCTATATGAAAACAAAGCATTGGTGCTCAGATAGAACAAAGTTCATGCATAAAACTTTTACTTACTCCAAAATTCTGATGAGTTTCATAGGCTCGTTAGTCTACATTTGCCCAATAGTCATCCCCAGATCTATTCTCCACACTTCTCTGTCCTGCTCTGTACCCTGGAGGCTAATTCCTAGGAATTGTATCAACCATGCCATCTTGAGCTGTGACTTGACCGGGAGGCCTGATGGGAGATAGAAGTAGGAGGATGGAAAGGTCAGAGAATTTATCCTTCACCACACTGCGCCTTGCCAAGCTCTGAAAGTGGCTGTTTACCGCCACAAATTCAGTTTCCACTGGGAAGCCCTTCTTTTATGATACCTGCTCCTCCTGTCTCTGTAACATTGGTCCTTCCTCTTGCATATGGAGGACTAGGAGTGGAAATGGCTCCTGACTATCATACTCTGTATGTGCTTCATCACCCCCTTAATGATTCCCTTAATTATGCTCTGTGATTAGTCCCATCCTTAAGTTCGCTTCCATTAAATTCATATGAGTGGGCTTTTTCCTGACAGTATCCCAATGGATGCATTTAGTTAAGTGTTTTCAAACAAGGAGAAGCTCAGAAACATAACAGGTCTTTGATAAATGTTTACACACCTGAAATGAGTAGGATTCCAAAGAACTCTTCAGCCAAAAGGCAGTAGCCAATGTCCACAAAAATTCACTAGGAAAGAATTCAAGAAATAAAAGGTGGGTTGGGGATACAGCTCAGTTGGTAGAGTGCTTGCCTTGTAAGCACAAGGCCCTGGGTTCAAATCCCCAGCACTGCAAAAAAAAAAAAAAAAAAAAAAAAAAAAAAAAAAAAGGCGTATGGGGAGAGTCTATTTCAACAAAAGGAAATCAATTTGCAAACTAGGAAGATGTAGCCTTTGGTACAAAAGGAAAGGGTACTCAAAGGAACAGAGAGAGAGAGACCTTATATACAGTTCCCACCCAGGTTCTCATTGCAGTCCACCTACATCAATGATGGATGCAAGTGTTTGAGAAGCACTCAGTCTCGATTGGTAAAATTTGAATCACAGCTCACTGGCCAGATATCCAATTGACAAAATGGGACTCCAAAGACTGTTTATCTTACCAACTGAAACAAGAATATGTCCAGGCAAGTGCTGAAAAGTTTACTTTGTGGTTCTTTCTGGAACAGAGTACTTGTGTGACCCTACAATCACCAAATGGCTGCCAGAGTCCATTATGAATTCAGGCCCAGGAAGCCATGAAGGATTCTTCTTGGAGATTCTGCTAACTTGCTCACTTTCCCCCTCCCCTACCCCTCCCCCTGTCCCTCTTCCTCCTCTTCTTTTCTTTTCTTTTTTCTTTTCCTTTCCTTTCCTTTTCTTTCTTTCTTTCTTTTTTTCTTTCTTCTTTTTCTTTCTTCTTTTTTTCCTTTATTGGGGATTGAACCCAGGCATGCTTTATCACTGGGCTACATCCTCAGCCCTTTTTATTTTTTATTTTTAGACAGGGTCTCACTAAGTTCCTTAGGCTGACATTAAATCACGATTCTTCTACCTCAGCCTCACAAGTCACTGGGCTTACAGGTGTGCACACCACACGTGGTGAGATTCTGCTTTTCTTAAAATGTACATTTCCCCCCTTTTGATCAAAACCTGTTGACAATCAGCATTGATGATTAGTTAAGGCAGTTAATTATGTCCCATCATGGTGTCAGAGTAGTTGGTTACCTGCTATACATCCATCCAGTCCTGTATCAAGATCCTGGTGACTGGGCAGTGACCAATTGAACAACCAGAGTAACTGGAACCTAGTGAGACATTCACATACCTGTTAGATCTGAATTAAAGTATCCTTCATTGGTTTCAGGTTCTGCATGAAGTGAATCCAGAGTCTTGAGGTATTAACATGTTGTCTTGGAAATATTTGTTAAAACAGGCTAGATTAGTATGTATTTATTTTGGAACCAGGGATTGAACACAGGGATGCTTAACCACTGAGCCACATCCCTGGCTCTTTTTATATTTTATTTAGAGACATTGTCTTGCCAAGTTCTTGAGGCTGGCTTTGAAACTGTGATTCTCCTACCTGAGCTCCTCAAGTCTCTGGGGTTATAGACATGCACCACTGCACCCATCTAGAATGGTCTTTAAATGGAGGCAAATGCTTAGTCCTAGTTCCGGGAGGATCATTAGAAACTACCAGGCAGAATGCAAGAGAGAACCAGTGCTGGGGGTAGGCAGCTGAAAATATCCCATAATTGGGAGTTTATTCCGCTAAAAGGCTTTTTTGAAGGTATTCTTTTTAAGGAGTTAGCCAATTTTAAGATTTTGGAAGTTTCCAATTCAACTTAGCTAGACGTATTTAAGTACAACAAGATATTTGGGACAGCACAGACTCCATACTGCATGAGAAAGGTGTAACGTAATGCAATGCAGTTATCTAGGACTGCATGAGCAAAAAGAACCTAAAAGGCATTTGCTGGGTATAATCCCAAAGGCTTGGGAAACTGAGGCAGGTGGATCACAAGTTCAAAGCCAACCTCAACAATTTACGCTGTAAGCAACTTGGCAAGACCTTGCCTCAAAATAAAAATACAAAGGGCTGGGATTGATTAGGTGCTCCTAGGTTCAATCCCCTGGTACAAAAAAATAAAAATAAAAAATAAAAAAGGAATCTAAAGACCTTTGCTGGGGTCTCATGGTCTGAGTGGTTTGGATGGATGATTCACTTCACAGCGCAGGAAAGGTTACTGATCAGGTATAAATGCCGGGCTATGCCCATTCCTAGCTCGGAGCCTAACATTCTTCAAAGTCTAAGCCAGCACTAGAATTGACCTCTCCTGGTAACTCACATCTTTGGGAATGCCTACAGCTGTCATTCTCCTAATCTGAGAAGTTGTCTGGATGACAATTTATAATAGAATGGTCCCTCCTTTGACAAGGATGGGGCCTCTTATGGGGTGGCACCTGAGTCATTAATCAGAGAATGAAAATGGGGGAGGTCAGTCACCCCACTAAGCATCATCCTCCCCATCTTCCAGGAGTTTATGCATTCACATGCCCAAGGGAACTTATTATAACCATAAACAAAGATGTAACCAGAAGTATTGCATCTTGGTCTAGACATTTTCCAGAAGTTAAGAGCCTCATTTCTGGATAAAAGTTTGGTGAGATTGTAGAACCAAAGATCAGAATGAGAGATATCCCAGTGGTGTGACAAAGTTAGATAGAAAACTTTGAAAGAATTGAAGAAATTCAAGAGAGAAAGAAGAAGTGAGTGAGTTGTACACAGGGAATGTGGTGTAATGGGTCTCTCCTGTTAAAACAAGTCTCTGGTAAGAATTTAGTGGACAAAGGTGCTGACAGGTAGGAAAATGTTGAGCAGACAGATGTTAGTGCTCTGGTTGTCGCTCAGTCTTTCAGTTTTTTGATTGTAGGCCATGGGGTCATTGCATATAAAGCATTCAGGAAGGATAAGGAAAACAACACAATGGGATATGAGGGGATACAGATGAACTCATTAGACAACCTCCTGAGGTACATAGAAGGGGAAAACTGAGAAAATTCAGTTATACATATAACATTTGGGTCATTATCCCTGAGAAAGAATCAACAGGCAAGACATGACAGATCCAGCAATTGGTAAGATTTCCATGGAAGCCAATATTGAGATATTTGAAAGACAATGATGTCCTTCCATGAGTAGGGACTGGTGAAGGTAGGACCAAAGAACCCTTAAAAAAAAAAAAAAAAAAGAATCACAAAAAGCAGGATCATGTTACTGGCCCAGTAGTGGTCCTTGGGTTCTCTGTCCACCTCTGCTACCATCTGCTTCTAGTCCTGGTGTCTGGTTCTGGTCAACTCGATTTTTTGTATCAGTAATAGTGTGAGGAGTTGACTTGGCAGGGAAATCAAGAACTTTTTAAAATGAGAAGTGTTAATCCCGAAGTCTGTACCCTTTAATTAAGATATATATAGGATAGTTAAGAGTCCCCACTAAGGTCCCTCACAGTGGGAATGAGGGGAATCTTTGAGTTGGTGTCTCTCAAGAGCTTAATTGTAAAAGTGATCTTCACCTCTCAGTAGTTCAATGTTGAGGGATGTTTAACAGAGTTAGTATTATGTTGTAGGATGTTAATGAACTCCTTGAAGTAATGCAGGGGGGTCTCTGTGTTAGTCAGCTTTCAGTCACTGTAACAAATAATTGAGATGAAATAAATTTAAAAATAAGGAAGGTTTATTTGACTCCTGATTTTAGAGGTTTGAATTCATGGTCACTTGGCTCTGTTGCTTTTGGACCTGGGACAAGGCAGAACATCATGGCAAGAACACATGGTGGAACAAAAGTAGCCTAGCAACAGGGGAAAGCTTCAACCCAATGTGAAAACATGGAAACAATGACCAACATATTTTGTGTTGTAAGGCAGGGAGTTGAATGAAATCTAATTGCCAGATTTTAAAGAACGATTCAGCAAGGGAGAATGACCCATAGAAGCATGAAGTCACTTCCTGGGGTTATATTACAGACATATTTTTAAAAGTTGATACATCTGTGTAGCAATCATGGGTGAGGGCCTCCAATGATATTGTTTTCCCCATTGGATCATCTTGCTAGCCTTTCACTAACTGAAGTCAGGAGTAAAGGATAACACCCCATCCGCCCCACAAGAAAGGAACAAAATTCCCTCTTGCAGGATGGTTGAGAGGATGGGACACCAATTTGGGCCCACCCAAGGATATTGCCTTTTATCAAATGAACATCCCTGCTTTTCCTATTTTCCCCTTTTGGCCATTAGAGAAGTAGCTTGAGCCCTTTACAGACTGTGCTGTAAATCTGGATTCAGGGAGGTGATAGAAATGGGAAATGTTTTAGACACCATGACATGTAAAGCCTCTTGTAAGGCAGCCGCTTTGGCAGCTACTTTGCTTTCTTCCATCTGCATAGAGGAGTGACCTTGGACTTTAATCATAACCAGAGCCCTTGGAGCTTCTACTTCCTTTGCTTTCATCCTTCTGTAAAGAGAAATGACCCTGAACTTTAATGATAGTTATAGTCCTTGGAGTCTAAATAGTATACAAGAAACAAGGACATGGTTTTTTATTTTCTATTTGTTGTCCTGAGGAAGTGAAAAACCTTCTCTGCTTCCAGAGTCTGTCAAAAGTCATGTGCTGCCCCAAAGGCATACCTATATTCTGTATAAAGTTCGATGGTCTTGCCCTTATCTAGGAGGTGTTCTCCGGTGAGGGTATGGAGATCAGCTGCTAGTACAGATCTGGCTTCAGCAAAGGGCCTAGACTCTATAACCATGTCATGGGAGACGATAGCATATCTAACTTGATAGTGACACTGGGTGCTCTGAGATAAGATCCATCTGTAAACCAATTATAGTCTACTAGACAAGGGTGTTCCTATAGATCTAGTTGAGGCAGTGAAGAGCTGATCAGTCAAGTCAGTACAGTCATGGAGAAGGTCATTTTCCAGGAGAGGAAGCAGGGTAGCAGGGCTGAGCAATGTTATGGGGTGTGTGTGTGTGTGTGTGTGTGTGTGTGTGTGTGTGTGTGTGTGTATTCAAAACTGTAATTACCAAACAAAGTAAATAAACAACTCTTAAATTAGAATGCAAAATGAAATCACCTTATTGTTTTTGTTTCTGGTACTGGAGATTTGAAAGCAGTGGCACTTTACCACTGAGCTACATCCCCAGCCCTTTTTATTTTTTCTTTTATGGCAGGGTCTCCCTAAGTTGTTTAGGGCCTCGCTGAGTTGCTAAGGCCGGGGTTGGACTTGCAATCTTCCTGCCTCAGCCTCCTAAATCTGGATGCTGGAATTACACGTGTGTGCCACTGCATCTAGCAAGCACCTTATTATTTGAAAGGTACAAAAGCAAGAAAACGTAAACATATCCACTTTTTAAATAATTAATTTTGTGGTAGGTAAATGCCATTCAGAAACATGTTTAATACAAAATAGTTTCATAAATTTACAGATCAAAAAAATCAATGTTTACTACCAACTTTAAATATAAATAACTAAAAGGGGAAAAATTCTCTATTCTTCTGTTTTTGCTTCAGCATCTATGTCATCTGCTCCTTGCCTTTTGGAGAAAACATTGCTTTGTAAGGCTGCCATCTTTTTGGAGGAGGGCAAAGATTAAGATATTCCTTAATGTAATCTCTTTCCATATAAGTCTGTGTGAAAGGAAACCAACTTTCCAGAAATTCTCTGATGTATTGAGTGGAATATAGTGAAATCAGTGTCTCAAGCAGGAAGCTAACTTTTCTTTTTCTTCTGCCAGTATATCTGCCAAACAAATTTCATATTCCTTACATGTGTGCCCAAGCAATTTTCTTCTCTTTTTTCTGAACTGCCTTGATATAAGGAAAAATTTATAAGCTAGTCCCTTTTTGAAAGTCTTCGAAATATGACTCAAGAAATGCTTTCTGCTTGACTTTATCTTATTTACCACCATGCTTTGAATATTAAATGTCCCCTAAAGACTCATGTGTTAAAGGTTTAGTTACCAGTCTGCTGCACTGTGGGGAGTGGTAGAACTTTAGGAGTTAGGGCCTACTGGGAGCGCCCTTGAAGGAGATATTGGGACCCTGGCTCTTTGCTTTCTCTGCTTCCTGGTCACCATAAGCTACACAGGCCTTTTTTACCATTCACCCCCACCATGAGCTATTATTCTGCCACATGCCCAAAATAATAGGGTCAGCTGACCATAAGCCAAAATAAACCTTTCTTCCTTTGAAGTTGATTTTTTTCAGGTATTTTGTCACAGGGATGATTATCTGACTAATATAATCTGCAAACTAATTTTACTTAGTATTAGACAAAAGGGTTTCATGTCGATCTACTTAGGAAGTGAGGAGTTGATTAGTAGAGGCAATCTACTCATGAGGAAGATCATCATTTGAGACAAGAAGTAGGGTAGCATGGTTAAGAAAATTACAATGATAATGGTAAGTCGAGGTGAGGAGAGGAAGAGGATCTCATAATTAGTCAAGTAGCTAACAGAGAGGTGTTGGGAGGTAAGAGTTAAGGAGGGCTTCCACAGAGGGAGGAACATGGCAAGGAAAGATTCCATGGCAATCTTCATTATGGCCTTAATGAGAATAGTGGTGCTAACAACTCCCTTACAGGAGGGAGGTAATCCTTCAACCTCTGTGTCTGGTTGCTGACTCTAGTACCCTTTTGACCTATTCTGTTCTCTGTGGAGTTGAATTAGGACACCCAGAGCATTTCTTTTCCATTCATTAACTGATGGTAAGGGAGCTTATAATTGGAGTGTCCCAAAGTGAGGACTAAGGTCAATTGGGTTTTTTATATACTCAAAGGAGATCCATTGGAGAGTAGTAGGTGTAAGTAGGTGCTGGAACATCAAAGAAAAATTTGATAGAGAGTTCCAGTTGTAACCCAAAAGTCCTAAAAATTCCCAGTGCTATCCATTTGTGTGAGGAAGATGGAAAGCTCAAGTTCTTTAAAGTCAGGAAGGGTCAAGAGCCAGATCCTCCAGTG
Source organism: Sciurus vulgaris (assembly GCF_902686455.1). Lineage (NCBI taxonomy): Eukaryota > Metazoa > Chordata > Mammalia > Rodentia > Sciuridae > Sciurus > Sciurus vulgaris. The sequence continues at coordinate 42,223,226 of NC_136473.1, read as the reverse complement.
TTAAGACCCCAAAATTTGATATAAGTCTGACAAAACTGAAGTTTTCCTTTGAGATCTAATGTCCAATGGAGGGCAGACTTTAGAGAAAATGGATGTTGACTGTTAGTGGCTCTCGAGATGGGAAACATAAAAGCAGATCATCCACATATTGAAGAAGGATGAACCATACTGAAGGAGAACACAACTGATTTAGTCCAGAGAATTTGAGAGAAATAGGTGGGGCTTTTCAAATACCCTTGGAGAAGGACTATACAAGAATACTGTTGACCTTTCCAGGTGACAGTGAAGGGGCTTTGACTGTCAGAGTGAACTGGTACACTGAAAAAAGTGCTACAGAAGTCAACAGCTGAAATGTATTGGCTCTCAGGGAATATCAGGAGGTGGGGAACCCTGGATGTCAGGGAATAACTATGCTGTTAATGGCACTGAGATTCTGTGCAGTTCTCTGTCATCTTTCATTAGGTTTGTACACATGTTGGACAGCAGTATTACAAGGGCTGGTTCAAGGATCAAGTTTCTTATATATCAAGTAATCCACTATGGGTGCCTAGCCAAGACCTTGGGATTTGGGGGGGTCAGTGTTTGATTTGGGGGACAGGCTTGTTATGATCCACCTGGATTTTAACCGAAGGTCTGAATGAATATGGCTGAGACCAGTGTTGTTCTGTGCCCACAGAGGCTCTTGGGCAATTCCTGGAGGGTTAATTAGGTTGACAGATAGATGGGTGCCTGGAGAGGGAGTAATTTTATAAGTCCAGAGCCTTCTGGTGAGGTTGATTCTAGTATCATTTCCCCCTTTTGGGGAGAAAAAAGATATAGGCTTGATATACTTCCAGAAAATTCCTACCCAAAAGATGTATGGTGCCCAACAGGATGAATAAGACAGTGACTTCCTGAGATAGGGCCTAATTGAAAAGAAGTAGGTAGAATTTTGGAAACTATCATAAGTTGGTTAACAACCTAAACCATCTGGATGAATTCAGAGCTCTGAGGAGGGGATGTTGAAAGTATATCAAAGTTAAGGACAGAGTCAACCAGAGCTCTGCCTGGTTCATCCCCAATTTTAATGTCTAATTCTCTTAGTTGGCAGGTTTTAAGTAGGGAAAATATCCTCTGAATATCCCTGGATCACCCCTCATTTTGTTTGGAAGAGAAGGATAAAGTGACCCTATCAGGTTTAATTATAGCCAGCATTTGTATTTAAGATAGTGCTTTTTCTTTTCTTTTTTTAAAGACAGTCCTTTTTTGATGCTGGGTGTGGTGGTACACTCCTGTAATCCCAGCAACTCTGGAGACTGAGGGAGTAGAATCTCAAGTTCAAGGACAGCCTCAGCAACTTAGTGAGGTCCTAAGCAACTTAGTGAGACCCTGTCTCAAAGTAAAATATAAAATGGGCTGGGGATGTGGCTCAGTGGTTAGGCTTCTCTGGATTCAATTCCCAGTACAAAAGCAAAACAAGCAACAAACAAACAAAAATCAACCAGTCCTTTCTGGAATGGCTTGTATGTTTAAAACACACACACACACACACACACACACACACACACCAAACAAACAAAAAACACCAAAAACAGGCTTTTGATCTTTTGATTCCGAGATGTAAAATCAATCAATCCTTAATTTTTATAATCAGGGAACCCTTAGTTTGGCAGTTTTCTCCTGACAATCTAAGACTCGGATGACTCTAGATTCTTCATCTTTTTCTAGGGTCTTTAACAGTTAGTTAGTTAGTTAGTTAGTGAGGTTGTTTCATGGGGACCTTCTGCTATCCAACAGAGATTTGTTGTTTGACTCATGTGCCAAGAACCTGAGAAAGTCCAGCCACAAAAGTTGAGTTAAGTAAGTTAAGGGTTTCATCATTCAATTCCTTAATGCTGTTTTGTTGAAAGGTTTAGTCAAATCTATTAAAGTAATCAAGGACTGACTTGTCTTTTGTTCTGTTTTTGGTACTGGAGATTGAACCCATTGGTACTTTACCACTGAGCTACATCTGTGCTCTTTTTTATTTTTATTTTTAGAAAAGAAAAACTAAGTTTTGATGCTCGTCTGGAACTTGGGATTCTCCTACCTTGATCCCTGCCTTCCCCCAGTAGCTGGGATTACAGGTGTACATTGCTGCACCCACCAATGAATAATCTGTTTTGGGGTGCAGCATTGTATGACTTTCCAGCTCATATAGCTTTCAAGATTGCCGTATGGGGAAAAAAATCAAAGGAATGGCCTTTTATAGACAGACTGCTAGTCCTTGTGCCTTATCATATCCTAGGCCTCCAGCTAGCGTAAAGTCCTCAATGGGGCTTTCCTGATGGCAGCTACCATTGGTTCATGGGCCAGTGCATTCCCTACAAACATATGAATGAGTTGGTAAAGATCTCTGAGTTGGTTCAGGGGTTCAAGAAATGCTGGAAAATACCTAAGAATTCTGATTTACTGCAAGGAGTATTGGATCTGCAAAGGAGATTTTAGACAAGGACCTGAGGGATTGAAGTAAGTAAGGAGTGAGGATGTTGGGGAAGGGAAAGAAGAGGAGCTTGCAATCTCACAAAACTAAAGGACGAATGATCTCACTGATAAGTGGATGATGACACATAATGGGGGGTGGGAGGGGGCAAGAATGGAGGAAGGAGGGACTGTATAGAGGGATAAGAGGGGTGGGGGGTTGGGGGGAGAAAAAATAACAGAATGAATCAAAAACTATTACCCTAGGTAAATGTATGATTACACAAATGATATGCCTCTACTTCATGTACAAATAGAGAAACAAGATGTATCCCATTTGTTTACAATAAAAATGAATTTAAAAAAATAAGAGGAGCTTGGGGAGAGTGGAAGAGGGTCAAGAGTGAGTTGGAGGGTAGCAAGGAGATGGCCAGGAAGGGGCAGGTGACAAACAGGGAAAGCAGTGGCTGTGCACCTGTGGTTTTAGTTTTGTTATCACTAGCACATGTTTCTTTTTCAATGTATTGAGCTACTCTTTTCATTTGGAATTATTCTCTTTGAAAGAGACAACAAGAAATTCTTGGGCTCCTTTGGAATTTTCAAAATACCAATTAAAGAATGCCTCTCATGCCTCTGAGAGCTTTTGTATATTCTTTGTTGTAATTGTGAACATGGACAAGGTTTGGAATTCCAAAAGAGCCCTTTTTTGGTCATCTTGAGTTGGGTCTAGGAACAAAGCCAATTACAGTTTTCCCTACCATAATTTTTACTCATAAAGTCAGTCAGATTCCCAGGAGGTGACTGATCAACAGAAGTCTTAGAACATGGGTTACCTATTTTGCACTCACCTAATGGAGAAGTCCCTTCCTGTGCAATGTAAGGCAATTCTGAAAGTCCCCACTGTATCTTCGTGGACTGAGCCTGATACCTTGAGTAAGTGACTCTCCTCTTAACTTGAAATAAAGTCTCTAAAACTTCTACCTGGAGGGAGGTCTGGAGAAGACTCACACAATGTGCCCCAGCACTGCTGGAGAGACAATGGAGGTCAGGGGGCTCTGGCAGGCTTTGAAACCTTGGTGTAGGACAGTGCCAGGAAGAACCTGGAAGTTTCTTCAGATTCCACTTCCGACACCAAGGAATGTCCACAAAAATTCACCAGAAAAGAATTCAAGGAAAAAGGGGTGAATGGAATGGGAGGTTTATTTCAAAATAAGAAAACAATTCAAAAACTGGGAGAAGCATCCTTCCATACAAATCCAAGTATACTCCAAAAGAACAAAGAGAGGTGCAGCCTTATATAGAGGAAACGCCCACCCAGGTTCCCACTCAGTCCCCTATGTAAATGAAGAATGCCAGAGAAGCATTCTTGCAGATCACAGCTCATTGGTCTGGTCCCAGTGGCAAAATGAGACTTTCCAGGAGCTGTTTACCTTGGCAGTTGAAATAGGAACATGCCCGGGCAAGTATCACAAAGTTTAGTTTGAGGTTCTTCCAGGAACATAGAGTACACGTGCGACCCCCGCAATGGGCAAATGGCTACTAGGCTCCATTGCAAATTAAAGCCCAGTTAGCCACTTGGGAACCTTCTTGGAGACTCAGTTTTTGTCAAAGTTCACACCAACATCATGAAGCCAAATGAAACCAAAAGGAAAAAAATCACCATTTAAAAATCAACAAAGGCTCAAGACCTGCCTAGTTTAAAAACATTTAGCAAAAGCATTTTAATAATCCTTGAGGTCATCGAATTTTTTTGTGATGCTCATTTTGATGACTCAGCCTGCTCTTCAGTCCTTGAAGTATGAAGCAAATCTGCCTAAAAAGTACTGTAAACCTCTCCAGTGTGGAATTTTCAAAATAAAAATAGTGGTTTTCTGAAGACATCTTCTGCTACCTCTGCTCTCACTGATGTCTCTAGGCATTGGGATGGAGGAAAGACAGGGACTGCACATCTTAACACAGGCAGATTCTCACAGGTAGTACTTTGCATCAACACTAGCACATACAAAACCAGACCTCTTACCACAAGATGCTGACTAATGACTGTTAAGGTGTTCAGATTTTTTTCCCCCAAAATTCAAACCATTAAAAAACACCCAAAACTTTTGACTTTTGCCAGGTAGCACACGCCTCTAATTCCAACAACTCAGGAGTCCAAGGTAGGAGGATCACAAGTTCAGAGTCAGCCTTAGCAATGTATCAAAGCCCTAAGCAACTTAGTGAGACCTGTCTCAAAATAAAAAATATAAAAGGATTGGAATGTAGCTCAGTGGTTAAGCATCCCTGGGTTCAATTCCCAGTACCAAAAAAAAAAAAAAAAAAAAAAAAAAATGTTTAACTCTTTATTTTTCAGTTTACTTTTTTTCTTTTGGTCCTAGGAATTGAACCTAGGGGAACTTGACTCCTGAGCTACATCCCCAGTCCTTTTTGTTTTTTTATTTTGAGACAGGGTCTCACAAAGTTGCCAAGGCTGCTCTCCAACTTGCCTTCCTGGAGCCTCAGCCTATTCAGTAGCTGGGATTACAGACATGCACCACGGTGCCTGACCATTTCAACTTTGGTACTATTCATTTTAATTTCTAAGAGTACAAAGCAACATCATGTGTCAATTTCTGTTGACTAGAAGGAATACATTTTACGTAAAGAAATGAATCCCATCTTAATATGGCAGCCTATCTAGTTAAGAAAAAAAAAAAAAAAAGACTTTGCCATTCTTTAAATCAACTGTGCTTAGTTATTGAAGAAATTTAATTATTAAAATTATTCAGGTTTTAGAAAAGAAAATGTTCAACTTCCAGGGAACACTGTACTACATCTGTTGATGTTATCATGACAGCATTTAGGCAGCTGTCATGGCAACCTTAATTTAATCCTCCATTAATGTCTCAGAACACCCAGGCACCCCAGGAAGCGAGGAGGGTGAGTCAGCAGGCGGCACACTCCTGTCCCTGTGAGTCAGGAAAATACCAATGCTCTCACTCAGCGTTGCTAGAGGCACCATTATATGAGATGTTAGACCCAGCCACCAAGTGATCTGTGACAGTTTCTACCACAGCAAAGTGTTGGCTTCATTAACTATTCCTATATTTTTTATGTGTATCAATTTTGGGATAAATTTTTGCTGCGTGCCTAATGTAGTCTTTATTTCTCTTCCTTTTTTGTCTTTTAGACAAATCACAATATAATCTTCACTTTCATCTTTGGGGTGAAAGGTCAATGAGAATGTAAAACTTGTTCTTTTTACTGCTTTACTGGTTTTGTTTGAAGGTTAGTGAGAGAAGAAATTAACAACTAAAATAAGATATTCTTAGTGTTTACTTTCTGGTATAATGTCACAGAATCTAGAATTGTCAGGTCTGCCAAATTCAAATCTAGAGTTGTAAAACTCATATACATATCCTGGAAGATCTGTGCAATCCAAGTGAATTTTCTTTTGACTCTGAAGCACCTATTGAGTATCCACAGTGTGCTAAATTCAAGATTTATTTTAACAAAAGCAATACAATAAGCAAATAATCTGGTTACTTTGAAAAAGCACTAAAACAATTCTTGCCATGTAGAACTTTCTTAACATGTTTCTGTTTAACATTTTTTGTACTACTTTGTGTGTGTATGTTTACAGTGAAATAGAGAGCTTTGTTTATCTAAATATGTATTAAATCCTACTTAGGTTGGGGGAAAATATATGAAAGAAAACAAAAGTGGGGTAATAGTGAAAGATGCTGAAGAAAAGAAGTAAAGCCCTCATCCTTAATTATGACAGACTGTGTCAACTTTCTGTGTGAACATGTGACTTTATTAGCAGCACTTTTATACTTTGGAATTCTTAACCATTTAAATAATACAATATAATAATTTGAAGAATACTAATACAATTTCCTAAACCTTTATGCAAACCAACTTGCTGTCTGTTTCCCAGTCTCTTATGAATAAGATATTGTAATGTATTGATTCTGAATTTCCTTATTGTAATCCACATTATTTCTATAGACAGTTCCATTCACTTTCACTCAAATGGTTAGCTGGAAAGAAGGGTAGATTCCCTTTTGTGATGTACTTCTCTTAAATCGCCAAGAATCCAATAGATTCCAGATCTGTTGCCTTAGTGGCTAAGAATTTCATTTTTTCCTCATCTTAATCAATCGGTTGAAATGAGACTGCACACTCTCTGTCAAACTGGTTCCACTTCATTTTAGTGACCTTCGTTCTGTGTGTTTGCAGTACACTGGCTGATAGAGCGATACTACTTTGCAAGTGTGACTCTAAAAAGAGGCTTTGGTTTGGTTAAAATCTGCTCTTGCTTTTAAACATGTAAAGTTTTAATTTTCCATAAATTCATATTATTGTCAGAAAACTTTCCATATTTTGTATTTTTAACCTTTTTTTGGGGGTGGGGTAGTAACCAGGAATTGAACCTAGAGGTGCTTAACCACTACACCGTAACCTCAGCCCTTTTTATTCTTTGAGACAGGGTCTCACTAAGTTGTTCAGAGACTCACTAAGTTGTTCAGGGATGCACTAAATTACTGTGACCGGTCCTGAATTTGTGATCCTCCTGTTTTAGCCTCCTGGGTTGCTGGGATTACAGGTGTGCACCACCAGGCCTGGTTCTCATACACATGTATTTTTTGCCTATTTAATGTAGAAGTTAGCAGAGTGTGGTGGCACACACCTGAAATCCCAGGTATTTGGAAGGCAAAGGCAGGCAGATCACAAACTCAAGGCCAGCCTTAATGACTTAGCAAAAAACCATCTCAAAATTAACAGGACTAGGGATGTAGGTCAGTTGTAGAATGCCTCTGGGTTAAATCTCAAGTTGAAAAAATAAAGAAAAAACAAAGAAGGTATTTTACTATAAAGATGGAATAAAGGGGATGGGGTTTGCCAAAAGCAGTTTTTATTAAAGATTATTAAAAAATAATGTGAAATTCTTTACTTGATAGTGCGTTCTAACTTTCCATTCACTGTAGTTGGGGAGGAGAGCAGTAAAAAGATTTCCTGAGGAGGATTCAGGACTCCCAGATGAACATTCTAGCTCTATCATCATCTTGGACAAGTGTCAGCTTGGATATTACCTTTCATGTCCTCATGTACTCCTTTGTCAAATGAGAAGGTCGACTTGAATGATTCTAAATCCCATTCAGTCCCAGTATTGCCTGATTCTCTTTATGACCTCAAGATGTTTGACAAAGGAAGTCATTTTTGGTATTTGGCTTATATTTAAAAGTAACATTTATAATAATATAATAATCTTAACACTCTTCATCCTCAAACTATTTTTCTCTTAGAATACTTTTCTTTTGAAGGTATTGGGGATTGAAGCCAGGTCCTCTTGCTTGGTAAGCATGCATTCTACCACTGAGCTATATCACGGCACTATAACAATCTTAAAAATATCCTTTGCATAGGAAGAATGATTATTATTATTCCATTTATTTATTTATTTGGTACCAAGGATTGAAACCAGGGATACCTAACCACTTTATTTTTTATTTTAAGTCAGGTTCTTACTAAGTTGCTCAGGGCCTTGCTAAGGTGCTGAGGCTGGCCTTGAACATGTGATCCTCCTGCCTCAGCCTTCTAAATCACAGGAATTACAGGCATGAACCACTGCACCCAGCCCTGTTGTTTATTTATTTACTTGTGTGTGTGGGGGCCCGGGTGGTAATGGGGATTGAACTCAGGGGCACTCTACTACTAAGCTATATCCCCAGCCCTTCTTTTTTTTTTATTTTGAAACTGAAGTTGTCCTGTTTGGGCTCAATCTTGTGACCCTCCTGCCTCAGCCCCCCAGTAATTGGGTGAGTCCACTGATCCTAAGCTTAACCCAATTATTTTTTTAATAGAAAAGCTTAGGAAAGTTTCTTAGTTGATGAAATGGAACAAAAGCTGTCACAGAATCAGTCAGCACGTGAGTTCCATTGACTGGTCTTAAACCCTGGCACTGAGAGTGGGAGCTTGTTATTTGAGCTTAGGTCTAGAGCCTCATCAATGCAGAGCGAGGGTAGATCACCCCATCCATGTCTACTTCAAAACCAGGGAGACCGTATTTATGTACCCTTCTTGTGCTTGCTCTAATTGTATCCAGAAAACAATTACATATGGAAGTGCTAACCTTTTAGGAAGTGGTTACACAATAAAGGATGATGCTCCATCAATTAAATTGAAATCACATTTAATTATTTTGAAGGATGAACCCGGAATGGCAACATTTCTATGGAATTGCCATGGCTTCCACATGCTGACTTATACTCAGAGGTACTCCTGGTATTACATGATATACAATGAGTGCTTTGAAAACTAGTCCAAACTGAATAATGTGCAGTACTGAAATGAGTTTTGCATTAGGAAAGAAACAGCCATTTTATCACAGTAACATTAGCTTTTATTTCATTTGTACAACCGAGAAAAATATGCCAATTATCTTCCTTGCTCTTCCTGGTTTCCCCTTCATATTGCTGCTTGAATGCTGAGTCTGGAATAACTTAAAAGGGGATGAATTCCATGGTGTTGCATACAGAGTGCCTTTCTCTGGGCAGTGCTTGTTAGCTCTTTATGTAAATAGGGATAACAAAGACCCCAAGAGAGGAACAGACAAAGGACATACTGGACAATTCACAAAAGAGGAAATTCAGTTGTTTGACAAATAGTGGGAAAAGATTCCATCTTACTAGCAATCAAAGATATGCAAATTAAAACACTAATGAGAGACTATTTCCCAAAGCATTTGGTGGTTTGTTTTTATGATAATGCTCAGCAATAGCTCCAGTGTGAAAGCTGTTTTTTTGTACATTGCTGGTAGCCCTATAGGGTCAGTTCTGTTAAAAAGAAAATTTAAAGTGATATAAAGCAAAATTAAAGCACAAACATTTATGCTTTTTTGAACTAGTGTTTTCACACTTGGGAATTCATTCTAAGAAACTCTAAATATAGAAAATATTTTGTATACACTGAAGAGTTCATCAGAGTGCTATTTGTGATATCCAAAGAAAAAACTAATATCTGATAATAAAGTATTGCTCTTCCTACTAACACACTGTGAAGCAATTAAAATTATTTTATGAAGTGTTTCTAACCACATAGGAAAATACATGTTATCATGCAGTGTGAGAAATCAGCTAATGAAAACCACGAAACAACCTTGAACATAAACAGTTTTTTTTTTTTTTAAGGTAAAGGAAAAAAACCCCACTTATGTTTAGAAAAATTCTATGGAAGAAATTGCACTAAAATGTGAGTAGCCTGTGATCCCAGAGACTTGAGTGACTGAGGCAGGAGGATGGCAAGTTCTAGGCTAGCCTCAACATCTTGGCAAGACTCCAAGCAACTTAGTGAGACCCTGTCTCAAAACAGCTCTGGGTTTGATCCTCAGCACCACAAAAAAATAAAGTTACTGGATCCATCTACAACTAAAATTTTTTTAAAAAATAAATAAGGGATCCAAGATGGCGGACTAGAGGGTGACTGCATCTCCAGTCGCTCCAGAACCCAGGATACAAGAAGGGGAGGCATTGAGAGACTTGGACTAAAATAGAGCCACGGGGTGAGTTTCCCCCACTGGTGAAGCGCTGCCCAGGTGGCAGGCCTGGATTTGGGTGGCTTATTAGAGGAGGACAGAGCAGCTAGAGTCCTCCCCAGGCAGCCCTGCACACTCCAGCAGTGGGCTCCACCCACAGGGCCAGATTCTCCAGCATCTCCGAGCAGGCCCCCCCAGTGAGAACCCTTCTGCACAGAACCAAGCTTCAAGTCCCTGAACCAGGGTGGCGAGTTCCTGCCCGCAGGTTGCTTCAAGGACCAGGACAGGGCAGCCAGGGACTTCCCCAAGCAGCCCACAGCCCGGCCCCCTCCGGCGGGAAGTGCCTTTCCAGGCTAGCTTCTCAGAGCAGACCCCCAGTGAGAGCCTTTCCACACAGAGCCAGCTCCAAGTCCTGGAACCAGTAGCAGGCTAGGGGCAGCTTTCCTTGGAAGCACTGCATTATCAATTTACTCCAAGAGTTCAGGCTACTGAAGGCAGGAAGGTGATAAACTGGAAGTCCACAGGGACAAAATAAGCCAATAGAAGAATTCTGCAATATCACAAAGTCCCACTGACATCTGACCAATATGAGAAAACAAGGGAAGAAAATGTCCCAAACAAACCTAGATACTATATCAATAAAACCCAATGACAGCATAGCAGAAGAAATGTCAGAAAGGGAGTTCAGAATGTACATAATTGAAACAATCAGGGAAGCAAACGAGGAGATGAAAGAGCAAATGCAGGCATTGAAGGAGGAGATGAAAGAGCAAAGGCAGGAATTAAATGATCACACCAATCAACAGTTAAAGGAGCAAATACAAGAAGCAAGAGATCATTTCAATAAAGAGTTAGAGATATTGAAAAAAAAAAAAAACCAAACAGAAATCCTTGAAATGAAGGAAACAATAAACCAAGTTAAAAACTCCATAGAAAGCATAACCAATAGGATAGAACACCTGGAAGACAGAACCTCAGATACTGAAGACAAAATATTTAATCTTGAAAACAAAGTTGACCAAACAGAAAAGATGGTAAGAAATCATGAACAGAATCTACAAGAATTATGGGATATCATAAAAAGGCCAAATTTAAGAATTATTGGGATTAGAGGAAGGCTTAGAGAAACAAACCAAAGGAATGAACAATCTATTCAATGAAATAATATCAGATAATTTCCCAAATCTGAAGAATGAAATGGAAAACCAAGTAAAAGAGGCTTATAGGACTCCAAATATACAAAATTACAACAGACCCACACCAAGGCACATTATTATGAAAATACCTAACATACAAAATAAAGACAGAATTTTAAAGGCCGTGAGAGAAAACAATCAAATTACATTCAGGGGGAAACCAATAAGAATATCAGCAGATTTTTCAATCCAGACCCTAAAAACTAGAAGGGCCTGGAACAACATTTTTCAAGCCCTGAAAGAAAATGGATGCCAACCAAGAATCTTTATACCCAGGCAAAACTTACTTTCAGATTTGACAATGAAATAAGATCCTTCCATGAAAAACAAAAGCTAAAGGAATTTACTAAAAGAAAGCCAGCATTGCAGAACATTCTCAGCAAAATATTCCATGAGGAAGAGATGAAAAACAACGATGCAAATTAGCAATGGGAGGAACTAGCCTAAAGGAATAACCAAATAAAGGGGAAACCAAATCATGTCAAAAAACAAAAATGAGTCAAATGACTAGGAATACAAATCATATCACAATAATAACCCTGAATGTTAATGCCCTGAACTCATCAATCAAAAGACATAGACTGGCAGAATGGATTAAAAAGAAAAATCCAACAATTTGCTGCCTGCAAGAGACTCATCTCATAGAAAGAGAGACCCATAGACTAAAGGTGAAAGGATGGGAAACAACATACCATGCACACAGACACAGCAAAAAAGCTGGAGTATCCATCCTCATTTCAGATAATGTGGACATCAAGCCAAAACTAGTCAGAAGGGATAAAGAAAGACATTACATACTGCTTAAGGGAAGCATAAATCAGCAAGACATAACAATCATAAATATCTATGCCCCGAACATTGGCTGATCCATGTACGTCAAACAAATCCTTCTCAATTCCAGAAATCAAATAGACCACAACGCAATAATACTAGGCAATTTTAACACGCCTCTCTCACCACTGGATAGATCGTCCAAACAAAATTTGAATAAAGAAACCATAGATCTCAATAACACAATCAACAATTTAGACTTAACCGACTTATATAGAATATACCATCCAACAAAGAACGAATACACTTTCTTCTCAGCAGCACATGGATCCTTCTCTAAAATAAACCATGTCTTATGCCACAAAGCTACTGTTAGCAAATACAAGAAGATGGAGATACTACCTTGGACTCTATCAGACCATAATGGATTGAAATTAGAAATAAATGACAGAATAAAAAACAGAAACTTCTCCAATACCTGGAGATTAAATAATACACTATTATATGATGAATGGATAACAGGAGACATCAGGAAGGAAATAAAAAAAAATTTTAGAAGTAAATGAGAACAAAATCTCTGGGACACTATGAAAGCAGTACTTAGAGGAAGATTTATCTCATGGGACGCATTCAACAAAAGAAGTAGAAATCAACAAATAAACGACTTAACACTACAGCTCAAAGCCCTAGAAAAAGAAGAGCAGACCAACACCAAAAGTAGTAGAAGGCAGGAAATAGTTAAAATCAGAGCCGAAATAAATGAAATTGAAACAAAAGAAACAATTGGAAAAATTAACAAAATAAATAGTTGGTTCTTTGAAAAAATAAACAAAATTGATAAACCCTTAGCTACACTAACAAAGAGAAAGAGGATGAAAACTCAAATTACTAAAACTCAGAATGAACAAGGAAATATCACAACAGACACAAGTGAAATACAAAACATAATTAGAAGCTATTTTGAAAATCTATACTCCAACAAAACAGAAAATCTTGAAGACATCAACAAGTTTCTAGAGACATATGAATTACCTAAACTGAACAAGGAGGACATACACAACTTAAATAAATCAATATCAAGCAATGAAATAGAAGAGGTCATCAAAAGCCTACCAACAAAGAAAAGTCCAGGACCAGATGGGTTCTCAGCCGAGTTCTACAAAACCTTTAAAGAAGAGCTCATTCCAATACTTCTCAAAGTATTCCATAAAATAGAAGAGGAGGGAACCCTCCCAAACTCATTCTACGAAGTCAATATCACCCTGATACCTAAACCAGACAGAGACACATCAAGGAAAAAAAATTTCAGACCAATATCCTTAATGAACATCAACGCAAAAATTCTCAACAAAATTTTAGCAAATAGCATACAAAAATATATTAAAAAGATAGTGCACCACGATCAAGTGGGTTTCATCCCAGGGATGCAAGGTTGGTTCAACATCCGGAAATCAATAAATGTCATTCACCATATCAACAGACTAAAGTTAAGAATCACATGATTATTTCAATAGATGCAGAAAAAGCATTTAATAAAATACAGCATCTCTTCATGCTCAAAACACTAGAGAAAATTGGGGGGTAGTGGTATCATTCCTTAACATTGTAAAGGCCATCTAGGCTAAGCCCATGGCCAATATCATTCTAAATGGTGAAAAACTGAAAGCTTCCCCCTAAAAAACTGGAACAAGACAAGGGATGCCCTCTTTCACCACTTCCATTCAATATCGTTCTTGAGACACTAGCCAGAGCAATTAGACAAACCAAAGAAATTAAAGGGATACAAATTGGAAAAGAAGAACTCAAACTATCCCTGTTTGCTGATGACCTGATTATATATTTAGAGGAACCTGGAAATTCCACCAGAAAACTCTTAGAACTCATAAGTGAATTCAGTAAAGTAGCAGGTTACAAGATCAATGCTCATAAATCCAATTAATTTTATACATAAGTGATGAATCTTCAGAAAGAGAAATTAGGAAAACTACCCCATTCACAATAGCATCAAAAAAAAAATAAAATACTTGGGAATCATCTCACAAAAGAGGTGAAAGACCTCTACTGTGAGAACTACACAACACTAAAGAAAGAAATTAAAGAAATCTTAGAAGATGGAAAGATCTTCCATGTTCTTGGATAGGCAGAATTAATATTGTCAAAATGGGCCATACTACCTAAAGTGCTATACAGATTCAATGCAATTCCAATTAAAATCCCAATGGTGTACATTATAGAAATAGAGCAATCAATTATGAAATTCATCTGGAAGAATAAAAAATCCAGAATAGCGAAAGCAATTCTCAGTAGAAAGAGTGAAGCAGGGGGTATTGCAATACCAGATGTTCAAATCTATTACAAAGCAAATAGAAACAAAAATGGCATGGTATTGGTACCAAAATAGACAGGTAGATCAATGGTACAGAATAGAGGACAAACACATACAATTAAGTACAGAATAGAGGACAAATAAATACAATTTTCTCATACTAGCAAAGGTGCCAAAAATATGCAATGGAGAAGAGATAGCTCTTCAACAAATGGTGCTGGGAAAACTGGAAAAACCATATGCAACAGAATGAAACTAAATCCCTATCTCTCACCCTGCACAAAACTCAACTCAAAATGGATCAAGGACCTTGGAATCAGACCAGAGACCCTGCATCTTATAGAAGAAAAAGTAGGTCCAAACATTCACTTGTTGGCTTAGGATCAGACTTCCTTAACAGGACTCCCATAGCACAAGAAATAAAAGCTAGAATCAACCACTGGGATAGATTCAAACTAAAAAGCTTTCTCTCAGCAAAGGAAACTATCAGTAATGTGAAGAGAGAGCCTACAGAGTGGGAGAATATCTTTGCCACTCCTACTTCAGATACAGCACTAATTTCCAGAATCTATAAAGAACTCAAAAAACTCTACACCAAGAATACAAATAATCCAATCAACAAATGGGTAAGGAAATGGGAAGGTTGGGAGGCTCCAATTTGGTTTCCCTTGTCATTTCCACATTCCGACAGTGCTGGGGACTCGAACCAGGACCTCCAGCATGCAAGGCAGGCACCCTACCAAATGGGCTATATGGCCTGCTGGGCTAAGGAAATGAACAGACACTTCACAGAAGAAGATGTACAAGCAATCAACAGATATATGAAAAAATGTTCAACATCTCTTGTAATAAAAGAATGCAAATCAAAACTACCCTAAGATTTCATGTCACCCCAATTAGAATGGCGATTATCAAGAACACAAGCAACAATAGGTGTTGGAGAGGATGTGGGGAAAAAGGTACACTCATACATTGCTGGTGGGGTTGCAAATTAGTGCAGCCACTCTGGAAAGCAGTATGGAGATTCCTCAGAAAGCCTGGAATGGAACCACCATTTGACCCAGCTGTCCCACGCCTTGGCCTATACCCAAAGGCTTAAAATCAGCATACTACAGAGATACAGCCACATCAATGTTCATAGCTGCTCAATTCACATAGCCAGATTGTGGAACCAACCTAGATGCTCCTTCAGTTGATGAATGGATAAGAAACTGTGGCATATACTATGCAATGAAATATTACTCCCCATGAAGAATGATAAAATTATGGCATTTGCAGGCAAATGGATGAAATTGGAGGATATCATGCTAAGTGAGATAAGCCAATCTCAAAAAACTGAAGCACAAATGGTCTCACTGATAAGCGGATGAGGAATATAAGGGGGGGTATGAGGGGTTAGTGTTAGGGTTAGGGTTAGGTTTAGGGTTAGGGATAAGGAGGGTGGTAAGAATGGAGGAAGGAAGGACTGTATAGAGGGAAAAGAGGGGTGGGAGGGGTGGTGGGAAGGGAAAAATAACAGAATGAATCAAACAAGATTGCCTTATGTAAATTTATGATTTTTAATTAAAATAAATAAATAAATAAATAAATAGGAAAAAAAATAAATAAGAACTGGGAATGTAGCTTAGTTTTAAAATGCCCCTGGGTTCAATCCCCAATACCTAAATAATAAAATAAAATAAAAGTCTAATCTCTATCTGACAAGCTAGAACTTCTTTTTAAAATTTAATTGAATAACATTGATAATTTTTAAAATGAAAAGAAAGTGGTAAAAAAATTTTTTTGGACTTAAAGTGCACATGGCCTTTATTAGAGGGATTTGTAATTCCTAGAAAATAGAACCAAGGGCCAGAGAAAATGACAAGTAATTCATGGGAGAAAGTCCTTGTGCATAAATCCTTATCACAGCAAATAATTATATAATAATGTTGAATTATAGCACACTAAATTATTTGCATGAGGGGGCATAGCATTGGGTTGTATTTGTATCATTATATTCCTAAAAGCAAAATCAAGAGGATATACTCACATTTTGAGAGAGAGTGTGAAGTGTGTGTAGGATTCTCCATTAAGTCATGGTAGAGGGAAGAAAAATGGCCTGCCTGTTTCACCCGCAGTTCCTCAGCTTTCTTTCCCCCTCTTTTGTCTTAAAATACTCTCTCTGAATTTGCTACTTCTCTTAAGAACATGCAAAGTCTTCTTGGTACTGAATCTAATTAATTCTACTTGAATATCAAAAACTTTTCCATTCTGATCAGCTGTTCTATAATATGGAAATCTAAAAACAAAACCAAGAACTGTAACAAATGGTGCAACCCTTTTTGCTGTTAACTTTTGCACTAATAAATCAAAGATGAATGACATGATTCCTTCACGATAGATGTTATTAGTTCCTAGTGTGCCAGATTTAGCAATCCATTATTTATCCTATTCTCCTGGGACTCATCTTTCCCTCCACATTACCATTCTGGGACCTCATAGCCCTTTAATGCTCACGCCCTGCACTTTTGTGCACATTCCATTCACCCTACTCACCCTTTGTGGATTATTGCCATCTGGTGGAAAAACCAGGTTGACTACCAGATGGTAGTTATGAAAATTTTCCGGAAGTGAATTTAGTTTTTTCCTCCTGCATATTCTGGGGTTTGACAACAACAAGCATTCTTCCATTCCATTTCACCTACAGAAGTACATAACAAATTCAGCTACCAATAGTGGAAAGAATTGATTTTACATAAAGACCACACAATAATAGTGCTTGTGAAAAAGTTGGACCACATTTTCAAGTAACCCTGTTATCCTAAAACAAAATTGTCACCACAAGATACCACTAAAATGTTTCAATTACTTTTCCCTTTGCTAGGAAAAGAATTCAGTATTAGATATCTCCTACTTCTAAGCTTGATAATAGCATACTTGAGTCATTGAGGAATTTTAGTGTATATTAGATCTTAAAATGAGATACTTATTCATATTCAAAATTTAGAACAGTCTTCAAAGTTATAGGATGAGTACAAATCCAAAATAATGAGTAGTTTCTCTTTCCAAAGTTGTCATAAATTTACTAGCAGAATTATAATTCTTTAAAATCAAAATAAACAAGATAGCCAGCCACGTTCCTGAAAACTGTCAACATCATAAAAAAATAAAAGGGGAGGGGCAGATTTTCCTAGCCTGTTCAGACTGTGATAACAAAATACCAAAAGGAGTAGCTGATAGAAAACAGAAATTAATTTTTCAAGGTTCTAGAATCCGAGAAGTCCATGATCAAGGTGCTAGCAAATTCAGTGTCTGATGAGGATCTTTCTGATTTATAGATGGTTGTATATACACATGGTGGAAGGGACTAAAATGAGCTCTTTAGAACTTATTTTATAAGGATAATAATCTGATTCTTGAGGGTTTACCTTGGGGTGTAGGATTTCAACATGTGAATTTTGGGGACTGACAAATATTCAGACCATAACAGGGAATTTTCCAGATAAAAGTAAATTAATGAGACATAATTACCATCAAGTAAGTGATTCTTGATAGGACTATGGTCTAGAAAAAGAAAAGCTACAAAGGATAATTGGAGAAATTTGCATATTAGTGATACATTAGCTAATGTTATGATATCGAAATATATCTTGGGTAGAATAATGCCATTATCTTATTGTGGAAGAATTTCCTCTTCTTGGAATATGCAGGATGAATATTTAGGTGTTGAATGTCCTTTCAATTGGTGGGAAAATGTAAAAAAGAGGTAAGGCATATGTGACAAAATAATAATGGGTGAATCTAAGTAAAGGGCTTATGCATATTCATTGATCAGTTTCCTCAAATTTTACATAAACTCCCCCCTTTTCAAATAAAAATTGAGAGGAAAAGACAAAAGATAATGGTTTTTAAAATATATTCAAGAGGGGTGTAATTCTGTGCACATAATATAGAATATCTCTGGGCTGGGAGTGTAACTCAGAAAGTGTGCTTAGTATGCATAAGGTCCTGTTTTCAATTCCAGCACCAAATTTAACAACAGAAATGTCAGTGATATAAAATAGATAATTGACTCAGTGTATTACTCTAATTATAGACCTTTTTGCCTTATTACTAAATGTCAGACCATGAGTGAAGTCACTGAGGAGGATCAAAAGGCATTAAGTGGTTTCTACTTCCAGCCATGGTGAAACAACAGGAATTGGCTTTACCCTCCCACCTTAGCCAAGAAACTGAACAGCATATATGAAGCACGGGTTTGCACACATTGGACAACAGGAAGCTCAGGATAGTGTTCCCTAGGAACAGAAAAACAAATGAGTTGGGCCCTACCTCTGTCCTGTTTACTAGAGAGTGTTTGGGATGTAGCTCATGGAGAGAAAAACCCAAATAGAGCACCGTGGATTACAAATTGAGAAAAGGGAGTTGAAAATGATCCCATAGGATATGCACTACAGGAGAGGAAATAACTATACAGAAAGAGGTTTATAGAGTTGCAGAGGGGTCCCCTTAGGTCTTCAGCTGAGTATTGATCAGCACATCAATTGACAGAAACTACCTGAAACTAGAGAAAATACCACAAGAAGGAAGGAAGTGGAACAATCCTTGGAAATCACCCCAGGCTGGGAATAATTAGTGTGCTCACCAACCAGAATAAAAAAAACATAACTATGAGACATTGAAGAGTATTGCCATTTAGAGGGACCACATTAGTGCTAACTAAAGACTATTTTGGTTCAAACTAACAACGTTTCAAAGTAAATCTTCAAAAATCAAATGAAACTGGATGTGATGATGCACGCCTGTAATCCCAGCTACTCCAGAGGCTGAGGCAGGAGAATCTGAAGTCTGAGGACAGCCTGGGCAACACAAGGAGACCTTGTTTCAAAATAAAATGAAAAGGGCTGGGAATGTAGCTCAGTGGTAAAGCATTAACTTTGTCTCGCATGCTCAAGGCCCTGGTTTCAATACCCTGTACCACACACACAAATTTTGAAATCACTTATTTTGCACCCTAGGAGAAAGTTCAAAAGTTATTTAAAGAATTAACAAACAAGTGAAAATGTCCAGTACCAACCAAACAATGTAACATTTACAACATTTGGAATCTAACCAAATTATAGCAGGCAAAGAAGGAAAACACAACCCATACTGAGAGGAAAAGTCAAGTCAATAGAAATAGACCTAGAGACTGGAGAGAGAAATGAACAGTTTAATGCGCTGAGAGGCAACATGGAACAACATAAAATACCTATAAATAGAGATCCAGAAGTAGAGGAGTGGGGCATGGTGAGAGGGTGGAAGCAGAAAGACTATTTCAAACAAAATAATGATCAAAAATTTTTCCTATTTGATGAAAATTATGTGCCCACAAGATCTAAATAGGTCAATGACTCCCCAAAATACGAAACAATGGAATTTATACCAGGACATTTTAATCAATTTACTTAAAACTAGTTATACAGAAAAATCTTAAAAGAAGCAAGGGAAAAAGACCCATCCAGTCCACCAATTTCTCATTACAAATAGTGCAAACCAGAAAAGAGCAAAAACGATATCTTTAAAGTAAGGAATGTAAAACACAGCCAACCTACAATTATAGACCTAATGAAATGCTTTTTATTTCATTCTCTTGCCTTACTGCTCTGGCTAGGACTTCTAGTACTCAGTTGAATAAAAGTCACAAGGGTAGTCAGCTTTCTGTCACTGTGACAAAATATCTGAGCTAAACAACTTATGGAGGAAAGTTTTCTTTTGGCTCTTGGTTTCTTAGGTTTCAATTTGTGCTCAGTTTTCTCCTTTGCTTTTGTGCACGGGACAAGGCAGTAGTGAATCAGGGTGAGAAGGCATGGCTGAGAAGATGGCCCACCTCATGGCAGCTGGGAGGAAAACCTCCTCCCAACAGCACCACAGGCTGGGACGAGGTCTTTATCACATGGGCCTCAGGGACACTTACCCAACCATGTATACTTGTTACTGGTCATTTGTTACTGAAGGATGAAAAGCCTTCAGTCTTTCACCATCGTGTACGATGTTAGATGTGGGCTTTTCACATAGGCCTTTTAATATTATGGTGAGGTAGTGTCCTTCTCTTCCTGCTTTGTTGAGAGTTTTTAAAAGGACAGGGTGATGAATTTTGTCACATGTGTTTTCTGCATGGATTGAGATGATCGTAGAGTTTCCCCCCCTCATACAGGTAGTGTGATGTATTAGACTGATGAATTTTTGTACGTTGATCCATCCCTGAATTCCAGGAATAAATCCCACTGGATCATGGTGTATAATCCTTTTAATGTGCCACTAAAATCCATGTGTTAGTATTTTTTGAGGACTTTTGCATCAATATGCATAAAGGATATTAGCCTGTAGTTTTCTTGTAATATCTTTTTGTAGCTTTGGGATGAAGGTAAGGCTGTCCTCATAGAATGAGTCTTTCCCTGCAGTTTTTTTGGAAGAGTTTGAGGAGGATTGCTCTTAATTCTTTTATTTTTTTTGTACTAGGGATTGAACCCAGAGGCACTTTACCACTGAGCTACATCCCTTATCCTTTTTATTTTTTATTTTGAGACAAGGTTTTGCTAAGTTGCTAAGGCTGCTGTCAAACTTGAGATCCTCCTGCATAACCCCTTGAATCACTGGGATTACAGGTGTGTGCCACCATACCTGGCAGGATTGGTACTAATTCTTTAAACATTTGTTAGATTTCTCCAGTGAAGTCTTCTGGTCCTGGACTTTTCTTTGTTGAAAGGTTTTTGATTACTAATTAAATCACTTTGCTAGTTATAAGACCATTAAGATATTTTATTTCTTCATGATTTAGAGCTGTTTTGTGTCCCTAGAAATATATCAATTTCTTCAAGATTACCCTGTTGATATAAAATTTTATTCATGGCAGTCTTTTATAATCCCTTTTATTTGTGTGATATCGTAAATCCCCTGCTTCATTTATGATTTTAGTTATTTGGGTGTCTTATGACTTTTTTCCACCCTTAATCTAGTTACTAATCTTAGGGAAAACATTGCTATTTTGTTGATTATTTTTAAAAAATTATTTATTTTTTCTTGGTAACAGGGATCAAACTCAGGGGGCTTAATCACGGGGCCACATCCTGTTTTATTTTTTATTTTAAGCCTGGGTCTTTCTAAGTTGCTTAGGGTCTTGCTAAGTTACTGAGGCTGGCTTTGAACTTGGGGTCCTCCTGCCTCAGGCTCCTGAGTTACTGGGATTACAGGTGTGTGCCACCGGACCTGGCAATTTTGTTGACTTTTAAAATTGCTTTCTTATTCTCTAGTTTATCTAGTTTATAATCCTTCTTCTTTTCGCCCCCCCCCCCCCAAGAGTTCTTTTTGAAAAATAACTGAACACAACACTGACCCCCACGCCCACCCCTGGGCCTCCTTGAGCCCTGTGGGAACATCAGACCCTGCCCTTTATTTCCCTGTGGCCCAGGTTGGGTGAAACTGAGCAGTATTGGTCCCCAAGCTCCTTCTTTCCCTGAAGGCTTGATGCAGGCCATGGCCTGCACCCCTGAGCCCTACTCTACACTGTGGACCCTGGGCAGCTGTACCAGAGAGCCTGGGGCCAGGGCAGGGACTTGACCTCAGCTCTGGGTATTCCAGGGGCTCCCAGGCTCCCCCATAGCCTTCCAGTTTAGTCCACCTGAAGCCACATACTGGATCCTGGAGGCACAGGAATGAAGCCAAGATCCCTGCTCCTAGGGCTGGAAGGGTCTAGCTGACTCTACTGGAGGGGACATTAGTGTCCTCCCTCTGAAGCCAGTGACAGAAAGGGCTTCTGCTTCCAGGGGCCAAATGAGAGTCAGGGAGCCAGACAGTGATATTTGGCAACCTGGAAGAGAGTGTCCCTCTGTCCATTCCTGGCCTTCTGCATCCCTCTTGTCCTGCCTCCAGGTCCCTCTCCCAGTGGCTTGGGCTACTGAGCTGGCTTGACATCAGGCCCTTCATCGCCAGTTCTCCCAAGGCATGGTAGACATGTGGAGTAAGGTGCTCCTCATGGCATGGCAGCTGTCCACAAACTTGGCCACAGCAGTGAGGCCGCTGGTAGGAATGGCGTCCAGCACCTGCATCATGAGTGCTCCTGAGGAGAAGAGCCTGGGATTGAGGGTGTAGAGGAAGAGAAAGTAGAGTACACTAGGGGCACAGAGGGCATCTAGGCTTGGACTGCCAGGAGAAAGGCACCTTTCTTGAAGGACAGCAGGTCCCTGTTGTCATTGCTCATGCCCTTGAAGAAGATTCACATTTCGAGGTTCTCCCTGACCTTCCACTCACCCAAGTTAGCCATGACGGTCAGGGTGGTGCTGGAGCCTGGGGCTCGATGAAGAAGATGCCCCCGCCCAGGAGCAGGACAAGGCCCACCTGCTTGAGGAACATCTGCTCCCATAGGTGATGTGCATACAGTGCTTGGGGCCCATCATGTCCAGGATGCTCTAGTGGTTGAGACGATGATGCTGGAAGAGGGCTGCCCTGTATCACTGTCATCACATGAAGGTGTAGGCATGCTTGAAGGACTGCACCAAACAGCTGCTCACGTTCTCCACGGGAGGCGACTGAGGCCACAGCCATGTGGAGAGACTGAGTGTGCAGGAGCGGCTCACCTGTTATAAAACCTGGCTACGCCACTCAGTTAAACAACCAGGAAGATGAAGAGGAGAAGGAAAAAAAGGAGGAGAAGCAGGGGAATAGGTGAGGGTTTAGTTCTTATTTTTATATTTCCATCAGATGTAAAGTTAGGTTGTTGATTTGAGATCTTTTCTTTATTAACATACACTTTTAAATATAAACTTCCTGCTTTTTTACTCTCTTTACTGCACCTATAAGTTTGGACATGCTGTGTTTTTACTTTAATCTATCTCAAGATTTTTTAGTTTCCTTTATGATTTCTTCGTTCACCTGTTGGTTGTTACACCTTCTTTTGAGATGACCCTTGTCCGTACATAATCTCCTGCTTTTTCTCTTGTAGCACTGTTGGATTTAAAGTCTGACATTAGCCAGCCTTGCTCTTTATGTCTCTTTGGGTCCTTAGATCTCAAGTGAGCCACTTGTAGACAGCCTGCATTTGGATCCTGTTTTGTATCTGTTCAGCCAATGTATGTCTTTTGATTTTGGAGTTTAGTTCATTTGTATTTAAGTACTTACAGATAAAGAAAGATTTACTATTGCCATTTTGTTCATCGCTTTCTGTATACTTTGTAGCTTTCTTAGTTCCTCCTTTACTCCCTTTTGCTGATTCAATTTTTTTGCAGTGAGATGCCCTGCTTCTTTACTCATTTATTTTATGTATTTCTATGTTTTTTTTTTCTTCCGGTTACCAATGAAATTAATTTAAAGTTATAGCATTTGGTTTTAAATTGATAACTGTTTCAACCACATACCGACCCTCTGTGCTGCCAGGCACCACACATGCCTGTAATCTCAGCCCCTGGGAAAGCTGAGGAAGGAGGATTGCAAATTCAAGGCCAGCCTCAGGATCTTAGCGAGGTCCTAAGCAACTTAGAGACCCTGTCTCAAAATAAAAAATTAAAATAAAAAGGGTTGAGGATGCAGCTTAGTGATAAAGCACACTGGGTTCAATCCCTAGTACCAAAAATCAAACCAACAAAAACCTCTATTCCTTCATACCTATACTACTCCCTACTTGTGTTCCAACTACATCTTTCTATATTATATTCCCATTAATATATATTAAAATTTTAAAAATATTTTTGTTATTTAAGTTCTCTATAACAAAATGATTATAATACAGATTTTCTTGATTTTTTTTTTTTATAATGACCTAGTCTTTGATTCTTGTCTCATTTATTTCTTTGGGGATGGTTGTTGTTGATGGGTTTGTTTCTTTGTTTCAGGTTTTATGTTTTCTTTTAGTAAATATTTTTAGAATGGTTTTATGTTCATAGAAAAATTGAGTGGAAAGTACAGAGAATTCACATATATGCCTTGACCCCACACATGCATAGCCTTCCCTACTATTGACAATTGTCCATAGACTGGTAGATTTGTTAAAAATCTATAAAGCTACCATTCATGGTACATCATTTACCTTAGGATCAACTACTGATATTGTCCAAAACACCAAAATTTTTGGTTTTGACAAAAGATTCAAGACTTATATCCACCATCATAGTATTATACAGAATAGTTCCACTACCCCAAAATTCCTCTGTGTTCCACCTATTCATCCCTCCCTTCCTCTAACCCTTGGGTGATCCCTAACCTTTCTTTTTTGTGGGGCTGTGTTACTGGGGATTGAACCCAGGGGCACTTAACCACTGAGCCACATACCTAGCCCTTTTTATATTTTATATTGAGATAAGTTCTCACGGATTTGCTTAGGACCTCACTATGTTCCTGAGTAAGACCTGGAACTTAGAATCCTCCTGCTTCAGCCTCCGAAGCTGCTGAGATTACAGGTGTGTGTTACTGTGCCCAGCTATCACTAACCTTATTGTCTCCATGTTTTTGTCTTTTCCAGAATGTCTTATGGTTAATATCCCATGTAGCCTTTCACTTAGTAATATGCATTCAAGTTTTCTCCATGTCTTTTCATGACTTACTGGGTCATTTCTTTTTTACACTAAATAATATTCCATTTTCTGAATGTGTCACAGTTAATTCATCTGTGTACCTGCTAATAGACATAGTGGTTGCTTCCAAGCTTTGGCATATGTGAATAAAGTTGTTATAAAAATCCACATGCAGGGGCTGGGCTTGTAGCTCAGCAGCAGAGCGCTTGCCTAGCACATGCAAGGCACTGGGTTTGATTCTGAGCACCACATAAAAATAAAAATAAAGGTATTACATCCATCTACAACTAAAATATTTTTTAAAAATCCACATGCAGGTTTTTGTGTAGACTTAAGTTTTCAGTTCATTTGGCTAACTACCAAGAAGTACAATTGCTGGATCATGTGGAACTACAGACTTAATGTTAAGGTTCCCTGCCCCCCACCACCAAATTCATATGCTGAAACCCTAACCATCATGAGGGTATTTGGAGGTAGAACCTTTGGAGGTGATTTTGTCATGGATCAGAATTAGTACCTATCTTAGTGCATTTGTTCTGCTCTAACAAAATACCACAGACTAGGTAATTTATAAACAATAAAAATATATTCAGTTCTGGAGATTGGGAAATCCAAAATCAAGGTGCTGGCTGGACGAGTATCTGGTAAGGACTGCTCTCTGCTTCTAAGATGGTGCCTGTTGCTGCATTTTCTGAAAGGCAGGGACACTGTGTCCCCATTGAGTGAAAGTGGCAGAAGATTAAGAGCACACTTCCGCTGACCTCAAACCCTTATCTAGGGCACTTACTAATCTTATCTATGTGAACAGAGGGCTCATCACTTGATGATGAGCCGAAGGCCATACCTCTGAATACTGCTGCATTGAGGCAGGTCCTCACCAGGCACTGTGTCTGCTAGGATCTTGATCTTGGACCTCCCAGCCTCTGGAACTGTGAGGAATACATTCTTGCTATTTACAAGCTGCCTGGTATATGGTATTTTGTTGTTGTAACCCAAATGTACTAGGAAGATTTAAATGGCTATATTTATTTTTTTGTAGGAAACTGCCAAACTTTCTTCCAAAGTGGTTTAAGCATCTTGCATTCTCACCAGCAATGAATGAGAGTCCATGATCCTCTACATAAACACCAGTATTTGGTGGTATCAACATTTTGGATTTTGACAATTCAAAGGTATGCTGTGAGATTTCATTGTTGTTTATTGTATGTTTATTCATTAATGTCACATGATGTTGAACATCTTGTCATAGGCTACTTTCTATCTGTATAACTCTTTTGGTAAGATGTTTGTGTTTACTCCACTTTTTAATCAGGTTGTTCCCTCCCTCCCTCCCTCACTTCCTTTCCTTCTTTCTGTACCTGGGATTAAGCCCAGGGGCACTTAATCACTGAGCCACAGCCCCAGTCCTTATTTATTTATTTATTTATTTATTATTTAAGGCAGAGTCTTGCTAAGTTGCTTAGTGCCTCCTTAAGTTGCTGAGGCTGCCTTAAGTTGCTGAACTTGCAATCCTCCTGTCTCAGCCTCCTGAGCCAGTGGCATTACAGGCTGGTGCCACCATGCCCGGTTTCATTTCCTTATTAAGTTTTAAGTGTTTTTGTTTATTTGCTATAGTAATTCTTCATCAGATGTATGTTTTGCAAGTATTTTTTCTCAACTGAAAACTCTTTCTCTGGATATTTCTTTTGCAGAGTAGACTTTTTTTTCAATGAAGTCTAATTTATTAATTACTAATTTCAGAGATCATACCTTTGGTGTTGTATCTAAAAAATCATTGTCATACCCAAGATCATCTGTTTTTCCCCATATTATCCTCTGAGTTCTCCATCCACTAAGGTGGGACAGGATGAGTAGAGTGGCTCAAGCTGGATATTTCTTTTTACACCATGGAAGGTTAGAGCTGCCTGGAAGTAGGTATTTCCCTTTCCCAGGTTAATTAGGATCTGATAAAACCCCAGAAACTAAAATAGTTTCTCCTGAGGACAGGTTTGTAAAGAACAGAATGCTCTGGTGTATTCTAAATGGTTACCTTCTCCCTCTCCTTGCAAGAAGGAAAACATTTTTGTTGTTAGCATTTTTGTCATTTACTTAGTCTTATATTCACTGTGAAAACCTGGCAGAGCTCCTGAAGATAGAACTCACAAAAACCTGAGACCCCTCTATGGTTTGATCACTGTGGGGTTTATAACTCTCAGACTAGTCAATATTGTACCTCTTGACCTCAAGTGATCAATTATACTTTTGATTCCTTACCCCAGCATTGGTTCCTGCTAATGTTTCTGCTTGTGAGTTTATATGATTTTCTTCTATTAAATTGTGAGTCTCTGTATGTGCCTGTCACTTTAGAATTGGGGACACCTTTTTGTCTTACATCCTCATTTCTCTGACAAATCTAAAACTCGCTGATTTAGTTTTCTCAGGCTGGCACAGTGGCACATGCCTGAAACACCAGCTACCTGAGAGGCTGAGGTAGGAGGAGCATAAGGTTGAGGCCAGCCAGGGCAACTTAGTGAAACTCTACCACAATTTAAAACAATTAAAAGGGCAGGCCACATAGGTCAGTGGTAGAGTTTCTCTGAGTTCAGCCCGAGTACCTGAGGGGAAAAAACAAGTTTTCTCAGCTTTTTTATTCATTGTTAGGCTAGAGTGATGAATTTAAGGTTCTTAGGTCCTTCATTAGAAGTCAACAGACCCTCATTTCCTTTTGTGCCTATAACTATTTTCTATGGTTACCATTGGGATTATGTGTTGGGCAGCTTTTTCATCACTGCGACCAAACTATCCAACAAGAACAACTTAGAGGAGAAAAACGTTATTTTGGCTCACAGTTTCAGAGATTTAGTCCATCATTAGCTGATCCATTACTCTGGGCTTGAGGTGAGGTAGAACATCATGGTGGAAGGGTGTAGAAAAGAAAGCTCTCAGTTTATGGCAGCTGGGATGCAGAAAGAAAGAGCAAAAGGAGATAGCAACAAAATATAATTCCCTAGGCACACCTCGCCTGCCTACAGTTACCACCCAGTAATCCATTCAAATTACTAACACATCAAATGGATTCAGTGATTAGGTCACACCAATTCCAAGAGAAAGAAGAAGTGAGTGAGTTGTACACAGGGAATGTGGTGTAATGGGTCTCTCCTGTTAAAACAAGTCTCTGGTAAGAATTTAGTGGACAAAGGTGCTGACAGGTAGGAAAATGTTGAGCAGACAGATGTTAGTGCTCTGGTTGTTGCTCAGTCTTTCAGTTTTTTGATTGTAGGCCATGGGGTCATTGCATATAAAGCATTCAGGAAGGATAAGGAAAACAACACAATGGGATATGAGGGGATACAGATGAACTCATTAGACAACCTCCTGAGGTACATAGAAGGGGAAAACTGAGAAAATTCAGTTATACATATAACATTTGGGTCATTATCCCTGAGAAAGAATCAACAGGCAAGACATGACAGATCCAGCAATTGGTAAGATTTCCATGGAAGCCAATATTGAGATATTTGAAAGACAATGATGTCCTTCCATGAGTAGGGACTGGTGAAGGTAGGACCAAAGAACCCTTAAAAAAAAAAAAAAAAAGAATCACAAAAAGCAGGATCATGTTACTGGCCCAGTAGTGGTCCTTGGGTTCTCTGTCCACCTCTGCTACCATCTGCTTCTAGTCCTGGTGTCTGGTTCTGGTCAACTCGATTTTTTGTATCAGTAATAGTGTGAGGAGTTGACTTGGCAGGGAAATCAAGAACTTTTTAAAATGAGAAGTGTTAATCCCGAAGTCTGTACCCTTTAATTAAGATATATATAGGATAGTTAAGAGTCCCCACTAAGGTCCCTCACAGTGGGAATGAGGGGAATCTTTGAGTTGGTGTCTCTCAAGAGCTTAATTGTAAAAGTGATCTTCACCTCTCAGTAGTTCAATGTTGAGGGATGTTTAACAGAGTTAGTATTATGTTGTAGGATGTTAATGAACTCCTTGAAGTAATGCAGGGGGGTCTCTGTGTTAGTCAGCTTTCAGTCACTGTAACAAATAATTGAGATGAAATAAATTTAAAAATAAGGAAGGTTTATTTGACTCCTGATTTTAGAGGTTTGAATTCATGGTCACTTGGCTCTGTTGCTTTGGACCTGGGACAAGGCAGAACATCATGGCAAGAACACATGGTGGAACAAAAGTAGCCTAGCAACAGGGGAAAGCTTCAACCCAATGTGAAAACATGGAAATAATGACCAACATATTTTGTGTTGTAAGGCAGGGAGTTGAATGAAATCTAATTGCCAGATTTTAAAGAACGATTCAGCAAGGGAGAATGACCCGTAGAAGCATGAAGTCACTTCCTGGGGTTATATTACAGACATATTTTAAAAGTTGATACATCTGTGTAGCAATCATGGGTGAGGGCCTCCAATGATATTGTTTTCCCCATTGGATCATCTTGCTAGCCTTTCACTAACTGAAGTCAGGAGTAAAGGATAACACCCCATCCGCCCCACAAGAAAGGAACAAAATTCCCTCTTGCAGGATGGTTGAGAGGATGGGACACCAATTTGGGCCCACCCAAGGATATTGCCTTTTATCAAATGAACATCCCTGCTTTTCCTATTTTCCCCTTTTGGCCATTAGAGAAGTAGCTTGAGCCCTTTACAGACTGTGCTGTAAATCTGGATTCAGGGAGGTGATAGAAATGGGAAATGTTTTAGACACCATGACATGTAAAGCCTCTTGTAAGGCAGCCGCTTTGGCAGCTACTTTGCTTCTTCCCCATCTGCATAGAGGAGTGACCTTGGACTTTAATCATAACCAGAGCCCTTGGAGCTTCTACTTCCTTTGCTTTCATCCTTCTGTAAAGAGAAATGACCCTGAACTTTAATGATAGTTATAGTCCTTGGAGTCTAAATAGTATACAAGAAACAAGGACATGGTTTTTTATTTTCTATTTGTTGTCCTGAGGAAGTGAAAAACCTTCTCTGCTTCCAGAGTCTGTCAAAAGTCATGTGCTGCCCCAAAGGCATACCTATATTCTGTATAAAGTTCGATGGTCTTGCCCTTATCTAGGAGGTGTTCTCCGGTGAGGGTATGGAGATCAGCTGCTAGTACAGATCTGGCTTCAGCAAAGGGCCTAGACTCTATAACCATGTCATGGGAGATGATAGCATATCTAACTTGATAGTGACACTGGGTGCTCTGAGATAAGATCCATCTGTAAACCAATTATAGTCTACTAGATAAGGGTGTTCCTATAGATCTAGTTGAGGCAGTGAAGAGCTGATCAGTCAAGTCAGTACAGTCATGGAGAAGGTCATTTTCCAGGAGAGGAAGCAGGGTAGCAGGGCTGAGCAATGTTATGGGGTGTGTGTGTGTGTGTGTGTGTGTGTGTGTGTGTGTGTGTGTATTCAAAACTGTAATTACCAAACAAAGTAAATAAACAACTCTTAAATTAGAATGCAAAATGAAATCACCTTATTGTTTTTGTTTCTGGTACTGGAGATTTGAAAGCAGTGGCACTTTACCACTGAGCTACATCCCCAGCCCTTTTTATTTTTTCTTTTATGGCAGGGTCTCCCTAAGTTGTTTAGGGCCTCGCTGAGTTGCTAAGGCCGGGGTTGGACTTGCAATCTTCCTGCCTCAGCCTCCTAAATCTGGATGCTGGAATTACACGTGTGTGCCACTGCATCTAGCAAGCACCTTATTATTTGAAAGGTACAAAAGCAAGAAAACGTAAACATATCCACTTTTTAAATAATTAATTTTGTGGTAGGTAAATGCCATTCAGAAACATGTTTAATACAAAATAGTTTCATAAATTTACAGATCAAAAAAATCAATGTTTACTACCAACTTTAAATATAAATAACTAAAAGGGGAAAAATTCTCTATTCTTCTGTTTTTGCTTCAGCATCTATGTCATCTGCTCCTTGCCTTTTGGAGAAAACATTGCTTTGTAAGGCTGCCATCTTTTTGGAGGAGGGCAAAGATTAAGATATTCCTTAATGTAATCTCTTTCCATATAAGTCTGTGTGAAAGGAAACCAACTTTCCAGAAATTCTCTGATGTATTGAGTGGAATATAGTGAAATCAGTGTCTCAAGCAGGAAGCTAACTTTTCTTTTTCTTCTGCCAGTATATCTGCCAAACAAATTTCATATTCCTTACATGTGTGCCCAAGCAATTTTCTTCTCTTTTTTCTGAACTGCCTTGATATAAGGAAAAATTTATAAGCTAGTCCCTTTTTGAAAGTCTTCGAAATATGACTCAAGAAATGCTTTCTGCTTGACTTTATCTTATTTACCACCATGCTTTGAATATTAAATGTCCCCTAAAGACTCATGTGTTAAAGGTTTAGTTACCAGTCTGCTGCACTGTGGGGAGTGGTAGAACTTTAGGAGTTAGGGCCTACTGGGAGCGCCCTTGAAGGAGATATTGGGACCCTGGCTCTTTGCTTTCTCTGCTTCCTGGTCACCATAAGCTACACAGGCCTTTTTTACCATTCACCCCCACCATGAGCTATTATTCTGCCACATGCCCAAAATAATAGGGTCAGCTGACCATAAGCCAAAATAAACCTTTCTTCCTTTGAAGTTGATTTTTTCAGGTATTTTGTCACAGGGATGATTATCTGACTAATATAATCTGCAAACTAATTTTACTTAGTATTAGACAAAAGGGTTTCATGTCGATCTACTTAGGAAGTGAGGAGTTGATTAGTAGAGGCAATCTACTCATGAGGAAGATCATCATTTGAGACAGAAGTAGGGTAGCATGGTTAAGAAAATTACAATGATAATGGTAAGTCGAGGTGAGGAGAGGAAGAGGATCTCATAATTAGTCAAGTAGCTAACAGAGAGGTGTTGGGAGGTAAGAGTTAAGGAGGGCTTCCACAGAGGGAGGAACATGGCAAGGAAAGATTCCATGGCAATCTTCATTATGCCTTAATGAGAATAGTGGTGCTAACAACTCCCTTACAGGAGGGAGGTAATCCTTCAACCTCTGTGTCTGGTTGCTGACTCTAGTACCCTTTTGACCTATTCTGTTCTCTGTGGAGTTGAATTAGGACACCCAGAGCATTTCTTTTCCATTCATTAACTGATGGTAAGGGAGCTTATAATTGGAGTGTCCCAAAGTGAGGACTAAGGTCAATTGGGTTTTTTATATACTCAAAGGAGATCCATTGGAGAGTAGTAGGTGTAAGTAGGTGCTGGAACATCAAAGAAAAATTTGATAGAGAGTTCCAGTTGTAACCCAAAAGTCCTAAAAATTCCCAGTGCTATCCATTTGTGTGAGGAAGATGGAAAGCTCAAGTTCTTTAAAGTCAGGAAGGGTCAAGAGCCAGATCCTCCAGTGTTAAGACCCCAAAATTTGATATAAGTCTGACAAAACTGAAGTTTTCCTTTGAGATCTAATGTCCAATGGAGGGCAGACTTTAGAGAAAATGGATGTTGACTGTTAGTGGCTCTCGAGATGGGAAACATAAAAGCAGATCATCCACATATTGAAGAAGGATGAACCATACTGAAGGAGAACACAACTGATTTAGTCCAGAGAATTTGAGAGAAATAGGTGGGGCTTTTCAATACCCTTGGAGAAGGACTATACAAGAATACTGTTGACCTTTCCAGGTGACAGTGAAGGGGCTTTGACTGTCAGAGTGAACTGGTACACTGAAAAAAGTGCTACAGAAGTCAACAGCTGAAATGTATTGGCTCTCAGGGAATATCAGGAGGTGGGAACCCTGGATGTCAGGGAATAACTATGCTGTTAATGGCACTGAGATTCTGTGCAGTTCTCTGTCATCTTTCATTAGGTTTGTACACATGTTGGACAGCAGTATTACAAGGGCTGGTTCAAGGATCAAGTTTCTTATATATCAAGTAATCCACTATGGGTGCCTAGCCAAGACCTTGGGATTTGGGGGGGTCAGTGTTTGATTTGGGGGACAGGCTTGTTATGATCCACCTGGATTTTAACCGAAGGTCTGAATGAATATGGCTGAGACCAGTGTTGTTCTGTGCCCACAGAGGCTCTTGGGCAATTCCTGGAGGGTTAATTAGGTTGACAGATAGATGGGTGCCTGGAGAGGGAGTAATTTTATAAGTCCAGAGCCTTCTGGTGAGGTTGATTCTAGTATCATTTCCCCCTTTTGGGGAGAAAAAAGATATAGGCTTGATATACTTCCAGAAAATTCCTACCCAAAAGATGTATGGTGCCCAACAGGATGAATAAGACAGTGACTTCCTGAGATAGGGCCTAATTGAAAAGAAGTAGGTAGAATTTTGGAAACTATCATAAGTTGGTTAACAACCTAAACCATCTGGATGAATTCAGAGCTCTGAGGAGGGGATGTTGAAAGTATATCAAAGTTAAGGACAGAGTCAACCAGAGCTCTGCCTGGTTCATCCCCAATTTTAATGTCTAATTCTCTTAGTTGGCAGGTTTTAAGTAGGGAAAATATCCTCTGAATATCCCTGGATCACCCCTCATTTTGTTTGGAAGAGAAGGATAAAGTGACCCTATCAGGTTTAATTATAGCCAGCATTTGTATTTAAGATAGTGCTTTTTCTTTTTTTTTTAAAGACAGTCCTTTTTTGATGCTGGGTGTGGTGGTACACTCCTGTAATCCCAGCAACTCTGGAGACTGAGGGAGTAGAATCTCAAGTTCAAGGACAGCCTCAGCAACTTAGTGAGGTCCTAAGCAACTTAGTGAGACCCTGTTCAAAGTAAAATATAAAATGGGCTGGGGATGTGGCTCAGTGGTTAGGCTTCTCTGGATTCAATTCCCAGTACAAAAGCAAAACAAGCAACAAACAAACAAAAATCAACCAGTCCTTTCTGGAATGGCTTGTATGTTTAAAACACACACACACACACACACACACACACACCAAACAAACAAAAAACACCAAAAACAGGCTTTTGATCTTTTGATTCCGAGATGTAAAATCAATCAATCCTTAATTTTTATAATCAGGGAACCCTTAGTTTGGCAGTTTTCTCCTGACAATCTAAGACTCGGATGACTCTAGATTCTTCATCTTTTTCTAGGGTCTTTAACAGTTAGTTAGTTAGTTAGTTAGTGAGGTTGTTTCATGGGGACCTTCTGCTATCCAACAGAGATTTGTTGTTTGACTCATGTGCCAAGAACTGAGAAAGTCCAGCCACAAAAGTTGAGTTAAGTAAGTTAAGGGTTTCATCATTCAATTCCTTAATGCTGTTTTGTTGAAAGGTTTAGTCAAATCTATTAAAGTAATCAAGGACTGACTTGTCTTTTGTTCTGTTTTTGGTACTGGAGATTGAACCCATTGGTACTTTACCACTGAGCTACATCTGTGCTCTTTTTATTTTTTTTTAGAAAAGAAAAACTAAGTTTTGATGCTCGTCTGGAACTTGGGATTCTCCTACCTTGATCCCTGCCTTCCCCCAGTAGCTGGGATTACAGGTGTACATTGCTGCACCCACCAATGAATAATCTGTTTTGGGGTGCAGCATTGTATGACTTTCCAGCTCATATAGCTTTCAAGATTGCCGTATGGGGAAAAAAATCAAAGGAATGGCCTTTTATAGACAGACTGCTAGTCCTTGTGCCTTATCATATCCTAGGCCTCCAGCTAGCGTAAAGTCCTCAATGGGGCTTTCCTGATGGCAGCTACCATTGGTTCATGGGCCAGTGCATTCCCTACAAACATATGAATGAGTTGGTAAAGATCTCTGAGTTGGTTCAGGGGTTCAAGAAATGCTGGAAAATACCTAAGAATTCTGATTTACTGCAAGGAGTATTGGATCTGCAAAGGAGATTTTAGACAAGGACCTGAGGGATTGAAGTAAGTAAGGAGTGAGGATGTTGGGGAAGGGAAAGAAGAGGAGCTTGCAATCTCACAAAACTAAAGGACGAATGATCCCACTGATAAGTGGATGAGGACACATAATGGGGGGGGGGGGGGGGCAAGAATGGAGGAAGGAGGGACTGTATAGAGGGATAAGAGGGGTGGGGGGTTGGGGGGAGAAAAAATAACAGAATGAATCAAAAACTATTACCCTAGGTAAATGTATGATTACACAAATGTATGCCTCTACTTCATGTACAAATAGAGAAACAAGATGTATCCCATTTGTTTACAATAAAATGAATTTAAAAAAATAAGAGGAGCTTGGGGAGAGTGGAAGAGGGTCAAGAGTGAGTTGGAGGGTAGCAAGGAGATGGCCAGGAAGGGGCAGGTGACAAACAGGGAAAGCAGTGGCTGTGCACCTGTGGTTTTAGTTTTGTTATCACTAGCACATGTTTCTTTTTCAATGTATTGAGCTACTCTTTTCATTTGGAATTATTCTCTTTGAAAGAGACAACAAGAAATTCTTGGGCTCCTTTGGAATTTTCAAAATACCAATTAAAGAATGCCTCTCATGCCTCTGAGAGCTTTTGTATATTCTTTGTTGTAATTGTGAACATGGACAAGGTTTGGAATTCCAAAAGAGCCCTTTTTTGGTCATCTTGAGTTGGGTCTAGGAACAAAGCCAATTACAGTTTTCCCTACCATAATTTTTACTCATAAAGTCAGTCAGATTCCCAGGAGGTGACTGATCAACAGAAGTCTTAGAACATGGGTTACCTATTTTGCACTCACCTAATGGAGAAGTCCCTTCCTGTGCAATGTAAGGCAATTCTGAAAGTCCCCACTGTATCTTCGTGGACTGAGCCTGATACCTTGAGTAAGTGACTCTCCTCTTAACTTGAAATAAAGTCTCTAAAACTTCTACCTGGAGGGAGGTCTGGAGAAGACTCACACAATGTGCCCCAGCACTGCTGGAGAGACAATGGAGGTCAGGGGGCTCTGGCAGGCTTTGAAACCTTGGTGTAGGACAGTGCCAGGAAGAACCTGGAAGTTTCTTCAGATTCCACTTCCGACACCAAGGAATGTCCACAAAAATTCACCAGAAAAGAATTCAAGGAAAAAGGGGTGAATGGAATGGGAGGTTTATTTCAAAATAAGAAAACAATTCAAAAACTGGGAGAAGCATCCTTCCATACAAATCCAAGTATACTCCAAAAGAACAAAGAGAGGTGCAGCCTTATATAGAGGAAACGCCCACCCAGGTTCCCACTCAGTCCCCTATGTAAATGAAGAATGCCAGAGAAGCATTCTTGCAGATCACAGCTCATTGGTCTGGTCCCAGTGGCAAAATGAGACTTTCCAGGAGCTGTTTACCTTGGCAGTTGAAATAGGAACATGCCCGGGCAAGTATCACAAAGTTTAGTTTGAGGTTCTTCCAGGAACATAGAGTACACGTGCGACCCCCGCAATGGGCAAATGGCTACTAGGCTCCATTGCAAATTAAAGCCCAGTTAGCCACTTGGGAACCTTCTTGGAGACTCAGTTTTTTGTCAAAGTTCACACCAACATCATGAAGCCAAATGAACCAAAAGGAAAAAATCACCATTTAAAAATCAACAAAGGCTCAAGACCTGCCTAGTTTAAAAACATTTAGCAAAAGCATTTTAATAATCCTTGAGGTCATCGAATTTTTTTGTGATGCTCATTTTGATGACTCAGCCTGCTCTTCAGTCCTTGAAGTATGAAGCAAATCTGCCTAAAAATACTGTAAACCTCTCAGTGTGGAATTTTCAAAATAAAAATAGTGGTTTTCTGAAGACATCTTCTGCTACCTCTGCTCTCACTGAGTCTCTAGGCATTGGGATGGAGGAAAGACAGGGGACTGCACATCTTAACACAGGCAGATTCTCACAGGTAGTACTTTGCATCAACACTAGCACATACAAAACCAGACCTCTACCACAAGATGCTGACTAATGACTGTTAAGGTGTTCAGATTTTTTTCCCCCAAAATTCAAACCATTAAAAAACACCCAAAACTTTGACTTTTGCCAGGTAGCACACGCCTCTAATTCCAACAACTCAGGAGTCCAAGGTAGGAGGATCACAAGTTCAGAGGTCGCCTTAGCAATGTATCAAAGCCCTAAGCAAACTTAGTGAGACCTGTCTCAAAATAAAAAATATAAAAGGATTGGAATGTAGCTCAGTGGTTAAGCATCCCTGGGTTCAATTCCCAGTACCAAAAAAAAAAAAAAAAAAAAAAAAAAAAATGTTTAACTCTTTATTTTTCAGTTTACTTTTTTTCTTTTGGTCCTAGGAATTGAACCTAGGGGAACTTGACTCCTGAGCTACATCCCCAGTCCTTTTTGTTTTTTTATTTTGAGACAGGGTCTCACAAAGTTGCCAAGGCTGCTCTCCAACTTGCCTTCCTGGAGCCTCAGCCTATTCAGTAGCTGGGATTACAGACATGCACCACGGTGCCGACCATTTCAACTTTGGTACTATTCATTTTAATTTCTAAGAGTACAAAGCAACATCATGTGTCAATTTCTGTTGACTAGAAGGAATACATTTTACGTAAAGAAATGAATCCCATCTTAATATGGCAGCCTATCTAGTTAAGAAAAAAAAAAAAAAAGACTTTGCCATTCTTTAAATCAACTGTGCTTAGTTATTGAAGAAATTTAATTATTAAAATTATTCAGGGTTTAGAAAAGAAAATGTTCAACTTCCAGGGAACACTGTACTACATCTGTTGATGTTATCATGACAGCATTTAGGCAGCTGTCATGGCAACCTTAATTTAATCCTCCATTAATGTCTCAGAACACCCAGGCACCCCAGGAAGCGAGGAGGGTGAGTCAGCAGGCGGCACACTCCTGTCCCTGTGAGTCAGGAAAATACCAATGCTCTCACTCAGCGTTGCTAGAGGCACCATTATATGAGATGTTAGACCCAGCCACCAAGTGATCTGTGACAGTTTCTACCACAGCAAAGTGTTGGCTTCATTAACTATTCCTATATTTTTTATGTGTATCAATTTTGGGATAAATTTTTGCTGCGTGCCTAATGTAGTCTTTATTTCTCTTCCTTTTTTGTCTTTTAGACAAATCACAATATAATCTTCACTTTCATCTTTGGGGTGAAAGGTCAATGAGAATGTAAAACTTGTTCTTTTTACTGCTTTACTGGTTTTGTTTGAAGGTTAGTGAGAGAAGAAATTAACAACTAAAATAAGATATTCTTAGTGTTTACTTTCTGGTATAATGTCACAGAATCTAGAATTGTCAGGTCTGCCAAATTCAAATCTAGAGTTGTAAAACTCATATACATATCCTGGAAGATCTGTGCAATCCAAGTGAATTTTCTTTTGACTCTGAAGCACCTATTGAGTATCCACAGTGTGCTAAATTCAAGATTTATTTTAACAAAAGCAATACAATAAGCAAATAATCTGGTTACTTTGAAAAAGCACTAAAACAATTCTTGCCATGTAGAACTTTCTTAACATGTTTCTGTTTAACATTTTTTGTACTACTTTGTGTGTGTATGTTTACAGTGAAATAGAGAGCTTTGTTTATCTAAATATGTATTAAATCCTACTTAGGTTGGGGGAAAATATATGAAAGAAACAAAAGTGGGGTAATAGTGAAAGATGCTGAAGAAAAGAAGTAAAGCCCTCATCCTTAATTATGACAGACTGTGTCAACTTTCTGTGTGAACATGTGACTTTATTAGCAGCACTTTTATACTTTGGAATTCTTAACCATTTAAATAATACAATATAATAATTTGAAGAATACTAATACAATTTCCTAACCTTTATGCAAACCAACTTGCTGTCTGTTTCCCAGTCTCTTATGAATAAGATATTGTAATGTATTGATTCTGAATTTCCTTATTGTAATCCACATTATTTCTATAGACAGTTTCCATTCACTTTCACTCAAATGGTTAGCTGGAAAGAAGGGTAGATTCCCTTTTGTGATGTACTTCTCTTAAATCGCCAAGAATCCAATAGATTCCAGATCTGTTGCCTTAGTGGCTAAGAATTTCATTTTTTCCTCATCTTAATCAATCGGTTGAAATGAGACTGCACACTCTCTGTCAAACTGGTTCCACTTCATTTTAGTGACCTTCGTTCTGTGTGTTTGCAGTACACTGGCTGATAGAGCGATACTACTTTGCAAGTGTGACCTCTAAAAGAGGCTTTGGTTTGGTTAAAATCTGCTCTTGCTTTTAAACATGTAAAGTTTTAATTTTCCATAAATTCATATTATTGTCAGAAAACTTTCCAATATTTTGTATTTTTAACCTTTTTTTGGGGGGTGGGGTAGTAACCAGGGAATTGAACCTAGAGGTGCTTAACCACTACACGTAACCTCAGCCCTTTTTATTCTTTGAGACGGGTCTCACTAAGTTGTTCAGAGACTTCACTAAGTTGTTCAGGATGCACTAAATTACCTGTGACCGGTCCTGAATTTGTGATCCTCCTGTTTTAGCTCCTGGGTTGCTGGGATTACAGGTGGGCACCACCAGGCCTGGTTCTCATACACATGTATTTTTTGCATATTTAATGTAGAAGTTAGCAGAGTGTGGTGGCACACACCTGAAAATCCCAGGTATTGGAAGGCAAAGGCAGGCAGATCCCAAACTCAAGGCCAGCCTTAATGACTTAGCAAAAAACCATCTCAAATTACAGGACTAGGGATTGTAGGTCAGTTGTAGAATGCCTCTGGGTTAAATCTCAAGTTGAAAAAATAAAGAAAAAACAAAGAAGGTATTTACTATAAAGATGGAATAAAGGGGATGGGGTTTGCCAAAAGCAGTTTTATTAAAGATTATTAAAAAATAATGTGAAATTCTTTACTTGATAGTGCGTTCTAACTTTCCATTCACTGTAGTTGGGGAGGAGAGCAGTAAAAAGATTTCCTGAGGAGGATTCAGGACTCCCAGATGAACATTCTAGCTCTATCATCATCTTGGACAAGTGTCAGCTTGGATATTACCTTTCATGTCCTCATGTACTCCTTTGTCAAATGAGGAAGGTCGACTTGAATGATTCTAAATCCCATTCAGTCCCAGTATTGCCTGATTCTCTTTATGACCTCAAGATGTTTGACAAAGGAAGTCATTTTGGTATTTGGCTTATATTTAAAAGTAACATTTATAATAATATAATAATCTTAACACTCTTCATCCTCAAACTATTTTTTCTCTTAGAATACTTTTCTTTTGAAGGTATTGGGGATTGAAGCCAGGTCCTCTTGCTTGGTAAGCATGCATTCTACCACTGAGCTATATCACGGCACTATAACAATCTTAAAAAATATCCTTTGCATAGGAAGAATGATTATTATTATTCCATTTATTTATTTATTTGGTACCAAGGATTGAAACCAGGGATACCTAACCACTTTATTTTTTATTTTAAGTCAGGTTCTTACTAAGTTGCTCAGGGCCTTGCTAAGGTGCTGAGGCTGGCCTTGAACATGTGATCCTCCTGCCTCAGCCTTCTAAATCACAGGAATTATAGGCATGAACCACTGCACCCAGCCCTGTTGTTTATTTATTTACTTGTGTGTGTGGGGGCCCGGGTGGTAATGGGGATTGAACTCAGGGGCACTCTACTACTAAGCTATATCCCCAGCCCTTCTTTTTTTTTTTATTTTGAAACTGAAGTTGTCCTGTTTGGGCTCAATCTTGTGACCCTCCTGCCTCAGCCCCCCAGTAATTGGGTGAGTCCACTGATCCTAAGCTTAACCCAATTATTTTTTTAATAGAAAAGCTTAGGAAAGTTTCTTAGTTGATGAAATGGAACAAAAGCTGTCACAGAATCAGTCAGCACGTGAGTTCCATTGACTGGTCTTAAACCCTGGCACTGAGAGTGGGAGCTTGTTATTTGAGCTTAGGTCTGGAGCCTCATCAATGCAGAGCGAGGGCAGATCACCCCATCCATGTCTACTTCAAAACCAGGGAGACCGTATTTATGTACCCTTCTTGTGCTTGCTCTAATTGTATCCAGAAAACAATTACATATGGAAGTGCTAACCTTTTAGGAAGTGGTTACACAATAAAGGATGATGCTCCATCAATTAAATTGAAATCACATTTAATTATTTTGAAGGATGAACCCGGAATGGCAACATTTCTATGGAATTGCCATGGCTTCCACATGCTGACTTATACTCAGAGGTACTCCTGGTATTACATGATATACAATGAGTGCTTTGAAAACTAGTCCAAACTGAATAATGTGCAGTACTGAAATGAGTTTTGCATTAGGAAAGAAACAGCCATTTTATCACAGTAACATTAGCTTTTATTTCATTTGTACAACCGAGAAAAATATGCCAATTATCTTCCTTGCTCTTCCTGGTTTCCCCTTCATATTGCTGCTTGAATGCTGAGTCTGGAATAACTTAAAAGGGGATGAATTCCATGGTGTTGCATACAGAGTGCCTTTCTCTGGGCAGTGCTTGTTAGCTCTTTATGTAAATAGGGATAACAAAGACCCCAAGAGAGGAACAGACAAAGGACATACTGGACAATTCACAAAAGAGGAAATTCAGTTGTTTGACAAATAGTGGGAAAGATTCCATCTTACTAGCAATCAAAGATATGCAAATTAAAACACTAATGAGAGACTATTTCCAAAGCATTTGGTGGTTTGTTTTTATGATAATGCTCAGCAATAGCTCCAGTGTGAAAGCTGTTTTTTTGTACATTGCTGGTAGCCCTATAGGGTCAGTTCTGTTAAAAAGAAAATTTAAAGTGATATAAAGCAAAATTAAAGCACAAACATTTATGCTTTTTTGAACTAGTGTTTTCACACTTGGGAATTCATTCTAAGAAACTCTAATATAGAAAATATTTTGTATACACTGAAGAGTTCATCAGAGTGCTATTTGTGATATCCAAAGAAAAAACTAATATCTGATAATAAAGTATTGCTCTTCCTACTAACACACTGTGAAGCAATTAAAATTATTTTATGAAGTGTTTCTAACCACATAGGAAAATACATGTTATCATGCAGTGTGAGAAATCAGCTAATGAAAACCACGAAACAACCTTGAACATAAACAGTTTTTTTTTTTTTTTAAGGTAAAGGAAAAAAAACCCCACTTATGTTTAGAAAAATTCTATGGAAGAAATTGCACTAAAATGTGAGTAGCCTGTGATCCCAGAGACTTGAGTGACTGAGGCAGGAGGATGGCAAGTTCTAGGCTAGCCTCAAACATCTTGGCAAGACTCCAAGCAACTTAGTGAGACCCTGTCTCAAAACAGCACTGGGTTTGATCCTCAGCACCACAAAAAAATAAAGTTACTGGATCCATCTACAACTAAAATTTTTTTAAAAAATAAATAAGGGATCCAAGATGGCGGACTAGAGGGTGACTGCATCTCCAGTCGCTCCAGAACCCAGGATACAAGAAGGGGAGGCATTGAGAGACTTGGACTAAAATAGAGCCACGGGGTGAGTTTCCCCCACTGGTGAAGCGCTGCCCAGGTGGCAGGCCTGGATTTGGGTGGCTTATTAGAGGAGGACAGAGCAGCTAGAGTCCTCCCAGGCAGCCCTGCACACTCCAGCAGTGGGCTCCACCCACAGGGCCAGATTCTCCAGCATCTCCGAGCAGGCCCCCCCAGTGAGAACCCTTCTGCACAGAACCAAGCTTCAAGTCCCTGAACCAGGGTGGCGAGTTCCTGCCCGCAGGTTGCTTCAAGGACCAGGACAGGGCAGCCAGGGACTTCCCCAAGCAGCCCACAGCCCGGCCCCCTCCGGCGGGAAGTGCCTTTCCAGGCTAGCTTCTCAGAGCAGACCCCCAGTGAGAGCCTTTCCACACAGAGCCAGCTCCAAGTCCTGGAACCAGTAGCGGGCTAGGGGCAGCTTTCCTTGGAAGCACTGCATTATCAATTTACTCCAAGAGTTCAGGCTACTGAAGGCAGGAAGGTGATAAACTGGAAGTCCACAGGGACAAAATAAGCCAATAGAAGAATTCTGCAATATCACAAAGTCCCACTGACATCTGACCAATATGAGAAAACAAGGGAAGAAAATGTCCCAAACAAACCTAGATACTATATCAATAAAACCCAATGACAGCATAGCAGAAGAAATGTCAGAAAGGGAGTTCAGAATGTACATAATTGAAACAATCAGGGAAGCAAACGAGGAGATGAAAGAGCAAATGCAGGCATTGAAGGAGGAGATGAAAGAGCAAAGGCAGGAATTAAATGATCACACCAATCAACAGTTAAAGGAGCAAATACAAGAAGCAAGAGATCATTTCAATAAAGAGTTAGAGATATTGAAAAAAAAAAAAAACCAAACAGAAATCCTTGAAATGAAGGAAACAATAAACCAAGTTAAAAACTCCATAGAAAGCATAACCAATAGGATAGAACACCTGGAAGACAGAACCTCAGATACTGAAGACAAAATATTTAATCTTGAAAACAAAGTTGACCAAACAGAAAAGATGGTAAGAAATCATGAACAGAATCTACAAGAATTATGGGA
This sequence comes from Sciurus vulgaris, assembly GCF_902686455.1. Classification (NCBI taxonomy): domain Eukaryota; kingdom Metazoa; phylum Chordata; class Mammalia; order Rodentia; family Sciuridae; genus Sciurus; species Sciurus vulgaris. Next base: position 42,180,122 of record NC_136473.1, on the reverse strand, counting down.
TATCATAAAAAGGCCAAATTTAAGAATTATTGGGATTAGAGGAAGGCTTAGAGAAACAAACCAAAGGAATGAACAATCTATTCAATGAAATAATATCAGATAATTTCCCAAATCTGAAGAATGAAATGGAAACCAAGTAAAAGAGGCTTATAGGACTCCAAATATACAAAATTACAAACAGACCCACACCAAGGCACATTATTATGAAAATACCTAACATACAAAATAAAGACAGAATTTTAAAGGCCGTGAGAGAAAACAATCAAATTACATTCAGGGGGAAACCAATAAGAATATCAGCAGATTTTTCAATCCAGACCCTAAAAACTAGAAGGGCCTGGAACAACATTTTTCAAGCCCTGAAAGAAAATGGATGCCAACCAAGAATCTTATACCCGGCAAAACTTACTTTCAGATTTGACAATGAAATAAGATCCTTCCATGAAAAACAAAAGCTAAAGGAATTTACTAAAAGAAAGCCAGCATTGCAGAACATTCTCAGCAAAATATTCCATGAGGAAGAGATGAAAAACAACGATGCAAATTAGCAATGGGAGGAACTAGCCTAAAGGAATAACCAAATAAAGGGGAAACCAAATCATGTCAAAAAACAAAAATGAGTCAAATGACTAGGAATACAAATCATATCACAATAATAACCCTGAATGTTAATGCCCTGAACTCATCAATCAAAAGACATAGACTGGCAGAATGGATTAAAAAGAAAAATCCAACAATTTGCTGCCTGCAAGAGACTCATCTCATAGAAAGAGAGACCCATAGACTAAAGGTGAAAGGATGGGAAACAACATACCATGCACACAGACACAGCAAAAAAGCTGGAGTATCCATCCTCATTTCAGATAATGTGGACATCAAGCCAAAACTAGTCAGAAGGGATAAAGAAAGACATTACATACTGCTTAAGGGAAGCATAAATCAGCAAGACATAACAATCATAAATATCTATGCCCCGAACATTGGCTGATCCATGTACGTCAAACAAATCCTTCTCAATTCCAGAAATCAAATAGACCACAACGCAATAATACTAGGCAATTTTAACACGCCTCTCTCACCACTGGATAGATCGTCCAAACAAAATTTGAATAAAGAAACCATAGATCTCAATAACACAATCAACAATTTAGACTTAACCGACTTATATAGAATATACCATCCAACAAAGAACGAATACACTTTCTTCTCAGCAGCACATGGATCCTTCTCTAAAATAAACCATGTCTTATGCCACAAAGCTACTGTTAGCAAATACAAGAAGATGGAGATACTACCTTGGACTCTATCAGACCATAATGGATTGAAATTAGAAATAAATGACAGAATAAAAAACAGAAACTTCTCCAATACCTGGAGATTAAATAATACACTATTATATGATGAATGGATAACAGGAGACATCAGGAAGGAAATAAAAAAAATTTTAGAAGTAAATGAGAACAAAATCTCTGGGACACTATGAAAGCAGTACTTAGAGGAAGATTTATCTCATGGGACGCATTCAACAAAAGAAGTAGAAATCAACAAATAAACGACTTAACACTACAGCTCAAAGCCCTAGAAAAAGAAGAGCAGACCAACACCAAAAGTAGTAGAAGGCAGGAAATAGTTAAAATCAGAGCCGAAATAAATGAAATTGAAACAAAAGAAACAATTGGAAAAATTAACAAAATAAATAGTTGGTTCTTTGAAAAAATAAACAAAATTGATAAACCCTTAGCTACACTAACAAAGAGAAAGAGGATGAAAACTCAAATTACTAAAACTCAGAATGAACAAGGAAATATCACAACAGACACAAGTGAAATACAAAACATAATTAGAAGCTATTTTGAAAATCTATACTCCAACAAACAGAAAATCTTGAAGACATCAACAAGTTTCTAGAGACATATGAATTACCTAAACTGAACAAGGAGGACATACACAACTTAAATAAATCAATATCAAGCAATGAAATAGAAGAGGTCATCAAAAGCCTACCAACAAAGAAAAGTCCAGGACCAGATGGGTTCTCAGCCGAGTTCTACAAAACCTTTAAAGAAGAGCTCATTCCAATACTTCTCAAAGTATTCCATAAAATAGAAGAGGAGGGAACCCTCCCAAACTCATTCTACGAAGTCAATATCACCCTGATACCTAAACCAGACAGAGACACATCAAGGAAAAAAATTTCAGACCAATATCCTTAATGAACATCAACGCAAAAATTCTCAACAAAATTTTAGCAAATAGCATACAAAATATATTAAAAAGATAGTGCACCACGATCAAGTGGGTTTCATCCCAGGGATGCAAGGTTGGTTCAACATCCGGAAATCAATAAATGTCATTCACCATATCAACAGACTAAAAGTTAAGAATCACATGATTATTTCAATAGATGCAGAAAAAGCATTTAATAAAATACAGCATCTCTTCATGCTCAAAACACTAGAGAAAATTGGGGTAGTGGTATCATTCCTTAACATTGTAAAGGCCATCTAGGCTAAGCCCATGGCCAATATCATTCTAAATGGTGAAAAACTGAAAGCATTCCCCCTAAAAACTGGAACAAGACAAGGATGCCCTCTTTCACCACTTCCATTCAATATCGTTCTTGAGACACTAGCCAGAGCAATTAGACAAACCAAAGAAATTAAAGGGATACAAATTGGAAAAGAAGAACTCAAACTATCCCTGTTTGCTGATGACCTGATTATATATTTAGAGGAACCTGGAAATTCCACCAGAAAACTCTTAGAACTCATAAGTGAATTCAGTAAAGTAGCAGGTTACAAGATCAATGCTCATAAATCCAATTAATTTTTATACATAAGTGATGAATCTTCAGAAAGAGAAATTAGGAAAACTACCCCATTCACAATAGCATCAAAAAAAAAATAAAATACTTGGGAATCAATCTCACAAAAGAGGTGAAAGACCTCTACGGTGAGAACTACACAACACTAAAGAAAGAAATTAAAGAAAATCTTAGAAGATGGAAAGATCTTCCATGTTCTTGGATAGGCAGAATTAATATTGTCAAAATGGCCATACTACCTAAAGTGCTATACAGATTCAATGCAATTCCAATTAAAATCCCAATGGTGTACATTATAGAAATAGAGCAATCAATTATGAAATTCATCTGGAAGAATAAAAAATCCAGAATAGCGAAAGCAATTCTCAGTAGAAAGAGTGAAGCAGGGGGTATTGCAATACCAGATGTTCAAATCTATTACAAAGCAATAGAAACAAAAATGGCATGGTATTGGTACCAAAATAGACAGGTAGATCAATGGTACAGAATAGAGGACAAACACATACAATTAAGTACAGAATAGAGGACAAATAAATACAATTTTCTCATACTAGCAAAGGTGCCAAAAATATGCAATGGAGAAGAGATAGCCTCTTCAACAAATGGTGCTGGGAAAACTGGAAAACCATATGCAACAGAATGAAACTAAATCCCTATCTCTCACCCTGCACAAAACTCAACTCAAAATGGATCAAGGACCTTGGAATCAGACCAGAGACCCTGCATCTTATAGAAGAAAAAGTAGGTCCAAACATTCAACTTGTTGGCTTAGGATCAGACTTCCTTAACAGGACTCCCATAGCACAAGAAATAAAAGCTAGAATCAACCACTGGGATAGATTCAAACTAAAAAGCTTTCTCTCAGCAAAGGAAACTATCAGTAATGTGAAGAGAGAGCCTACAGAGTGGGAGAATATCTTTGCCACTCCTACTTCAGATACAGCACTAATTTCCAGAATCTATAAAGAACTCAAAAAACTCTACACCAAGAATACAAATAATCCAATCAACAAATGGGGTAAGGAAATGGAAGGTTGGGAGGCTCCAATTTGGTTTCCCTTGTCATTTCCACATTCCGACAGTGCTGGGGACTCGAACCAGGACCTCCAGCATGCAAGGCAGGCACCCTACCAAATGGGCTATATGGCCTGCTGGGCTAAGGAAATGAACAGACACTTCACAGAAGAAGATGTACAAGCAATCAACAGATATATGAAAAAATGTTCAACATCTCTTGTAATAAAAGAAATGCAAATCAAAACTACCCTAAGATTTCATGTCACCCCAATTAGAATGGCGATTATCAAGAACACAAGCAACAATAGGTGTTGGAGAGGATGTGGGGAAAAAGGTACACTCATACATTGCTGGTGGGGTTGCAAATTAGTGCAGCCACTCTGGAAAGCAGTATGGAGATTCCTCAGAAAGCCTGGAATGGAACCACCATTTGACCCAGCTGTCCCACGCCTTGGCCTATACCCAAAGGACTTAAAATCAGCATACTACAGAGATACAGCCACATCAATGTTCATAGCTGCTCAATTCACCATAGCCAGATTGTGGAACCAACCTAGATGCCCTTCAGTTGATGAATGGATAAAGAAACTGTGGCATATATATGCAATGAAATATTACTCCGCCATGAAGAATGATAAAATTATGGCATTTGCAGGCAAATGGATGAAATTGGAGGATATCATGCTAAGTGAGATAAGCCAATCTCAAAAAACTGAAGCACAAATGGTCTCACTGATAAGCGGATGAGGACATATAAGGGGGGTAGGAGGGGTTAGCGTTAGGGTTAGGGTTAGGTTTAGGGTTAGGGATAAGGAGGGTGGTAAGAATGGAGGAAGGAAGGACTGTATAGAGGGAAAAGAGGGGTGGGAGGGGTGGTGGGAAGGGAAAAATAACAGAATGAATCAAACAAGATTGCCTTATGTAAATTTATGATTTTTAATTAAAATAAATAAATAAATAAATAAATAGGAAAAAAAATAAATAAGAACTGGGAATGTAGCTTAGTTTTAAAATGCCCCTGGGTTCAATCCCCAATACCTAAATAATAAAATAAAATAAAAGTCTAATCTCTATCTGACAAGCTAGAACTTCTTTTTAAAATTTAATTGAATAACATTGATAATTTTTAAAATGAAAAGAAAGTGGTAAAAAAATTTTTTTTGGACTTAAAGTGCACATGGCCTTTATTAGAGGGATTTGTAATTCCTAGAAAATAGAACCAAGGGCCAGAGAAAATGACAAGTAATTCATGGGAGAAAGTCCTTGTGCATAAATCCTTATCACAGCAAATAATTATATAATAATGTTGAATTATAGCACACTAAATTATTTGCATGAGGGGGCATAGCATTGGGTTGTATTTGTATCATTATATTCCTAAAAGCAAAATCAAGAGGATATACTCACATTTTGAGAGAGAGTGTGAAGTGTGTGTAGGATTCTCCATTAAGTCATGGTAGAGGGAAGAAAAATGGCCTGCCTGTTTCACCCGCAGTTCCTCAGCTTTCTTTCCCCCTCTTTTGTCTTAAAATACTCTCTCTGAATTTGCTACTTCTCTTAAGAACATGCAAAGTCTTCTTGGTACTGAATCTAATTAATTCTACTTGAATATCAAAAACTTTTCCATTCTGATCAGCTGTTCTATAATATGGAAATCTAAAAACAAAACCAAGAACTGTAACAAATGGTGCAACCCTTTTTGCTGTTAACTTTTGCACTAATAAATCAAAGATGAATGACATGATTCCTTCACGATAGATGTTATTAGTTCCTAGTGTGCCAGATTTAGCAATCCATTATTTATCCTATTCTCCTGGGACTCATCTTTCCCTCCACATTACCATTCTGGGACCTCATAGCCCTTTTAATGCTCACGCCCTGCACTTTTGTGCACATTCCATTCACCCTACTCACCCTTTGTGGATTATTGCCATCTGGTGGAAAAACCAGGTTGACTACCAGATGGTAGTTATGAAAATTTTCCGGAAGTGAATTTAGTTTTTTCCTCCTGCATATTCTGGGGTTTGACAACAACAAGCATTCTTCCATTCCATTTCACCTACAGAAGTACATAACAAATTCAGCTACCAATAGTGGAAAGAATTGATTTTACATAAAGACCACACAATAATAGTGCTTGTGAAAAAGTTGGACCACATTTTCAAGTAACCCTGTTATCCTAAAACAAAATTGTCACCACAAGATACCACTAAAATGTTTCAATTACTTTTCCCTTTGCTAGGAAAAAGAATTCAGTATTAGATATCTCCTACTTCTAAGCTTGATAATAGCATACTTGAGTCATTGAGGAATTTTAGTGTATATTAGATCTTAAAATGAGATACTTATTCATATTCAAAATTTAGAACAGTCTTCAAAGTTATAGGATGAGTACAAATCCAAAATAATGAGTAGTTTCTCTTTCCAAAGTTGTCATAAATTTACTAGCAGAATTATAATTCTTTAAAATCAAAAATAAACAAGATAGCCAGCCACGTTCCTGAAAACTGTCAACATCATAAAAGAAATAAAAGGGGGAGGGGCAGATTTTCCTAGCCTGTTCAGACTGTGATAACAAAATACCAAAAGCTGAGTAGCTGATAGAAAACAGAAATTAATTTTTCAAGGTTCTAGAATCCGAGAAGTCCATGATCAAGGTGCTAGCAAATTCAGTGTCTGATGAGGATTCTTTCTGATTTATAGATGGTGTTGTATATACACATGGTGGAAGGGACTAAAATGAGCTCTTTAGAACTTATTTTATAAGGATAATAATCTGATTCTTGAGGGTTTACCTTGGGGTGTAGGATTTCAACATGTGAATTTTGGGGACTGACAAATATTCAGACCATAACAGGGAATTTTCCAGATAAAAGTAAATTAATGAGACATAATTACCATCAAGTAAGTGATTCTTGATAGGACTATGGTCTAGAAAAAGAAAAGCTACAAAGGATAATTGGAGAAATTTGCATATTAGTGATACATTAGCTAATGTTATGATATCGAAATATATCTTGGGTAGAATAATGCCATTATCTTATTGTGGAAGAATTTCCTCTTCTTGGAATATGCAGGATGAATATTTAGGTGTTGAATGTCCTTTCAATTGGTGGGAAAATGTAAAAAAGAGGTAAGGCATATGTGACAAAATAATAATGGGTGAATCTAAGTAAAGGGCTTATGCATATTCATTGATCAGTTTCCTCAAATTTTACATAAACTCCCCCCTTTTCAAATATAAAATTGAGAGGAAAAGACAAAAGATAATGGTTTTTAAAATATATTCAAGAGGGGTGTAATTCTGTGCACATAATATAGAATATCTCTGGGCTGGGAGTGTAACTCAGAAAGTGTGCTTAGTATGCATAAGGTCCTGTTTTCAATTCCAGCACCAAATTTAACAACAGAAATGTCAGTGATATAAAATAGATAATTGACTCAGTGTATTACTCTAATTATAGACCTTTTTGCCTTATTACTAAATGTCAGACCATGAGTGAAGTCACTGAGGAGGATCAAAAGGCATTAAGTGGTTTCTACTTCCAGCCATGGTGAAACAACAGGAATTGGCTTTACCCTCCCACCTTAGCCAAGAAACTGAACAGCATATATGAAGCACGGGTTTGCACACATTGGACAACAGGAAGCTCAGGATAGTGTTCCCTAGGAACAGAAAAACAAATGAGTTGGGCCCTACCTCTGTCCCTGTTTACTAGAGAGTGTTTGGGATGTAGCTCATGGAGAGAAAAACCCAAATAGAGCACCGTGGATTACAAATTGAGAAAAGGGAGTTGAAAATGATCCCATAGGATATGCACTACAGGAGAGGAAATAACTATACAGAAAGAGGTTTATAGAGTTGCAGAGGGGTCCCCTTAGGTCTTCAGCTGAGTATTGATCAGCACATCAATTGACAGAAACTACCTGAAACTAGAGAAAATACCACAAGAAGGAAGGAAGTGGAACAATCCTTGGAAATCACCCCAGGCTGGGAATAATTAGTGTGCTCACCAACCAGAATAAAAAAAACATAACTATGAGACATTGAAGAGTATTGCCATTTAGAGGGACCACATTAGTGCTAACTAAAGACTATTTTGGTTCAAACTAACAACGTTTCAAAGTAAATCTTCAAAAATCAAATGAAACTGGATGTGATGATGCACGCCTGTAATCCCAGCTACTCCAGAGGCTGAGGCAGGAGAATCTGAAGTCTGAGGACAGCCTGGGCAACACAAGGAGACCTTGTTTCAAAATAAAATGAAAAGGGCTGGGAATGTAGCTCAGTGGTAAAGCATTAACTTTGTCTCGCATGCTCAAGGCCCTGGTTTCAATACCCTGTACCACACACACAAATTTTGAAATCACTTATTTTGCACCCTAGGAGAAAGTTCAAAGTTATTTAAAGAATTAACAAACAAGTGAAAATGTCCAGTACCAACCAAACAATGTAACATTTACAACATTTGGAATCTAACCAAATTATAGCAGGCAAAGAAGGAAAACACAACCCATACTGAGAGGAAAAGTCAAGTCAATAGAAATAGACCTAGAGACTGGAGAGAGAAATGAACAGTTTAATGCGCTGAGAGGCAACATGGAACAACATAAAATACCTATAAATAGAGATCCAGAAGTAGAGGAGTGGGGCATGGTGAGAGGGTGGAAGCAGAAAGACTATTTCAAACAAAATAATGATCAAAAATTTTTCCATATTTGATGAAAATTATGTGCCCACAAGATCTAAATAGGTCAATGACTCCCCAAAATACGAAACAATGGAATTTATACCAGGACATTTTAATCAATTTACTTAAAACTAGTTATACAGAGAAAAATCTTAAAAGAAGCAAGGGAAAAAGACCCATCCAGTCCACCAATTTCTCATTACAAATAGTGCAAACCAGAAAAGAGCAAAAACGATATCTTTAAAGTAAGGAATGTAAAACACAGCCAACCTACAATTATAGACCTAATGAAATGCTTTTTATTTCATTCTCTTGCCTTACTGCTCTGGCTAGGACTTCTAGTACTCAGTTGAATAAAAGTCACAAGGGTAGTCAGCTTTCTGTCACTGTGACAAAATATCTGAGCTAAACAACTTATATGGAGGAAAGTTTTCTTTTGGCTCTTGGTTTCTTAGGTTTCAATTTGTGCTCAGTTTTCTCCTTTGCTTTTGTGCACGGGACAAGGCAGTAGTGAATCAGGGTGAGAAGGCATGGCTGAGAAGATGGCCCACCTCATGGCAGCTGGGAGGAAAACCTCCTCCCAACAGCACCACAGGCTGGGACGAGGTCTTTATCACATGGGCCTCAGGGACACTTACCCAACCATGTATACTTGTTACTGGTCATTTGTTACTGAAGGATGAAAAGCCTTCAGTCTTTCACCATCGTGTACGATGTTAGATGTGGGCTTTTCACATAGGCCTTTTAATATTATGGTGAGGTAGTGTCCTTCTCTTCCTGCTTTGTTGAGAGTTTTTAAAAGGACAGGGTGATGAATTTTGTCACATGTGTTTTCTGCATGGATTGAGATGATCGTAGAGTTTCCCCCCCTCATACAGGTAGTGTGATGTATTAGACTGATGAATTTTGTACGTTGATCCATCCCTGAATTCCAGGAATAAATCCCACTGGATCATGGTGTATAATCCTTTTAATGTGCCACTAAAATCCATGTGTTAGTATTTTTTGAGGACTTTTGCATCAATATGCATAAAGGATATTAGCCTGTAGTTTTCTTGTAATATCTTTTTGTAGCTTTGGGATGAAGGTAAGGCTGTCCTCATAGAATGAGTCTTTCCCTGCAGTTTTTTTGGAAGAGTTTGAGGAGGATTGCTCTTAATTCTTTTATTTTTTTTGTACTAGGGATTGAACCCAGAGGCACTTTACCACTGAGCTACATCCCTTATCCTTTTTATTTTTTATTTTGAGACAAGGTTTTGCTAAGTTGCTAAGGCTGCTGTCAAACTTGAGATCCTCCTGCATAACCCCTTGAATCACTGGGATTACAGGTGTGTGCCACCATACCTGGCAGGATTGGTACTAATTCTTTAAACATTTGTTAGATTTCTCCAGTGAAGTCTTCTGGTCCTGGACTTTTCTTTGTTGAAAGGTTTTTGATTACTAATTAAATCACTTTGCTAGTTATAAGACCATTAAGATATTTTATTTCTTCATGATTTAGAGCTGTTTTGTGTCCCTAGAAATATATCAATTTCTTCAAGATTACCCTGTTGATATAAAATTTTATTCATGGCAGTCTTTTATAATCCCTTTTATTTGTGTGATATCGTAATATCCCCTGCTTCATTTATGATTTTAGTTATTTGGGTGTCTTATGACTTTTTTCCACCCTTAATCTAGTTACTAATCTTAGGGAAAACATTGCTATTTTGTTGATTATTTTTAAAAAATTATTTATTTTTTCTTGGTAACAGGGATCAAACTCAGGGGGCTTAATCACGGGGCCACATCCTGTTTTATTTTTTATTTTAAGCCTGGGTCTTTCTAAGTTGCTTAGGGTCTTGCTAAGTTACTGAGGCTGGCTTTGAACTTGGGGTCCTCCTGCCTCAGGCTCCTGAGTTACTGGGATTACAGGTGTGTGCCACCGGACCTGGCAATTTTGTTGACTTTTAAAATTGCTTTCTTATTCTCTAGTTTATCTAGTTTATAATCCTTCTTCTTTTCGCCCCCCCCCCCCCCCCAAGAGTTCTTTTTGAAAAATAACTGAACACAACACTGACCCCCACGCCCACCCCTGGGCCTCCTTGAGCCCTGTGGGAACATCAGACCCTGCCCTTTATTTCCCTGTGGCCCAGGTTGGGTGAAACTGAGCAGTATTGGTCCCCAAGCTCCTTCTTTCCCTGAAGGCTTGATGCAGGCCATGGCCTGCACCCCTGAGCCCTACTCTACACTGTGGACCCTGGGCAGCTGTACCAGAGAGCCTGGGGCCAGGGCAGGGACTTGACCTCAGCTCTGGGTATTCCAGGGGCTCCCAGGCTCCCCCATAGCCTTCCAGTTTAGTCCACCTGAAGCCACATACTGGATCCTGGAGGCACAGGAATGAAGCCAAGATCCCTGCTCCTAGGGCTGGAAGGGTCTAGCTGACTCTACTGGAGGGGACATTAGTGTCCTCCCTCTGAAGCCAGTGACAGAAAGGGCTTCTGCTTCCAGGGGCCAAATGAGAGTCAGGGAGCCAGACAGTGATATTTGGCAACCTGGAAGAGAGTGTCCCTCTGTCCATTCCTGGCCTTCTGCATCCCTCTTGTCCTGCCTCCAGGTCCCTCTCCCAGTGGCTTGGGCTACTGAGCTGGCTTGACATCAGGCCCTTCATCGCCAGTTCTCCCAAGGCATGGTAGACATGTGGAGTAAGGTGCTCCTCATGGCATGGCAGCTGTCCACAAACTTGGCCACAGCAGTGAGGCCGCTGGTAGGAATGGCGTCCAGCACCTGCATCATGAGTGCTCCTGAGGAGAAGAGCCTGGGATTGAGGGTGTAGAGGAAGAGAAAGTAGAGTACACTAGGGGCACAGAGGGCATCTAGGCTTGGACTGCCAGGAGAAAGGCACCTTTCTTGAAGGACAGCAGGTCCCTGTTGTCATTGCTCATGCCCTTGAAGAAGATTCACATTTCGAGGTTCTCCCTGACCTTCCACTCACCCAAGTTAGCCATGACGGTCAGGGTGGTGCTGGAGCCTGGGGCTCGATGAAGAAGATGCCCCCGCCCAGGAGCAGGACAAGGCCCACCTGCTTGAGGAACATCTGCTCCCATAGGTGATGTGCATACAGTGCTTGGGGCCCATCATGTCCAGGATGCTCTAGTGGTTGAGACGATGATGCTGGAAGAGGGCTGCCCTGTATCACTGTCATCACATGAAGGTGTAGGCATGCTTGAAGGACTGCACCAAACAGCTGCTCACGTTCTCCACGGGAGGCGACTGAGGCCACAGCCATGTGGAGAGACTGAGTGTGCAGGAGCGGCTCACCTGTTATAAAACCTGGCTACGCCACTCAGTTAAACAACCAGGAAGATGAAGAGGAGAAGGAAAAAAAGGAGGAGAAGCAGGGGAATAGGTGAGGGTTTAGTTCTTATTTTTATATTTCCATCAGATGTAAAGTTAGGTTGTTGATTTGAGATCTTTCTTCTTTATTAACATACACTTTTAAATATAAACTTCCTGCTTTTTTACTCTCTTTACTGCACCTATAAGTTTGGACATGCTGTGTTTTTACTTTAATCTATCTCAAGATATTTTTTAGTTTCCTTTATGATTTCTTCGTTCACCTGTTGGTTGTTACACCTTCTTTTGAGATGACCCTTGTCCGTACATAATCTCCTGCTTTTTCTCTTGTAGCACTGTTGGATTTAAAGTCTGACATTAGCCAGCCTTGCTCTTTATGTCTCTTTGGGTCCTTAGATCTCAAGTGAGCCACTTGTAGACAGCCTGCATTTGGATCCTGTTTTGTATCTGTTCAGCCAATGTATGTCTTTTGATTTTGGAGTTTAGTTCATTTGTATTTAAGTACTTACAGATAAAGAAAGATTTACTATTGCCATTTTGTTCATCGCTTTCTGTATACTTTGTAGCTTTCTTAGTTCCTCCTTTACTCCCTTTTGCTGATTCAATTTTTTTGCAGTGAGATGCCCTGCTTCTTTACTCATTTATTTTATGTATATTCTATGTTTTTTTTTTTCTTCCGGTTACCAATGAAATTAATTTAAAGTTATAGCATTTGGTTTTAAATTGATAACTGTTTCAACCACATACCGACCCTCTGTGCTGCCAGGCACCACACATGCCTGTAATCTCAGCCCCTGGGAAAGCTGAGGAAGGAGGATTGCAAATTCAAGGCCAGCCTCAGGATCTTAGCGAGGTCCTAAGCAACTTAGAGACCCTGTCTCAAAATAAAAAATTAAAATAAAAAGGGTTGAGGATGCAGCTTAGTGATAAAGCACACTGGGTTCAATCCCTAGTACCAAAAATCAAACCAACAAAAACCTCTATTCCTTCATACCTATACTACTCCCTACTTGTGTTCCAACTACATCTTTCTATATTATATTCCCATTAATATATATTTAAAATTTTAAAAATATTTTTTGTTATTTAAGTTCTCTATAACAAAATGATTATAATACAGATTTTCTTGATTTTTTTTTTTATAATGACCTAGTCTTTGATTCTTGTCTCATTTATTTCTTTGGGGATGGTTGTTGTTGATCTGGGTTTGTTTCTTTGTTTCAGGTTTTATGTTTTCTTTTAGTAAATATTTTTAGAATGGTTTTATGTTCATAGAAAAATTGAGTGGAAAGTACAGAGAATTCACATATATGCCTTGACCCCACACATGCATAGCCTTCCCTACTATTGACAATTGTCCATAGACTGGTAGATTTGTTAAAAATCTATAAAGCTACCATTCATGGTACATCATTTACCTTAGGATCAACTACTGATATTGTCCAAAACACCAAAATTTTTGGTTTTGACAAAAGATTCAAGACTTATATCCACCATCATAGTATTATACAGAATAGTTCCACTACCCCAAAATTCCTCTGTGTTCCACCTATTCATCCCTCCCTTCCTCTAACCCTTGGGTGATCCCTAACCTTTCTTTTTTGTGGTGGCTGTGTTACTGGGGATTGAACCCAGGGGCACTTAACCACTGAGCCACATACCTAGCCCTTTTTTATATTTTATATTGAGATAAGTTCTCACGGATTTGCTTAGGACCTCACTATGTTCCTGAGTAAGACCTGGAACTTAGAATCCTCCTGCTTCAGCCTCCGAAGCTGCTGAGATTACAGGTGTGTGTTACTGTGCCCAGCTATCACTAACCTTATTGTCTCCATGTTTTTGTCTTTTCCAGAATGTCTTATGGTTAATATCCCATGTAGCCTTTCACTTAGTAATATGCATTCAAGTTTTCTCCATGTCTTTTCATGACTTACTGGGTCATTTCTTTTTTACACTAAATAATATTCCATTTTCTGAATGTGTCACAGTTAATTCATCTGTGTACCTGCTAATAGACATAGTGGTTGCTTCCAAGCTTTGGCATATGTGAATAAAGTTGTTATAAAAATCCACATGCAGGGGCTGGGCTTGTAGCTCAGCAGCAGAGCGCTTGCCTAGCACATGCAAGGCACTGGGTTTGATTCTGAGCACCACATAAAAATAAATAAATAAAGGTATTACATCCATCTACAACTAAAAATATTTTTTTAAAAATCCACATGCAGGTTTTTGTGTAGACTTAAGTTTTCAGTTCATTTGGCTAACTACCAAGAAGTACAATTGCTGGATCATGTGGAACTACAGACTTAATGTTAAGGTTCCCTGCCCCCCACCACCAAATTCATATGCTGAAACCCTAACCATCATGAGGGTATTTGGAGGTAGAACCTTTGGAGGTGATTTTGTCATGGATCAGAATTAGTACCTATCTTAGTGCATTTGTTCTGCTCTAACAAAATACCACAGACTAGGTAATTTATAAACAATAAAAATATATTCAGTTCTGGAGATTGGGAAATCCAAAATCAAGGTGCTGGCTGGACGAGTATCTGGTAAGGACTGCTCTCTGCTTCTAAGATGGTGCCTGTTGCTGCATTTTCTGAAAGGCAGGGACACTGTGTCCCCATTGAGTGAAAGTGGCAGAAGATTAAGAGCACACTTCCGCTGACCTCAAACCCTTATCTAGGGCACTTACTAATCTTATCTATGTGAACAGAGGGCTCATCACTTGATGATGAGCCGAAGGCCATACCTCTGAATACTGCTGCATTGAGGCAGGTCCTCACCAGGCACTGTGTCTGCTAGGATCTTGATCTTGGACCTCCCAGCCTCTGGAACTGTGAGGAATACATTCTTGCTATTTACAAGCTGCCTGGTATATGGTATTTTGTTGTTGTAACCCAAATGTACTAGGAAGATTTAAATGGCTATATTTATTTTTTTGTAGGAAACTGCCAAACTTTCTTCCAAAGTGGTTTAAGCATCTTGCATTCTCACCAGAAATGAATGAGAGTCCATGATCCTCTACATAAACACCAGTATTTGGTGGTATCAACATTTTGGATTTTGACAATTCAAAGGTATGCTGTGAGATTTCATTGTTGTTTATTGTATGTTTATTCATTAATGTCACATGATGTTGAACATCTTGTCATAGGCTACTTTCTATCTGTATAACTCTTTTGGTAAGATGTTTGTGTTTACTCCACTTTTTAATCAGGTTGTTCCCTCCCTCCCTCCCTCACTTCCTTTCCTTCTTTCTGTACCTGGGATTAAGCCCAGGGGCACTTAATCACTCAGCCACATCCCCAGTCCTTATTTATTTATTTATTTATTTATTTATTTTTAAGGCAGAGTCTTGCTAAGTTGCTTAGTGCCTCCTTAAGTTGCTGAGGCTGCCTTAAGTTGCTGAACTTGCAATCCTCCTGTCTCAGCCTCCTGAGCCAGTGGCATTACAGGCTGGTGCCACCATGCCCGGTTTCATTTCCTTATTAAGTTTTAAGTGTTTTTGTTTATTTGCTATAGTAATTCTTCATCAGATGTATGTTTTGCAAGTATTTTTTCTCAACTGAAAACTCTTTCTCTGGATATTATCTTTTGCAGAGTAGACTTTTTTTTTCAATGAAGTCTAATTTATTAATTACTAATTTCAGAGATCATACCTTTGGTGTTGTATCTAAAAAATCATTGTCATACCCAAGATCATCTGTTTTTCCCCATATTATCCTCTGAGTTCTCCATCCACTAAGGTGGGACAGGATGAGTAGAGTGGCTCAAGCTGGATATTTCTTTTATACACCATGGAAGGTTAGAGCTGCCTGGAAGTAGGTATTTCCCTTTCCCAGGTTAATTAGGATCTGATAAAACCCCAGAAACTAAAATAGTTTCTCCTGAGGACAGGTTTGTAAAGAACAGAATGCTCTGGTGTATTCTAAATGGTTACCTTCTCCCTCTCCTTGCAAGAAGGAAAACATTTTTGTTGTTAGCATTTTTGTCATTTACTTAGTCTTATATTCACTGTGAAAACCTGGCAGAGCTCCTGAAGATAGAACTCACAAAAACCTGAGACCCCTCTATGGTTTGATCACTGTGGGGTTTATAACTCTCGGACTAGTCAATATTGTACCTCTTGACCTCAAATGATCAATTATACTTTTGATTCCTTACCCCAGCATTGGTTCCTGCTAATGTTTCTGCTTGTGAGTTTATATGATTTTCTTCTATTAAATTGTGAGTCTCTGTATGTGCCTCTCACTTTAGAATTGGGGACACCTTTTTGTCTTACATCCTCATTTCTCTGACAAATCTAAAACTCGCTGATTTAGTTTTCTCAGGCTGGCACAGTGGCACATGCCTGAAACACCAGCTACCTGAGAGGCTGAGGTAGGAGGAGCATAAGGTTGAGGCCAGCCAGGGCAACTTAGTGAAACTCTACCACAATTTAAAACAATTAAAAGGGCAGGCCACATAGGTCAGTGGTAGAGTTTCTCTGAGTTCAGCCCGAGTACCTGAGGGGAAAAAACAAGTTTTCTCAGCTTTTTTATTCATTTTTAGGCTAGAGTGATGAATTTAAGGTTCTTAGGTCCTTCATTAGAAGTCAACAGACCCTCATTTCCTTTTGTGCCTATAACTATTTTCTATGGTTACCATTGGGATTATGTGTTGGGCAGCTTTTTCATCACTGCGACCAAACTATCCAACAAGAACAACTTAGAGGAGAAAAACGTTATTTTGGCTCACAGTTTCAGAGATTTAGTCCATCATTAGCTGATCCATTACTCTGGGCTTGAGGTGAGGTAGAACATCATGGTGGAAGGGTGTAGAAAAGAAAGCTCTCAGTTTATGGCAGCTGGGATGCAGAAAGAAAGAGCAAAAGGAGATAGCAACAAAATATATAATTCCCTAGGCACACCTCGCCTGCCTACAGTTACCACCCAGTAATCCATTCAAATTACTAACACATCAAATGGATTCAGTGATTAGGTCACACCTTTCATAATCTAAACATGTCATCTGCTTTTGGGGACACTTCATATCCAAACATAAACAGATTACATAAATCATTTTAATGTCACAAGAGCCAATTTTATTTTGTTTTTATAACCCCATGCACTATAAACACCAATTTAAACAGTTAGCAATTTCACTTCAGTCACATAACTTTATTCCCTTACATCTCTACCCCATTCACTTTCTGTAGTTGTCACAAGTTCATGTCTTTATGTTATATATGTATATACCCATTAACAGATTTATAGTTATTTTATAGGCTTTTGTCCTATAAACTCTACATGAGAATTAAGTGATTTATATACAATTTGTCTACAACATTACAAATTATAGAATTCTATACATTACCAGGAAACTTTATATTTTGTTTGGCTTCATGTTACTGTATAGTCCTTCATTTCAGCTTGAAGGACTCTAAACATTTCTTACAAGGCAACTCTAGCAGTAATGAGTTCCCTCAGATTTTTATCTGGGAAAGTCAATTTCTTCTTCATTTTCATAGGATCATCTTGCCATATATAGTATTCTTATTTTTTTTTCCTTTCTGCCCTTCGGATATATCATCTCACTTCCTTCCAGTCTACAAGGTTTCTTCAGAGAATTCTGATAATCAGATAGACACTCTGTTGCATGAACAAATCATTTTCTTTGCTGCTTTCAAATTATCTTCATCTATGACATTTTATAATTCGATTATAACGTATCTAAGTGTGACTCTTCTTGGGTTCATTCTTGGAATTTACCGAGCCTATTGAATTTATATGGTCCTTTCTTTTCTTAACTTTGGGAATAGTTTGGTTGTTATTTCTCTATATAAGCTCTCTACACCTTTGTCTTTTCCTTCTCCTTTTTCAATTCCAATAATGCATATATTGGTCTGACTAATTATGTTCTACAAGTTCCTTAGGGTCCATTCACTTTTATTTATTAAATTTTTCTTTTTTGCTCTTCTAATTTGATAACTTCTAATGACCTGTCTTCAACTTTGCTGATTTTTCTGCTTGATAAAGTCTGCTCTTGAGCCCTTATAATGAATTTTTCAATTCCATTATTATATTCTTCAATTCCAGAATTTCTGTTTGGTTCTTTGTTTCTTCTCTGTTAACTTTGTAATCTTTTAATGATTTTAATAATGATAATTTTAATTATTTTCCTGACTTTGTTCAATTTTCTATGTTATCCTTTAGGTCACTGGCTATCTTTTTTTATGGTACTGGGAACTGAACCCAAGGGCACTGTACCACTGAACTCATCCTCAGCCCTTTTGCAAATTTTTTTTTTTTAGTCAGGGTCTATCTGAGTTGCCCAGATTTGCCTCAAACTTGCAATTCTCCTGCCTCAGCTTTCCAAGTTAGCTGATGTTACAGGTATGTGCCACCATGCCTGGCAGTCATTGTGTATCTTTAAGCTAGTTATTTAAAATTCTCATTTGGATAAATCATAGATATCATTTCCTTAGGTTGAATTTCTGGAGATTTATTTCATCTTGTTAATTTATCCATGCTTTCCCATTTTGTTGTATGCTTGTGATGTTTTGGTAAGATTTGGACATTTGGGAAATAGCCATCTCTTTGTCTTTATAGTCTGAATTCATACAGTAATAGGTCTTCACCAATTAGCCCTAGAGATTCTAGGACCTCTTAAATGTTTTCTTGGTATGCATGTTTTCTAAGTTTGTACATGTAACTTCCCAATTAGAGAGGATTGCCCATTACTTTTCTTGATCATAAAATCTCTTCCTCCTTTGGGTACCTCTCTGCACTATTTTGGTCTCCCCGGTGCTGTAGAATTCTATAGAGCTCAGCTTTGTTTTCAAAGCCCCTCAGTGTGGAGGTCTCTCAGGAATGTCTCACATGGATGAGAAAAGGGTTGACTGCGGGAGGATGATGTTGCCTGTTTATCCATCAATTACCCATAAACTTATCTACTCAATAAACAAACAAGAGCCAATACTCCTTTTATTTATTTATTTATTTATTTATTTATTTTTATTGTAAACAAATGGGATACATGTTGTTTCTCTGTTTGTACATGGCGTAAAGGCATACCATTTGTGTAATCATAAATTTACATAGAGTAATGTTGTTTGATTCATTCTGTTATTTTTTCCCTTCCCCCCACCCCTCCCACCCCTCTTTACCCTCTATACAGTACTTCCTTCCTCCATACTTGCCCCCCTCCCTATCCCTAACTCTAACCCTAACACTAACCCTTCCCTCCCCTCCATTATGTGTCATCCTCCACTTATTAGCGATATCATTCGTCCTTTGGCTTTTTGAGATTGGCTTATCTCACTTAGCATGATATTCTCCAATTTCATCCATTTGCCTGCAAATGCCATAATTTTGTCATTCTTTATGGCTGAGTAATATTCCATTGTATATATATACCACAGTTTCTTTATCCACTCATCAATTGAAGGGCATCTGGGTTGGTTCCACAGTCTGGCTATTGTGAATTGAGCAGCTATGAACATTGATGTGGCTGTATCTCTGTAGTATGCTGATTTTAAGTCCTTTGGGTATAGGCCAAGGAGTGGGATAGCTGGGTCAAATGGAGGGTCCATTCCAAGTTTTCTAAGGAATCTCCACACTGCTTTCCAGAGTGGCTGCACTAATTTGCAGCCCCACCAGCAGTGCATGAGTGTACCTTTCTCCCCACATCCTCGCCAACACCTGTTGTTGCTCGTATTCTTGATAATCGCCATTCTAATTGGGGTGAGATGGAATCTTAGGGTGGTTTTGATTTGCATTTCTCTTATTACTAGAGATATTGAACATTTTTCCATATGTTTGTTGATTGCTTGTAGATCTTCTTCTGTGAAGTGTCTATTCATTTCCTTAGCCCATTTGTCGACTGGATTATTTGAATTCTTGGAGTAGAGTTTTTTGAGTTCTTTATAAATTCTGGAGACTAGTGCTCTATCTGAAGTATTTTATGGAATACTTTGAGAAGTATTGGAATGAGCTCTTCTTTATAGGTTTTGTAGAACTCGGCTGAGAACCCATCTGGTCCCGGACTTTTCTTTGTTGGTAGGCTTTTGATGACTTCTTCTATTTCAGTACTTGAAATTGGTCTATTTAAATTGTTTATGTCCTCCTCGTTCAGTTTAGGCAATTCATATGTCTCTAGAAACCTGTTGATGTCTTCCAAATTTTCTATTTTGTTGGAGTATAGATTTTCAAAATAGCTTCTAATTATGTTTTGTATTTCAATCCTGTCTGTTGTGATATTTCCTTGTTCATTCCGAATTTTAGTGATTTGGGTTTTCTCTCGTCTTCTCTTTGTTAGTGTGGCTAAAGGTTTATCAATTTTGTTTATTTTTTCGAAGAACCAACTATTTATTTTGTCAATTTTTTGTATTGTTTCTTTTGTTTTAATTTCATTGATTTCAGCTCTGAGTTTAACTATTTCCTGTCTTCTACTACTTTTGGTACTGGTCTGTTCTTCTTTTTCTAGGGCTTTGAGCTGTAGTGTTAGGTCGTTTATTTGTTGAGTTTTACTTCTTTTATTAAATGCGCTCCATGAAATAAATTTCCCTCTAAGTACTGCTTTCATAGTGTCCCAGAGATTTTGATATGATGTTTCTTTGTTCTCATTTACCTCTAAGAATTTTTAAATTTCCTTCCTAATATCTTCTGTTATCCATTCATCATATAATAGCATATTGTTTAATCTCCAGATGTTGGAATAGTTTCTGTGTTTTACTCTTTCATTTATTTCTAACTTCAATCCATTATGATCTGATAGAATACATGCTAGTGTCTCTATCTTCTTGTATTTGCTAACATTAGCTTTGTGGCATAATATATGGTCTATTTTAGAGAAGGATCCATGTGCTGCTGAGAAGAAAGTGTATTCGCTCTTGGTTGGATGGTATATTCTATAAATGTCCGTTAAGTCTAAATTATTGATTGTGTTATTGAGATCTATGGTTTCTTTGTTCAATTTTTGTCTGGAAGATCTGTCCAGTGGTGAGAGAGGCGTGTTAAAATCACCTAGTATTATTGTGTTATGGTCTATTTGGTTTCTGAAATTGAGAAGGATTTGTTTGACATACATGAATGAGCCACTGTTTGGGGCATAGATGTTTATGATTGTTATATCTTGCTGATTTATGCTTCCCTTAAGCAGTATGAAATGACCTTCTTTATCCTTTCTGACTAACTTTGGCTTGAAGTCCACATTATCGAAAATGAGGATGGATACTCCAGCTTTTTTGCTGAGTCCATGTGCATGGTATGTTTTTCCCCATCCTTTCACCTTTAGTCTATGGGTATCTTTTTCTATGAGGTGAGTCTCTTGCAGGCAACATATTGTTGGATCTTTCTTTTTAATCCAGTCTGCCAGTCTATGTCTTTTGATTGATGAATTCAGGCCATTAACATTCAGGGTTATTGTAGAGAAATGATTTGGTTTCCCGGTTATTTGGTTCATTTTTTAAATTTTATTTATTTATTTGTTTGACACAACTTGTTTCCTCCTTTATTTGACAATTCCTTTAGGATAATTCCTCCCTTTGCTGATTTGTTTCTTTGTTTTTCATCTCTTCCTCATGGAATATTTTCTGAGAATGTTCTGTAATGCTGGCTTTCTTTTTGTAAATTCTTTTAGCTTTTGTTTATCATGGAAGGATTTTATTTCATCGTCAAATTTGAAGGTAAGTTTTGCTGGGTATAAGATTCTTGGTTGGCATCCATTTTCTTTCAGGGCTTGAAAAATGTTGTTCCAGGCCCTTCTAGCTTTTAGGGTCTGGATTGAAAAATCTGCTGATATCCGTATTGGTTTCCCCCTGAATGTAATTTGGTTCTTTTCTCTCACAGCCTTTAAAATTCTGTCTTTATTTTGTGTGTTAGGTATTTTCATAATAATGTGCCTTGGTGTGGGTCTGTTGTAATTTTGTATATTTGGAGTCCTATAAGCCTCTTGAACTTGATATTCCATTTCATTCTTCAGATTTGGGGAATTTTCTGATAGTATTTCATTGAATAAATTGTTCATTCCTTTGGCTTGTTTCTCTAGGCCTTCCTCAATCCCAATAATTCTTAAATTTGGCCTTTTCATGATATCCCATAGTTCTTGTAGATTCTGTTCATGATTTCTTACCATCTTCTCTGTTTGTTCAACTTTGTTTTCAAGGTTAAATATTTTGTCTTCAGTATCTGAGGTTCTGTCTTCCAGGTGTTCTATCCTATTGGATATGCTTTCTATGGAGTTCTTAATTTGGTTTATTGTTTCCTTCATGTCAAGGATTTCTGTTTGTTTTTTTTTTCAATATCTCTAACTCTTTATTGAAATGATCTTTTGCTTCCTGTATTTGCTCTTTTAACTGTCGATTGGTGTGATCATTCAATGCCTGCATTTGCTCTTTCATCTCATCATTCAGTGTGTGCATTTGCTCTTTCATCTCATCGTTTGCTTCTCTGATCATTTTAATTATGTACATTCTGAACTCCTTTTCTCTCATTTCTTCTGCCATGCTGTCACTGGGTTTTATTGATGTAACATCTAGATTTGTTTGCAGCATTTTCTTTCCTTGTTTTCTCATATTGTTCAGGTATCAGTGGACCGCTGAGATATTGCAGATTTCCTCTATTGACTTACAATGTCCCTGAAGATTTCTATACATATCCCCCCTTAGCCTTCAGTAGGCTGAAGTCTTGGAGGAAGTTGATAATGCGGTGCTCCACAAGGAAGCTGCCTCTCTAGGAGTGGTGTCCTTCAGGTGGGGTATAATCCCTGCTAATGGGCAGAGGTGCCTCCACTTGTTGACCAATGGTCATCCAAAGGGGACCTAGGCTGTGGGCTGAGGCAAGGCCTGTTTGGGCCTGAGTCTCTGGTTTTACCGTCCTTGTGGGGAAACCTCACCCGGCAGGGAAGACTCACCCGGTGGGGAGGTCTCGCTGGTCAGTTCCCTCCTAGAGGTTCCCCTCAATTTACAGCTACCGCCTGGGCTGGGCTGCCTTCCTCTGCAAAGTTCCCAGGGGCCCGGCCCTACCTCCTGGGCTGGGAGCCTCACCCTTCACAGATGAATCTCCTTAGGCTGCCCCTCCTCAGAGAATCTGCCCGCAGGCCTGGAACCTTCGCTCCGCCCTAAGCCTGTCTCTGTGCGGCTCTTCCACCAAGAAGCCTCCTAGATCCTGGGACCCTGCTCTGCACCTAATCGCCTGGCTATGCGGCCCCTCCTCTGAGCAGCCACCTGGGGCCCCGTACAATCGCTCTGAGTCCCAGAGACCCGCCACACGCCTCTTCCTCCAGACAACCGCCAGTATTCCGGTGCAGTCACTAGGAGTCCAAGAAACTCACTGCGTGCCTCCACCTCCCACCAACCACCCGTAGCCCTGGGCAATCAATCACTCCGAGTCGAAGTGACCCTCCCCGTTCCTCCTCCTTCTCCAGATAACCCCCCGGGTGTTCAGGAGCAGTTGCTCTGAGTGGCTCTGAATCCACGTGACCTGCTGCATGGGTTCTCTGGGCAACCACCCAGAGCTCTGGTGCGGCCATTCAAGACCAAGCGACCCACCACGCTTCTCCTCCAGGCAGCCCCCCTGTGTTCAGGAGCTGTCACTTTAAGTCCAAACAACTCACCACTCGCCTTCTCCTCTGAGCAGCCGCCTGGAGTGCTAATGCAGTCACTGCGAGTCCAAACGACCCACTGCGCTCCTCCTCCTCCTCCTCCTACTCCTCCGGGCAGGCCCCGGTGTTCAGAAGTGGTCTGTGTCCAAACAGCTCACCATGCAGCCCCTCATCTGGCAACCACCTGTAGCTCTGGTGTAGTCACTCCGAATCCAAGTGGCCGCACTCCTCTTCCTCCACCTCGTCCTCAGGGCAGGCCCCGGTGTTCAGAAGCAGTCGTTCTGAGTCCAAACAGCTCGCCGCGGAGCTTCTCCTCTGGCAACCGCCTGTAGCTCTGGTGCAGTCACTCCGAATCCAAGCGGCCACGTTCTTCCTCCTCCTCCTCAGGGCAGGCCCCGGTGTTCTGAGTCCACACAGCTCTCCTCGCCACTCCTCCCCTGGAAGCCGCCGGAGCCCCAGTGGTTGCTCCGAGTCCCAGCGCTGTGCCGAGCGGCCTCCTTTACGGCGCTCCCAGTTGTCCTAGTTCACTGCTCCAGCGGGGGGACGGTGTCTCGCCGGCAGCTCTACTTCACAAAGTTTCCTGCGTTCCGGGACCACCGTCCCATCCGGGACGCCTTCCCAACGGGTGAGAGTCACCCGGCTGCTTTGAGTTGGTCCCAAGTGTCTCAATATCTCCTCTTTTGAATCCTGAGTCCTGGAGCAACATGAAATGCAGCCACCCTCTAGGCCGCCATCTTGAAACCTCCCCCAATACTCCTTTTAAATGAGACGTGGTGTGAAGGGGCTGGCCATACCAGCTCTGGCATCTTACAACCTGGAGTAGTCCAACTCTTTTTGGTTTATAGACACAGGTAAAGGGGACCAAGCCCAGGAGGAGCTTCTTCTGTCATGGACAGGATAGGGTGGAGTTCAGGGAGCCATTCTCTAGTGGAACTAGGCAGGGAACCATCTGATTCTGCTAGATAAGGATGGCTTCCCACATCTCCACCTTTCTAAAAATTGTTAAAATGAAAATTATGGGCAGTTATTTGAGGTTCCGAATCTTGGTTCTGAGAGCTGCTTTGAGTTCCCGGCTCTTGGTTCTGAGGGTATTGCAATCTGACAGCTCAATAGAGCTAACGGCCACAATCATTGTGATTAGGTATTTAACTTCTCCTTGTTGTTCAATCATCCTTTCAGTCTGTTGAATCAGATTCCTCATTTGTTCCCATGATGGCAGGTGGACTGTTTGGTTCACTTTGTTCTTCCTCTTCCATCTCCTCATTGACTTCCTGTTCTCCCTGGAAGTCAGGGCTGATCTCTGTTTCGATCTTCAACAGTTTAAACCTTGGCACCAGGTCCTTCACATTTGATGGCATTTTCAGGTACCCAAGTAGGGCAGAATGCTCCTTCTGAAAAGATACAAGGATGGCCTCTACCCCCACTATTATTGGATCTGGTCCTTTCCATTGTCCTGTTTGTTAATCTTTCCACCAAACTAGACCCAATGGACCTGTCACAGCAGAAGACATATGTCTCTCAGCTACCGCGTGACCTACAGAATCACAATTTAAAAAGTTTAAAACAAATAAAGCATGATTAATGTTATTTTGCGGTCTTATCTCCCTCTTTTTGTTTTTGTAATTGTAGCTTAATAGATGATTGAGCTTGTTCTACAATGTCTTGACCTTGAGAATTATAAGGAATACCTGTTTTGTGTTCAAACAAAATTGGTGGGAAAACTGTTGAAAAAAAGAACTAGTATAAGCTGGAGCATTATCAGTTTTGATGTGTAATGGACAGACTAATACTGCAAAAGCAGGTAGGCAATGAGAAATAACACGCTGAATATTCTCTCTTTTGTAGCCTCCAGTCTTTATTTATTCTAGGGGCTAACACAAGTGTACATCTTAAGTTACATTTAAATATTATTTCTTTTTTAAATGCCTGACAATGGCTATGTATTTGTTTTAATGGTTTTCCTAGGTGTTCAAGACCAAGCTGGTTGAATTGACCTGTCCCTGTCTCCTATGACTTAGCTAAGTTCCCACAGGGATCACTTGTGGGGAACATGAGAGCAGCTTCTTAACTCCTTTAGTGCCATTCACTAGGTAGGGTCTCCTTAATGAGGTGGCTTCCCTTAGAAGCATCAGGAATGGCTCTCTTATCTAATGACACTCCTCTGCAGCAGGTGCACTGATTGGCTTTTCATCCTCTAGAGGTCTCATCCATATCCCTGATTGGGAGGTTGTGTGGCCCACAGATACAAAGTTCCTTAGAGAACTTCTCTTGTTCCATGGATTCAGGCTGGCTCTTAAGACAAGAGCCAAATACTGGGTTTCTTGGTCCCTTTATTTTAGTCTCCATCTCTAAGTTTGATCTTACACATCCAGTAAGCCATTCTCACCAGTCATAAAGTAAGAGTACTAAACTTGAACTTCAATGTCTATAACTTTATAGTTATTTACCACCTTTTATTTAATTGGGGTCTATTTGTCTGTCCTATAGGTGATGCCTTATTAGCTCAAATTAATTTAAATTGTTTGTTCTTGAAGCAGTACTTCTACAAAACATTAATCAGGCAATAGTTATAGCAGTTACAAGGAAAATATGAAATGGAATTAACAACAGTAAAA
Source organism: Sciurus vulgaris (assembly GCF_902686455.1). Taxonomy (NCBI): domain Eukaryota; kingdom Metazoa; phylum Chordata; class Mammalia; order Rodentia; family Sciuridae; genus Sciurus; species Sciurus vulgaris. The sequence continues at coordinate 42,154,053 of NC_136473.1, read as the reverse complement.
ACATATTTACTTTGTGTAATAGCTTTCTTGAATTTTGGCTGAGTTATACATTATAGCCACTGTTTGTAATCACAGTAATTTACAACAACAAAAAATCTTTTGATTATAAACTTTAAATAAGTTGAAGTCTGGCATATTTTGGAGCCATTCTAACATGCAGTAAGATGGGAGGCAGAGTCTTATTTCAGGTAAGGTGGGGCTCTTCACAAATCCTAAGTGTTCTAGTTCTGAAGCTGATCCCTGCCTCCTCTTTAAACATCATTTTACAAAGTTTACATACATTGTTTCCTGAGTCTACATGCGCATCATCCAACACAATATGACATTACATATAAAACATGATCCAAGGACAGGCTGAGACAGCTTTTAACTTTCCTTTCATGTAGCAAAGTAGCAAAAGGCTTTCATGTTTCATGATATTAATCTTTAAGTAAATCAGGTTCTAACTTTTAGAAATACATTTACATTTTTATCCCTGTGGTGAAGGTAACATAAAATTTTACATATATCCTATTGACAACAGGGCCTATTATAGAACATTAAATGATATAAATAAATCCTCAATAAGATTCACATTCTTATAAATTTAAAGTTACCATTACAGACAAGTTTAGTTTGGAGAACAGCAGCTTGATAAATTTTCTGCTTTAAAGACTTGTATACCTGGAAGATATGAACATATTTAATATTAACCTAGTTTAGCTTTTAAAGAAAAAATTTAGACTTTGTAACATAGCATAATACTCTAACAGTTGTTGTTTAACCATAATTGTACAAACTCTAATTTTTAAGACTAATTGTTCTAAAGATAAAACTTAACAGACTCAATGTTAAGAGTAAATTAGTGTTTTAAGGAAATCCTTGTCATTTTAACATATGGATTAAACTTTGGTTTATATCAGCACAGTAGTATTTGACCTTAGAAAAAAATTTAAATAGCTTTAACTGATTGTCTCACATACATATAACCAACTTAGTTACACACAACCTGGTTGAAATTTGCCATTTATATTCACAGAGACTTTCTCAGCACTTACTTAGACTCTCATGTATTTTATCACACAAAGACTTCCCTGCCCAGAAATATTTTTTCCTTCTACTAAATTTATTTCCGTACCTAAAACCTTTTATTTTTCTGTTTCCTATCTGTTGACCCATTTTTGTTCACATTGTGAAACAACTCTTATGAAATTTTTGATTTTAGATAAAGTACTGCATTTTGATGAGATGAAATGTTTTATGTTATTTATAGTACTCTAACTGAAACACAGTTGAAACTTTTGGATCCCTTTGTATATAGAATTGTACCTGTTAGGACTTAACTCTTTGTAGTGTTGTTTTTAGTGATGACACAAAGGAAATTTAAACTTTTTTATTTACTGATCTATGAAAACACCAATAATGTTTAAGTATGTTTCCCCATGGAATTTAAGGAGTTAAGAGTACTCAATGTTATTTAACAGTTAGCATTTTAAGTTTTGTAAATTAATCAGATGTCTCTAACAAACACATTTGAGTAATCCCATACATGTCAAATCTGATTTACTTATTTTACAGTAAAAACCAAGATATGTATTCAAACAGTATTTGCCATCTATTTCCCATTGAAGAAAAGCTCTAGAAACAATTGATATTAGCCATTTTATAGAGAGCAACATTGTATTAGTTTGACCACCTAGAGACTTTTGTGTTATTTTGAAGACATTTTACTTTCATTTGTTTACCCAATTTAAATTGAACCTTAAAATCACATAAATTAAAGGTATCTGGATCCATTCTTAAATTTTAATTCATGAGCACTCATTTTATATCAATTTTGATATGTACATGATATTTGGACGCACGTAAATAGACAGACAACACGATATCAGACAACATGATATACACATAACAGAAAAGCAAAGGCCTTGTAGGTTTTTTTTGTTTTGTTTTGGTGCGGGGAGTCGAACCCAGGGCCTTGTGCTTACAAGGCAAGCACTCTACTGACTAAGCTATCTCCCCAGCCCCCCTTGTAGTTGTCATAGGTAAATCTCCATTGCAGTGTAACAGATGTTCAAACTGTTCAAATTGTAGGTGAATAAAAAATAGGACTGATCAAAAAAAGTCATGCACTCAAAAAATATAGAATTCAAGGGAAAAAAGAAGTTCTGGAAAAATGATATGGCCAGTATGTATTTTAGTAAAGCATCATACAATTTACTTTTTAGTTTAGATTACTTGGAGTCCCCCCCCCCCCTTTTTTTATTGGGTTTGAGACTGGTCTCCTACTGAGCCTGCAGTCTTCTCCATTTACATATCAATGTAAGCCATCACTGAGATCTGCAAGGAGCTAAGAGAGAGACAACTGGTTCCAGCAAAAACTTGATGCTGAGGGAATTTTAACCATTTCTTATTTTTCAGACAGGTTTGTGTCAAAGAATATTCTGAGACCTTAATTTTCCACTACTTTTGAGAATGATGCTAGTATGCTAAGCTCCTTACTGAGATATGCCATTGACTATTGACCTGGTTCATCCATGACTGACTATCCAGTAGTTTGGTGTAAATATTTTTAGAGTTATTTTCCTCTCAGTGACAAACAGGTTATATCTTCTTCCTTAGGTAAGCTAAAAACAGGGGCTTGAAGTAAGGCTACTTTTTGATATTTTATAAACCTTTAGTATGTTTTGGTTCTCACATCAGGGCAGTTGTTCTGTGGTGTACAGTTTTTTAAGGAGACTGTAAATGGGCTTAGCTAATTCCCCATAGCCTGGAATCCAAATCCTGCAGTATCCAGTTGTCCCTAGGAAGACTCTGAATTACCTTATGGTCTGGGGCAGAGGATATTGTCCTATGGTGGTTATTTTTCCTGGTCTAGATTGTGGGTTCCTTGAGAAAGTTGCAATTCTAAGTACTGAACTTGATGGCATAATTAAGCTTTTTGAAATCTTATAATCCCTATCAGCTGAGTTTAGGAACTCTGTAATGGCCTTGATATTTCTCCTATGTGGTAGCACATAGAGGATATCATCTACATATTGGAGAACAATTATGGATGTTTTATGTCTGAATTTTGTTACATCCTTACCTGAGGCTTGTCTGAATAGGTGAGGGCTACCTTGAAGTCCTTGAGGCAACACTGTCCAGGTTAGTTGAGATCCACTATGTGGTTCCTCAAAGGCAAATGGATATTGCAATTAAGAGTCTAGGGTACATAGAAAAAGGCATCTTTTTAATCTAATATAGTAAACCGCACAGCTGCTGGAATTTCAGATAACAGAGTACCTGGATTAAGAACAACAGTGTGGAGGGAAATTACTGGTTCATTAATTATTCTAAGGTTTTGGACTAGGCAGTTGACTTTTGAACTCTTAATTGGGTGAATTGCATGGGTTATTGCAAGGCATTAAAAGTTTCTGTCATTTGAGGTTTGGAATGACCTTTAATAAGCCCTTTTTCTTGTCTTTATGTTCCCTTTCTTTCTTTTCCTCTTGATCTCTATTATTAAAATAAATGGAAGATGCAAACTGGAGGAGATCATCTAGGGTTGATCAGGGACTTATGCCAATTTTGTAATTTCCTCTAAATGTTTCGGGCTGACTGAATGATCTAGAATACCAAGAAGTGAGCACACCCTACATCTCCCATAGGTTAGGGTTCCCTTTGTTCTGTTCTCTCCCCCTTTATCTCTCTCCTTCCTGCTTCCCCAACTAGGCCCAGGAGTTGCCAGTGACATGGCACAAAAGGTGAGAAGCTGATGGCAGGGGAAAGGGCCAAATGGAGAGTCAGGTAGGGGCCCAGGAGAGATTAATCAGCAATTACCTGCCTGCAACATTTTGGGAAGGGTAGTTAGGCAGGTAAATTTGGTGATCAAAAGGGCTCTGGAAACACTGACATTTCAGTCTCCCAGGGGCATTCTCCAACTTCCCAGACTCTGATGGCCTCCATTCCTTGAATTGACCAGATTCTCTATTCTACACTAACTGCCTGTCCTTGATTCTGGCTTCAACTAGAGCAGAACAGTTCAAATGCAAATTTCAGAGGTCCTGTGCTAACTCATCTTCCTTTGACTTTGTTCTCCAGTCCTCTGAATAGAGATTTTGTCCCCAGCCTTCAGTATCTCTTTGTCCATGGGGTACTGCTTCACTTCTCAAAACTTTTTAAATATGTTCCCAGAAGATAATGAGATCCTTGAGGATGAATATTTCTGACTCTTAGATTTGAAATTCATAGTAGTATTTCTAAGTCCTGTGATTAAACCTCCCCAAATCCATAAATCAACATCTTGGTTCAAATAAAATGAAGTTTCTATTACAGTCCAAACTCTCCAAACTGTCTCTACATTTTCAATTGTGCTCCTAGGCATGTTTTTTTTTTTTTTTTTTTTTTTTTTTAATTGCTATAGCCTGTGCCATTGTGCTTCCAATTTCCTACTATTTCTCCTTTCATCTTGGTGCCTGGCCCTGAGGGTCCCTGCCTGAGCAGCAGTGTTCTTTAGTAGGCTTTCCCATCCTCCCTACCCAGGAGCAGAATCCATGCTGTTTCTGGAGGGCTGGAAGCTATGGAGGGAACACACATATTTAAACTAGGAAACTTGACAAGTAATTTCCCCTTCTTAAGTTAGAGATTTTCTCTGAATTCCTGATTAGGATCTTTTCTTCCAGAATTCTAAACCTTTGCACCTATCTCAGCCAAGTTAGTTCTCAGTTTCATACAGGTCACACAGAGGCAAGCAGACCTGTCTGATGGAGTCTGGAGTATTTAACGTGATCAGGTCTCCATTTACATTTCAAGGACTGTAGGAGTTGTGTTCTTCCCATTGAATTTTCACACTTAAGTATTGAATATAGCTGAATTTATTTTTATTTCTCTCTCTGTAGAGAGCAAATTCCCCAGGCTTAACATCACACAATTAAATTCCCTTTCCTTTTTTACCACTAAACTTATTCACATGTGCATGCTTCCCATGGGAAAGGGGCCAACACCTTACCTTTCTTTTTTCTTCTAAAATCCTCTCAAACAGTCGCTGTTCAGACACCAAATGTGGGGGTCTCTCAGCCACGTCCCATGTGGATGAGAAAAGGGTTGTGATGGGCTGAGAGATCTGGCTCCATGAGAATGCTGTAGGCCAAACTATAAGGAAAATGACTAAACAGAACTCCATTTTACTCGGAGACTCCATACTGTGTAGGAAATAAGCTTCTCCCATGGGGACATCCTGCCTCTGTGCCCATCATCAGTTATGTAGCATGACATGTTTAGCAATACAAAATGGCAATTCTTATGTAATGAAAAATTGCTCTCTTTTGATTCCTATTGCTCCTAAACTATGTGCCATACGAACGGTGATTGTGTGGACGTTAGTAACCATTCTTTAGTTTGTATCTAGGTAAGGGTCATTTTGTCCCACTTCCCCCTCTGTTGATGATCTAATGACGTTAGTTTATAATTTCAAATCATAGTAACAGACACTTATGATTGATGTGATATTTGGTATAAAACCTCCTACAACCCTATGGTCGGGGCTGTTCTCCCAATAACCACTTTTGGAGCATTGAGACAGTCAGCTGGCTGGCTTAATAGACTTTCAAATTCAAACTTCTCAGTGGTTATTGATCTGTTCTTAAGTTGCACCCCATAACAAGGGTTAACTGTGGGAGGATGATGTTGGCTCTTTATGAATCAATTACCCATAAACGTATCTACATAATAAACACACAAAAGCTAATACTCCTTTTAAATGAGAGGGGGCATACTGGTCTGGCCATACCAGCTCTGGCCTCTAAGAACATGGAGTTTATTAGAGGCCACGCTTTTATTTATAGACTTACAGGTAAAGGGGGCCAAGACAAGGAGGAGCTTCTTCTGTGATGGACAGGATAGGGTGGAGTTAGGGGAGCCATTCTCTTAGGGGAACTAGGCAGGGAACTGTCTGATTCTTCTAGATAAGTATGGCTTCCCATACCTCAGCCAAAATATTCTGTTGCATCTCAGTGTTTTGAGCCAAGAAAAGATAGATACCATTCCCTTGGGAAGGCCCATATTAGATGTATACATGACTTTTTTATTTTCCTCTGAGGAAATAGCCAGGTGTTGGAAATTTTCTTCCAATCATACTGCATTGCATTGAGAAGTTCAAGCAGCCAAACTGCAACTCATTTTCCTGGAGCTCTTTTTTGGGTTGGCACTTGATTCTGTGCTACAAACTCTTTGCTGATTTATGGAATTTTCACAGAGGCATTTTGAACTGTTTTGTTGTTGTGAAGTCAGTGTCTCCATGAGAGAACAGGAGCTAGGACTCCCTATTCCATCATCTTGCTAATATCCCACCTTCTAAATCTTTATTTTGGTACTGGAAATTGAACTCAGGGGCAGTAGCCACTGAGCAACATCCCCAGCCCCTTTACTTTTTTATTTTGAGAGGGGTCTTGCTGAGTTGTTTGGGTCCTCCCTAAATTTCTGAGGCTGGCTTTGAACTCAAGATCCTCCTGCCTCCGTCTCCTGAGCCACTGGGATTAAAGGTATGTACCACCATGCCCAGCAAACCTTTATTTTTAAATATAATGCAACACAGTCTTCTAGATTGAGGATATTTTGCTAACTTTTCTGCAACTCAAAACCTACTTAACTATTTCAATTGCCAGAGAGTAATTGAATTGAGATGTTATTATTCAACTTCATGGTGATCATGGGAAATCATGATTTTAATACCCAAAACACATTAAGAAAATTCAGGCCAGGTGTAGTGGCACATGCCTGTAGTTCCAGCAGCTGGGGAGGCTGAAGCAGATCATGAGTTTAAAGCTAGCCTAAACAATTTAGCAAGGTCCTAAGCCACCAATGGAGACCCTGTCTCTAAATAAAATGTAAGAAAAGGGCTGGGGCTGTGGCTCAGTGTCTAAGCACCCTGAGTTAAATCCCTGGTACCAAAAAATAGAGAAAGAAAATTCAAAGGAAACTGGGTGCAGTAGTGCATACCTGTAATCCCAGCTGCTTTGGAACCTGAGGTAGGTGGATAACAAGTTTGAAACACACAACAGAGCAAGACCCTGTCAGAAAATAAAATATAGAAAGGACTGGGGATGTAGCTTAGAGGTAAAGTACTCCTGAGTTCAATTCACCCCCAACTCCCTGCATAAAAGGAAGAAAGAAAGAAAAATCCAAGGGGACAGAGCTCTTAGTCCTATGTTTGTTTTTGTTGCTATTGCTGTTTTACACTCAGTCTTCTAAGAACAACCCTAGTTCTAGACTATCTTGCTCTTATCCAAGCTCTACTGCTTATTAGCTGAATGTAGTCTGACCTTTAATATAGAGATAATAAAATTACCTACCTTTTAGGTTTGAGGATTGATGTCCTTAAAATATTGCCTGCCAGAGATAAATATTATGTAAGTTCTTGTTACTGTTGTTGATGTGATTCACACAGAAAAAAAAAAATTATGAACCAAAATATGAATCAAAAATAGATTTTTAGGGTATTATCATTCTGATAAAGAAACTGAAGCAAAGGCAGGTTAACTAATTTGTTAAGGATTCTGGAACTAGAGTATATGGGACCTCAGAGTTTATTTCAAACAGATAAAGAATCTGTATTATTTCTAATCAGGGAAAATATTTTTTAAATTAGAAGATGCTAGTTTTTTTCCATGATAAAAACAAATGCACTAGAACTGCTTTATTTCAACATTCCTTAAGGCAATTTTTAAAATATTTCATAGTATATTTGCAATTCATACCCCCAAAATCTTTAAAAGCTGAGCAATTAAACTGAGGCGTTTGAAGTTGTAAATGACATTATGAATTCCTATTACACAAACTTTCGCCCAGTCCAGGGTTTCCTCCTGTGACCTTCCTGATATTATCTACCTTCTACTCAGAAGGTGTTTCAGTGCCAGAACTACACCAGACCCCTGCCCCCATGTTCAGTCATCTTTCTATTGCAATAATTTCTGGATATTAATAAATGCTTCACTTTTTAAAGTTTACAGAAAAAGAACATGCTTTAAAAATGTTTATGATGAGAATTTTTAACCTATTTGTCCTAGTTCTCCATAGGCCTTCGTGCTATGTGTGCCTTTTAATGTGATGCCCAACACCTTCCCGGCAGGCCCTGCCTGGCACCTGCACAGAGGGTAGGTTTTTTCGGAGGACTGCACAGTGGTCAGAGCCATTGGTCCTGAATGGAGATGCTTCAAAATACTTATTTATTTATTTTTTGTGGTGCTGTATTGGACCCAGGGCCTTGTGCTTTCAAGGCAAGCACTCTACCAACTGAGCTATCTCCACAGCCCAAAAGAGTCTCCCCCCACCACTGGGGCATGTGGGATCAAAGTATTATTAAAAATGTTTGAGCCAGGTGTGGTGGTGCATGCCTGCAAACCCAGTTGCTCAGGAGGCTGAGGCAGGAGGATTGAAAGTTTGAGATCAGCCTCAGCAATGTAGCAAGAACCCATCTCAAAATAAAAAATACAAAGTATGGGGAATGTAATCTCAGTGGTAAAGTGACCATGAGTTGCATTCTAGAAACAGGAAAAATCAAAAGTTTGAATCCAGCTGGGGTTATAGCTTATAAGTACAATGTTTGCCTATAGTTGTGAGACCCTGGGTTTGATCTCCAGTGCCACTAAAAAATAAATAAGTTTGGAACCCCGTGATGTCATGCTGTATCCCAATTTACCAGGAAATGTGTGGTAAGCTGGCTAATGAGTTTATTCATTTGTAATATTAGGAGTACTGAGAGAAGAATTAAAGCTTTGAAATGTTTGAGTATTGCACCCGCTTTACCTGGAGTGCATCTGAAATAAGATGTCACTGTACCTATCAATTTAAGCAAGCTATGTCAGTTGGGAAGCTTTCCTAGAGGAATGTTGCTGTCCATTTTCATGACATCTGTTTGCTTCATGGTATGAATAAATATATCTGTGAGATGCACCCAAAAAATAGATTTTTAATGTGTGGAGAAAATTAAGAATTTATTAAAATCATCCAGGTGTAGTGGCACACTCCTGTAATCCTAGCAGATTAAGAGGCTAAGGCAGGAGGATCACAAGTTCAAAGCCAGTCTCAGCAAATGCAAGATCCTAAGCAATTCAGTGAGACACTGTCTCTAAATAAAATATAAAATAGGACTGGGGATGTGGCTCAGTGGTCAAGTGCCCTTGAGTTCAATCCTGAGTACCAAAAAATAAAATAAAAAATAAATGTATTAGAATCATTCTCTTCTCAAGAGTCCTTGATTTTTTACTTATATTAACAGAGATGAATAGCATACAGGTCAAATTTCACTTATACTAATAAGAAGAATTTATAAATAGAATAGTGAGACAGTTGTGTGTGCCCTATTATATTTTATGTAAATTAATCCTGAAATTATCTTACTTCGCTTAGTATAATGTGGTGGAATAGAGTCACCAAAAATGATGTGTGAAATGAAATAAAAGAATGGATCATTTGGTGTTAAAAACACATCTAAAGTAGATTGAAATATCATCTTCATTTGGCAGATGAAGAAATTGAAAGCCAGGTACTGTGATGCACTCCTATAATTCCCAGCCACCCAGAAGGCAGAGGTGGGGGAATCACAAGTTCAAGGACAACCTCAGCAACCTACTGAGATTCTGTCTCTAAATAAATAAATATAAATAAATAAATAAAGCTGGGGATGTGGCTTAGTGGTAAAGCATCTTTGGGTTCTATCCCCAGTCCAAGAAAAAAAAAAAAAGAATGAAAGTTCCCTTGAGTGGATAAACAAGATCATATGACTAGTAATTGTAGATCCAGGATCCATGTGTGACTCCTTAAGCATGCACACTTCATGGTTAAGAAAACAAGACTGTCATTATCAAGGAATATTAATTTTGTTTCATACCAGGGATGACCTTAGAGTGTCATGCATGCTATGCAAGTGCTCTACTACTGGACTACTGCCCCAGCTTTTTCAATTTTTCTTTTGTGACAGAGTGTTGCCCAATTGCTGAGGCTGGTCAGCAATTTGCAATCTTTTTGCCCTAGCCTCCCAAATGACTGGGACTACAGGTGTGAATCAACATGCCTGGCTGTTTGTCTCAGGTATTTTTTGTCACAGCAATGGAAAAGCTGACTGACACATAGCCTAAATCAGACTACTTCAGAATGTGATTGTTTTCAATAAAAATGGGGAAAGAAATTGGCTTAACTCAAGATACAAATACCAAATAAAATGAAGCAAAGGCAGGCACAGTGACACATGCCTAATCCAGCTACTCAGGAGGCTGAGGCAGGAAGATCCCAAGTTTGAGGCTGACCTTGGCAACTTAACACAACCCTGTGTCAAAATATAAAATAGGCTGGGGATATAGCTCAGTGGTAGAAGACCACTGAGACATCACATTTGGAACCTTTTTAATGATCTCTTCCAGGCCTACACTTCCTATGTTGTGACACTATCAATGTTGTTCCTACTATGACAGGGCTAACCTTATGCATGAGTGAAACAGTGTGTGGCAACTTAGAAACACTCAAACTGTTTATCTCCATTATACCTGAAATTTTAGCAATTGACAATAATTTGTTTGGGTTAGGAATTATGTCTTCAAAAATTCTTTATTAAAAGGAAGATAGAACAGAGAGAGGGAACATGACAAAAAGTAATGTTTGTGAAAAATTATATTTTACATTTTAAGACTTTCTTTGGGGAATTAGAAAAGACATTAATTGACTTGGAAAGACCTGTGGTGGAGCAGATTCCAGTTTAAAGAAGAGGAGGTATTGTCTCGAAAAGACATACACCAAAAGGCTATAATGACTCTCTGAGTGGTATGATTGTAGGTAATGTAAATACATTCATTTGCTTATACAAACACATAGACATGACACATGCACCCCTGTGTTTTGGAGTTTTTCTGCTGTTAATGTGCCCTGTTTGCCAATGTATATCAATGTGTGTGTGTGTGTGTGTGTGTGTGTGTGTGTGTGTGTGTGTGTGCACCTACTGGGGGTTAAACCCAGAGCTGTATGCATGCTAAGCATGTACTTTACCACTGAGCTGCACCCCAACCCCTCCCCTCTTTTTTTTTTTGAGATTGTATCTTGATATGTTACCCTAGCTGAGTTCAAATTACTGCGCTTAAGTGGTCCTCCTGCCTCAACCTCTCAAGTAGCTGAGAATACAGGCACCTGTCACTGTGCCCAACTTCAATTCTTACATAAGTCAAAAAGAGAAAGCATTGAGTCCTCAAGTAGGTTGTAGCACAAGCTGCATAAACAAAGTGTTCCAGAGATGGTTTGTGGGGAGACATTTTAGCATAAGAGAACATATGCAGTCCACAAAAGATGCACAGTGGAATCTCAGAGATCTAACTCCTGGCAAATTTAAGGTAAAAGTTTAACATCAGTTTCCCCTGAGCAGGCTATTGATCTTACACATGGTATAATGCACTGCTAGACATTGTGCTGTGACTTTGTTTTGAGTGAGGGAAGAATTTCACTACATGAAAATCAAATGATGAGGATGTTTGGCAGTTTATAGTTGAATTCTGCTCAGCATGACTATAAGTACATATGCCATTTTTCAAAATCTGTGACACACGGAAAAGATTTGAAAAGATTTCATCCTCAGCACAAGTAAACAAAGCAAACTGTACAAACATATGCCCAAAGAATCTGGAACTCTCCTAAAAGAAAGGCCACCCACATAAGTGCTTTGTTCAAGATCACCACAGTCTCATGCCTAATGATTTGCTAATGACATACTTGTTTCAAAGAAATACAATATCAGAATTGCAATACAGAATGATAGGCAAGTTCTTAAGATAACCACTTATGAAATACTCTGAAATAGTAAAGATTATCCTCCTTTTTAATGTTATTATATACAATATTTCACCTTATAATTTTTCTTTTTTTTTTTTTTTGTTTTTTGTTTTTTGTACTAGAGGATTGAACCTGGGGCACTAAACCACTGACTCACATTCTCAGCCCTTTAATTTTTTATTTTGAGAGAGGGTCTCACTAAATTGCTGAGGCAGGCTTTGAACTTGTGATCCTCCTGCCTCAGCCTCACAAGCTGCTGGGATTATAGGTGTGTGCCACTGCACCCAGCTATTTGTTTTTGAGATGGGTTCTCCCTAAGTTGCCCAGGCTAGTCTTGAATAATCCTCACTGATCCTCCTGCTGCCATCTGCAAGTATCTGGGACTATAGGCATGCACCACCATGCCCAGCTCAACGTTTCACTTTAAGGAGTCCACTGAAACCTAAGAAGGAATTCATTTCATCAAACACATGTAGAATACCTATGATGTTTCAGCTGCTGTGCTGGGTTGGGATATGTGTATGCACTATGATCTGTGAATATAAGGGCTTAGGTTTTCATGGATGGAACCAAGGTCTACATCATATTGGGATGCCAGCTAACACATGGGAGGGATGGCAAAGTGAGGATGGGGATGGGAAGGTTTGGGAGAAGATAATGCTGGAACCAAGTCTTGTCGGAGGGAGTAGAAGGGAAGGCATTTCAAGCTGACACAAAAGCGCAGAGACATGCAACAGTCCAGAGTTTAAATAAATGCAAATTGTTCCAAAAGACTGACCTGAACTTCTACTCTGGTCAAGATGGAATAACAGGAATTGGATTTACTCTCCCATCTGAAATAAATAAGAAAGACAAATAAAATGAATAGAACTTGAGAGCGTATGTTAAGTGAAATGAATCAAACTTGGAAAGTCAAGGGTCATATGTTTTCTTTCATATGTGGAAGTTAGAGGGGATAAAGGAAAAGAAAGAGTTGGGGGAAAGGATCTTATGAAAATCAAAAGGAGACCAGTGGAGAGGAAATGGGGCCAGGGGGAGCGAGAAAGGGACAGAAAAGGGAAATACTGGGGTACAGTATTGATCAAATTACATTATTATATATTTGAATATGTAATAGCAAATCCCACTAGTAAGTATAATTATAATGTACCAATAAAAATATGGAAAATGAAGAAAGAAACAAATATATACAAAACAATGGGTTTTATACCAGGAGCAGGGGACAGTGATTCCTGAAAGAGGGAAAACAAATGAGGTCATCTGTGTGTGATTCTCTTAGCCCAACACCTAGACAGAGCTTCCACAGTGATTTAGAAAGGGGGAAACCCAGGTGAAGCTTGAGTGTCTGGGCAGGCCATGGCACCTAGAGCTCACATGGCAAAGTAAGGAGAAGAGTACTTCCCAGAGCAAGAGAGAACATATGCATTCCAAGGACCTTCAGAAAGGCCCCTTAAGACTTCTGCTAAGTACTATTCAGTGCATAAATTTGAGAACATTACTGATGGCTGAAGAAATAACCACAGGTTCAGAATGGAGGGAATGATCCTTGAACAAAGAACAATCTCACTCACAGAGCATCAGCATTGCCACAAGACTGGAAAAATTAGCTCTAGAATAAAGGCTGTGTTCATCTGGTCTAATGAATCTTTTTAAAAGCTTTGAAAAGATTAAGTCATTTCCAAGTAATATAACTGCTTCCCTAAATAAAGCTCAAGAAAATGGCTGTAGGAACAGAAAAATATTCACCACCTAAGAAGGTAAAATTCATAGTAGCTGGCAATCAATTAAAAAAAAATACTGGGCATGCTCATATGTAGAAAAATTTAATAAAAAGTAAGAAAAACAGACCAATACAAACAACCCAGAAATAATACACAAATTAGTCAAAGATCAAATTAGTAGACAGACATGACTATAGTTATAACTGTTATTTCATATGTTTTACAATCTAAAAGAAAGTTGAAGTGTGTTAAATAGAGAAATTGACAATATAAAAATAATTCCAATTAAAAAAACAATGCATATTGCAAAAGACATGCTAGATGGGATTAGCAACAGATTAGACATAGCAGAAGAAACAAATAGTAAAGTTGAACTCATAGCAATGAAAATAATCCAAAATGAAGAGAGAAAAAATGTTGAAAATAAAATGAAGAGAGCATTAGTGAGTTATGGGACAACTTCAAGTCACATTGTACATTTGTCAACTTGGTATCATTACAATGAAATACCTGAGACAGGATACTCATAACCAAAAGATTTATAGTTCACAATTTTAGAAGGTCAAGTTCAAGATTGGGAGGCCAAGCCTTTAACACATATGGACCTTTGGGAGACACTCATCAAAACCATAGCACATTGGTCTCTGGGTAGACATCCTGACCATAGATGGGCCAGTGAATTTCTTCCTTGGGAGTTTGAATTTAGGACCCAGAGAGAATCAACTAGCTTTGCTGTGGGAGCCTGAAGCAGGAACATGAAAATCTTCTTTTTCCCACCATAAAGACTGAGAAGCAGAAGTCATCAGTCTGTAACAGGGGAAAATAGATCAGACAAACAGAGGAAAGTAGACATGTACTCTGGAATGACAAATCATTGAATTTTCTGGGTCTTAGTTCCAGCTTTTCCAGAACCCAGTGCTGTTATATAAAACAATGGGTTTTATACCAGGAGCAGGGGACAGTGCTATTAAGCTGCTCCTCAAATTCCATGAGATAAGTTTTTTTTTTTTTTCCACATAAATAAAAAGGCTTTAACATGTATGGAGAAATGCATTTAGTTTGGAACATTGTTATACATTGGGGGTGTCTCTGGCCATTTGATGTAGAAATGTTCACTAGGCATCTGAAGTTCACAGAACATACATGTACCCAAATGTACATTTTGTAAGGGATCCCACGGAATCCACACCAGACCCAGGAAACCACATAAAGGAGTTTATTAAGCAAACAGAGTGTCTCCCTGCAGGGTAAGAGAGAAAATGAGAGGCAAAGAGAAAGGGCGCGTGCAAGAAAGTGTGAAAGCCAGGAGGCTAGAGAAAGTGAGGAGGAGAGACAGAAGAATGAGCAAAGATGGCGGGGCAGCTACAGTAAAGCAATTGAATTCCGCCGGGGTAACAGGGGACCAATATCGGAGAAGAACACTTGCAAGCTGACTGATGAACCAATAGCTAGCTAGGATGTTCACAGATTGGTTGGGAGGCAGGGAAATGGCTGTACTGGAAAGGTCAGGGGGAGCAGCTTTATACATTACACATTTGTTCTCTCCATCTCTAGGTACCACATAGGAAGTATGTAAAATTGACAGTGAGGGCACATGACAATGGAGACAAAAATGAAATCAAGGATGGTAACAGGGTGATATCTGTGCAGCTATCTGTCTTAATCACCAGGATGCAGGCAGTTGTGACTGCACCCTCAAAAGCCAATACAGCGTAAACAGGACTGCTGGGCCCCTGTGCTTATCGAGGTTGTTAAGGAATATTTGTCTGAGAAATGTGCAGCTGCCTAGAAACCTTATCTATCAAGGACAGGGGGGCCTAACTGCAACTCATCTCCTGCACAGTTCACCCCTTCCCTCCTCCCTTCTTCCTCTAGGACCGTTCAGTTCTGGTGGGACCCAATGAGAATCAAATAGATTGGCAGGACCCAACCAGAGGAGGACTAATGTTTAGCTGTTCAAATGTTAACCAATTAAAAAGAACACTGTAAAACTGTTTGCCTTTCATTATAAAAGCCTGCTGAACAAAGGCTCAGGGCCTCTTAGCATCACTGTTTACCAAGTGCACGGAGGACCAGGCTCAAGCTTGCTAATAAATGACTCTTTGTTGCTTGCATTGATCGTGGTCTCTGGTGGTCTTTGTGGGGTCTCGAGCCGTTGGGCACAACAGTACCTGGACAAAAGCCACATTAGAGAGACAAAAGTAAGAGGATCCAGGGAAAGAATTCAGGAAGGAATGTCTTCAAAGAAAGGATGAGAGAACATAATGTTTATGAAATCAAAGGATGGGAGAATTTAAAGAAAAAGAAAATTGATAACATTATCAAACTCCTGAAGAACTAAACACATTCCTGAACCTTGATTAGCAACCACCAACTTTATATACTTCTAACCTTACTTTCTTCTTTCTGTCCATATTTACCACATCTGAGTCCGTACTTCTCTGTTTCTGATGTCAGAATGCTGACTTAACTATATTTATTAGTCTTTCTTAGGATTGGTTTTGGTATTCATGATCTTACATTATTCTACTGATTCTATACATTATTCTGATTAAAGACCCAGTCAAAGCAGATCAGCAGGGAAGGGCTAAGCCATTTTCCCCCAAAAGATAAATTTTGTGCCGATACTACAGGTGAATCAAGGAAGGAACTTGAAGAGAATGTATGGTCTTAGAAGAGGAAATTGGGCCTCATCAATCTTTTAAAGCCTTTCTAGGAGGCTCATGCGCATATGGACAAAGGCTTATGAATAGTGTCTATTTAGAGTTTCAGAAAGCCTTTTACAAATTTCCACACAAAAGGCTGTTTTCAAAATTGAAACATCGTGGTAGGATGGAGACTGGTGTCATGCCTGGGGAAGTTGCTGAGAGACAAGAAACAATGGCTTAGGATGAAAGGGCTTCTTGGAGGGAGGCATGTAAACTCAGACCTTCCCCTGTGACTATCATTGTTTAGGATTTTTATGAATTATTTAGAAAAGGGAAGGTATAATGATACCAAGTTCTTCCAGTTATGAAAAAGCCCAAGTATATGGGAATAACCCAGAGTTAGTTAGTATGATGCTATATATACCCCAAAGACATGCCCCAATTCCTGCCTCTTCCAGTCTCGCCCTACCTGCCTCCAGTTACCACTCAATTAATCCCATCAAGGATTAATTCACTGATTAGGTTAATACTCTCAAAACTCAATAATTTCTCCTCTGAACCTTCTTACATTGCCTCATTTGTGAGCTTTTTGGGACATCTCACATCTAAACCACAACAGCCAGAAAGTTGAAGTATTGTTACTGGGATACCACAGTTGCTTATTCCAGGAGCCAGGATTGGGTGTTTGTTGGGGGGGGGGGAGGAGTGAGCCTCCCAGGACTACATAAGCCCAGAATAAAGGAGTTATTTCCCAAATAGATGGTGCTCTGAAGGGAGGGGGGCAAGAAAGAGAAAGAAGGAAAGAAAGAAACTAGCTTCTTTCTCTATGTAAAGCTGTCTCAGGCTGACTTCCAGTTGTGGTAGCAGTTTATTAAGTGACTCCTTATGGTGCCTGCCCTCTGGTGTTCATGCCTTTGTATACTTCCCTCCTTTTCAATATGAGTTGGACTGACTTCTAAAGAGAAGAATGTGGCAAAAACAATGGTATATCATTTCTGATATTGGGTCATAGAGACTGGGTTGTGTCTTGGATGCTTTTAACTTTTCTGGCTTTTTTTTTTTATATACTGTTCACACTGTTGGGGGGTGAGGTATTAAGTATGGAACCCAAGGGTGCTTTATCACTGAGCTATATCCCCAGCCTTTTCTAGTTTTTTATTTTGAGACAGGGTGTCACTGAGTTGCTTAGGGCCTTGCTAAATTGCTGAGACTGGGCTCAAACTTGCAATATTCCTGCCTCAGCCTCCTGAGTTGCTGGGATTATAAGCATGCACCACCATGCCCAGCAAATATTCACCATCAAATGTTTGGTCCTGGGAAAGTCAGCTATGATATTGTTAATCCTCTGGAAATAACCATGTACAATAAGGTAATATTTATGCCAGCACCATGGCACATGTAATTACTGGTGATTTGGTAGGCTGAATCAGGAGGGTCAATTGTAAGTTTGAGGCCATCCTGGGCAACTTAGCAAGATCCTGTCTTGACATAAAAAAATTAAAAGGTCTGGAATATAGCTTAGTTGTAGAGCACCCTTGGATTTATCCCAGTATCATAAAACAAAACAACAATAACAAAAATCCCCACCCCTACCACCAACAAAAAGGGCTTGTGCTATGGTTTGAATACATCCCCCAAGGTTCATGTGTTGAAAACTTAACTTAAAATGCCTAAATGTTAGGAAGTGGGGCTAATGAAGCGTTCACAAATGAGTTAAAGTTGTTATGAGGGAGTGGGTTGGTTGTAAAAATGAGCTTGGTGCGCACTCTCTCTCTTTGTTTGCTCTCTGGCCATGAGTTAACTTCCAACATGTTATGACAGCAAGAAGACCCTCACCAGATGCGGCCACTCAATCTGGAATTTCTAGTCTCCAGAACTGTGAACCAAACAAAATCCTATTGTTTATAAATTACCCAGTCTGTGGTATTTTGTTATAACAGCATAATATGGACTAAGAGAGCATGTCTGCTAGGGTATTATGGGAAAATGGATGGAGAAATTTTTACCAAATTTGGAGATGTATTTGGGGTGATGTGACATTGAAAATACAGGCTGTTTGTTGTACAGAGAATTTGTATTGGAATGGGGAGGATTCTAGGAAAACCAAGGAGATGGGCAGGCCTACTTGAGGAGTTGAACATGACAGACCTGAATGCATGGTGTTCATACTAGCTAAGACATCAGACATCCAGGTGTTGTGAGGACTAAATTAGATCATCTGTGTTAAGTGCTGACCTCAGTGCCCAGCACATTCAGCTTCTTCCATCCATTTTGCCACCAAATTTTTATAGAGGGACTACTGTATACCACATAATCTGCCAGACAGATTCTGAGAAAGCAGCAGTGAACAAAACAAAACAGACAATAATCTCTGCCCTTCCAGGGCAGACAGAGTAGGCAATCATAAAAACTTGTATTATCAAATAAAACATGAAAAACTTTTAACTCAAGAAACATACCTTTTTTTGACATCTAGTTCGGCAAAGTGTTTCTGAAGATCACGTAGCAGGTGTGTTCCAAGAGCATAGAAAACGGGCACTTTGAATAGATTTCTGGGGTTGGTGTAAATTGGTACAGACCTTCTAGAGGGCAGGTCCACAGTGTGTATCAAAAGCCTTTGCTCTCTCAATTTCACTTCTCCAGACTTATCCTAAGGAAATTTTCATGGATCACCCAGAGATTTCTGCTTGAGAAGATATCTAAGAGACTCAGAGCCTGAGCAGTGGAGTCAGGCCAGCCTGAGTTGACACTAAATCCAGTTCTGCCATCTGCTAGCTGTGTGACTTTGGGTTAACTAGCGACTATCAGCAGCTGATCTTGGGCAAGTGATTCACAGGCAGGATGTTCCTCATCTGTAAAATGGAGATAATAATTGCATTTACCTCATGGGAATATTGATAGGAATTAATGCAAAAGTGCACATAAAGCACTTTAGCTTAGTGCCTGATATATGGGAAGGTTTCAATGTACTTGAACAAAAGAGGAAAAGAAAAAAGAAGTATAATAAGCCTGGCTTTATTTACAATGGTAAAAAGTAGAATAGAAAATCTTAAAGTGATTTAAATAAGTACAGAGGAGGAGTACCATCCTGTTACAAAATAAAAATCATGGTTCGGATAATGAACGACGCAAAACTGATCACAATATATTGTCAAGTGAAAAAAGTTGGCTATAATAAAAATACCAATAAAATATAATCCCAAATTTAGAAAAAATATAAAAGACTAAGCTAAAATACTTTGCACAATAAACATATGTTGCAATTTAAATAAACCCTACTTATTATGTGTATACGTAGACAACACACACATACATATTATTAATTCTTTTTGCCTTACTGGGGATTAAACCCAGGGGTGCTCTACTACTGAGCTACATCTCCAGTCATCCTCCTGGCTCATCCTCATGAGTGGCTGGGATTGCACACATGCACCAGCAGGCCCCAATGTACATTTTATTTATGGCAGACATATACAGGTTTTGAAAGTCCAGCGTTATTCTACATTCTTATAAAAATCCCGGTTTCCTATGGGAATAATTTTTCTCCCCTCTGAGGGCAGGGCAGTTTTGGCTCTCGTCTCCCTTCTCACAGAAACCAAGAAGCTTTGATCCCCAAGGCAGTGGTACAGGAATAATGGCACTTTCAGAGGGCAGTGTTCCTGTGGGCGGGTCACCGGTGGGCGGGGCCAGCTTGTGAGACTCTTCTTACAGCTTCTGGGCTGTTCTGGATTCTTTGACCAGCCCATCCAGCGTGGTCTTTTTCATCCCACTGTGTTCATGGGCCCCTCTTAGTCTCCCAGTAACTTCTTTTCTGCTTAAATTTGCCAGAATATATTTTTTTTGTTTTCCAACCAACAACTATTACTAATAAGTTATTTTCAGTGACTGGGCGATGAATAAATCAAGCTGCACTTAACATAACCACTGATGAAGAGCCATTCCTTGCAGGAGTAAACTAACCCAAGTGAAGCTAAGATGGTTGGGAGGAAATGCTCAGTGACCTGGATGTGACCAAAGGATACCATACATCTGGTTGGAAACTGGAAAATCCATCAAATCAATGTTTAAGGGGTGTATAAGGGCATAGTGAGCTAAGGTAAGTACAGAGTCAGCCAAAGTAGAAGTGTGGGCATTCTGGGCTGTGACCAAATCGTTACAGCTGTGGAGAACGCCAGGAGAGTTATGCTGTTGTGAAGTTTCTCAGTAGAGCTATTCATAGGATTTCAGAATAAATATCATGGTGTGTATGTTTGCACATACACACACTCCTTGCAGGGGTGGGGAGGAATGGTCTTGATGTTTCCTCTGTGCCCAGGCTCAGGGATCTAGACTTCAACCTATTTAGTAACCAGCATCTTTTCATCAGCCCTTCTAAGAAGGGTCTAAGATCTCCTCTTCTGTAAGAGATCTGATTAAGGATCTGGGGCAGTTTTCCATCTTCAAAGGGACACAACTGAAAGATGCCAAGTCTGCTTTAACCTGTTGGCTATAAAACATTTACAATGAGGTCTCCTGAGGGAAGAAAAACCCATTTTGAGTTAATTGTTAGAGCCTCAAACTGTGGGCCTTTGTTCATTCTAATTCGCCTACTCTACATAAAACAAAAGTTCGTTTTCAGAGCATGTGGAGGGGGTCTGTACACCATTCCAGTTATTGTATCAAAAAAGCTGCAGGCCTAAGTGTTCTATTCAGAGAGCAAATAATATATCTGAGATGTTAATGTGGGTGTTTTCTGTCTCTCATACGTTGGTATCTTGTCTCTCTCTGTCAAGAAGAATGGACATTTACTTGGGATAGCTTAGATGTTATTACAATACTTCATTTTAAATTTCAAATACCTCTTAAGTAAGTGGGAGAAAAATAAGCTAATGTTTAAAATATTTTAAATAGTTACCATAGATTCTAATTTTATCTTCAAAGGTAACATTTGAAAGTTTAGTATAATGTTAATATTATTCTGGCAAGCTAATATGAATTGAAGTACATGAAACAAATATTTTGTTGTACATCATGAAACACAGTCATAACAAAATACATAAGACCTTATAGTGCTGAACTAAATTCTGTGTACATTTTCCTTTAAAAATTGCTTCTCCCCCAACACTATTGAACCCATACATTTAAAAGTGCTCGATAGTAACTTTTATCTTATATGTATTTTAACACACTTTCATAAAACATTTCTCTTAAAAAAATTTCAAAATTTGGAAATATTTATTTGATGAAAAAAAAAGTGCTTGTTTCAGAGACTGGGTGGGTTTGTTATCATATAGACAATGATAAAGAAGGTTTAACTAAAAGAAACCCTTCAACTGTAGAAAAACATTGCTCGCACCACAGATTAACGAGAAAAAGAACCAAAGAGTTGTCTTAAGGTTTACAATGACATTCATTGTTTCATAAGTGAGCAGGCTGAATTCCAGGCTCGGTCAAGAACCCAGCACTGGCATTCCAAGCCCTATTCAAAAAGCCACTCCATGACTCAGTCAATCTGAGGCCTGAAATGTCAAACTCTAGGCAATTTGTTTAAAAAAATAATAGGTCGCTCTGGCCCACAGTTCCAGCAATCCCCAGTACTGGAGCAAGGGGCTCCACACAATGCAAGGAAGCAGGCTGGATGTCCCAGGAGCTAGAAAAATTGGGTGAAACAGGAATTCCCCACCATCTCACTGAATGTCCTTTCCTCAACATGTGTTCCAGCCAGATGTCACAAGGGCTGAGCTAACAGTTTGTGTTTGGCCTCCAGAAGGTATTGTGTCTACAACCAAGAGTCCCTTGGTCTCTTTTCTGGTCTAGGGTCAGGCTGGCAACCATGTGCTCTGAATGGACAATCAGATGAGTCAACACAGTCACCCATGCAGCCACTCGCCCTGGCCAGCAGTTGCATGCCCTTTGGCCTGGCCTGAGATGCCCCTGGTCAGTGATGTTCCTGGTCAGCATCACTTTATTGCTCCAGGATCCATCACGTGGCCCTACCTGCAGCCTCTTCAGTCAGAATCCTGCCCTGGTGTGCCTGGTTGATGGTCTGCTACAGAGTCCCTCTCATGCAGGCCTGCCTCCCTGGGGATCCTCCCCAGTAGTGTCCTGATGGGACTGCAGACAATTCCCACCTTCCAGAACTTAGGATCCCTCCTTCCTTGCACACACACCTCATCTCCTGCTTTTGCCACCCATGGGTGTTGGAGCCCATAACACTGGTTCACTTCCCTTTTCCTTGTCCTTAGGAACAGAGGTGAGGACCCCCAGTGAAACCCAAAGAAAGGATGGCCAAAAGGAAGCCAAGGGAGGAAGTGGAAGAGAAAAAGCAGGAATAGGAGGAGGAAAAGGATGAGGAGAGCCAGGAAGAAACAGACATGCAGCAGGACAGTGGGGAAAGGGGTACTGCTAGCCATGGGTAGGTAGCACCAGCCAAGATTCTGGAGACCCAGGGAGAACTCACTGTTTTGCAGCCCAATCCTGGGCCTCAGGAGGAAAACACCCTCCATGAGAGGGTGCAGTGTATCCTGGGAACTTGGACCTGGCCACCCGATGGTCCCAAATTGGCACAGCCCTGCTGCAGGTGTGCTGCCTCTGGGGCAGCCTCATGCAGAGGCAGCAGAGCTCCATGAGCCTGCTCCATGCAGTGTCATGTGCCAGAGAAGAGGGCCAGTGAAAGGCTGGGTGGACACCATCTGCCCCACTGTCCAGGTTCCCAAGGGACAGGCAACAGGGTGCAGGGAGAAAAGTCTTCTTTGATCCATCTGGGAGCTGTTCTCCATTCACGTCAATAGATGGAGGTCCACACGAGAGTGAAGCCCATGCCAATGACCATGCTGCTGCCAATACAGAGGAATCTATGTGAGCTGACCTCACTTCCCAAACTTCCTCTTGTTTCTCTGGATAAAGACTGTGGAAAGCTGCAGAAGAAGGTTCTGAATTCAAAGAAGAGCGTGGAGGATGCACACAGAAAACTCAGAGTTCAGCTGAGGCCATGACAGCCTGAACTGCCACTCATCCAGGCCCCTTCTATCTAACTACCTGTGGTTCCAGCAGGAACTGCAGACACACTGACACTTGTCAGATGCCAGCTATTCCTGCCACCTTCCCATTGGCAGATCAGGCTGCTGGGCCCCTGATCCTGTCTGTCTCTTTCCCTTCCCCCACACCAAATAGTGATGGGGGATCCCTAGTTGTCTTCCTTTGCCTCTTCCCACTGGCCCTCATTCTCACGTTAGGTCCTAGTCCTGATCCGAGGGTTCTGGCCAGTGAGAGTCAACACCCGACTCATTTGGCAAGAGCTGCAGCAACTCCCATTTCATACCTCCCAACACCTATCCCAACACCTATCCCAGAACGCTTCTCTCTCAAACCTATGCCCTGAAAAATGGAAACTACAATCCCCATGTGCATACGTTATCCTCCTCTTCCTTCCCTCCTCCTCCATCTTGAGTTCCTTCCACCAGCAATCTCTATTAGAATTTACAAGCCTCTAACTCTGGCAAGGCTCTCTCCAATACATCTGGGCTTCAAATCTGGCAGTCAGCTACAGAGCTCAAGGTCACTACTCCATCTTCAAAGGTGGTAATCTTCAGGTCTCCCCCAGCTCGAAAGGGAGCTGCTGCCTATTCCCCCAGGCGCACCAGCCTAGGCAGCAGCAGGCAGCCAGCAAAAAGGACCAATCTCCACTGGCCCACCTACACTTAGGGCCTCCTGCCCCAACCAATCCAATTTTCACATCCCTGTGTCCCAGAAATCACTCCCCAGCCTGCCTTTTGTAGCACATATGGGCAACATGGAAGAGCTTCTGTACAATGCCCTGCTACTTTTGTTCCCAGTCATGTGTCATGCACTGGCCTCCTTGCCAGCAGGCAGAGCCTCTGCACTGCCATACTCTAAGCCTGTCACAAGAATGCTATGAATGCCACCATATCATCTTCCTGGCTCTACCTGTCTCCCCACACCACTTGAACCCATATTCCAGGTACTCCTGTTGCTGGGAAGCTCCCACCCAGGATTGGCTTGGGTCCCCATCTCCACGAGTTGCATGCACTATGGGTGTGGGGACTGGGCACACTCTCCACCACCTGAACAACACTGGTCATAGCCTTCAGTTCATAGCTAGGGCTCCTAATGAGCAACAACTCTTTAGGCACTGGGAAGCATAGCAGGGGCTATAGGCTTAACCTCTGCCACAGCTCAACTGGTGAGTTGCACAGAGCAAAGCAGCCAGGACTTGGGGATATTAAATTACCAGGGATTCCATTTGGCATGCTGTTCAGACCCAGTCTTGGTCACTCTGGATCTGAAGCACAGAGGACACAGAGGAGAGCTTTATGGGCATTCAGCTTGACCCACCTGACTTGACAGCTAGCCTGGCTGAGCTCTGGGCATTTTCCCTGGGCTTGGATCTGGCTCAGTTCCTTTTCCCCTGCACCAATCTGCCTCAATGGCCTTCCTCTTTCTCTGATGATGAATATAAAATTCCATTGTTTCTAATGAACCGTCAAATCCTGCATTTTCTTGCTCTTTGCTGAGACATGGAGAAAGAAGAGGCATGTTTGTGAGGTGACTTGTGGCACCAAACCCCCTGCAAATATTCTCTGACCAACGGACAAAGATGCGAAGTATTTACCTTTAGGACAAGGCTGGCCTAAAGAATAGATCAGGTGGTAGGTCAACTAACACAACAGTCTCTCTAGGTGTTTGTTAGACCACATTACTGTGCTGACTTTTGAAAAATAGTTGTATCAAAATAGAAGGGACAAACCACAAGTTCCATATACTTCAAGAATAGCTTTTGTAGGCTTTTGTGTGTGTGTGGATTCCCATGAAACCCTTCACCCATTTAACAAAATGGACCCGTCTCTTACTCCAAAAGGTGCCTCATGCCCCTTCCTGTGTCCTAGCCTTCCACCTTTCTCAATGTTTCCTTTCCATGGCCCCCAGGCAGGTGCTGATCTAATCTGCTCTCACTAGAGGTGTGTCTCTATTCTTTAAAAGTGTATGTCAGTGCATTAATACAGTATGGGCCTCTTTGGCTCCTTTCACCAAACAGAATGATTTGGAGAGGAAGGTACAATCTGTGTGTATCAAACCCTGGTCCCTTCCTTTGGCTGAGATGGGTTCCATGGTTCAGGGGTAGGATGGTGAGTTATTAACTCAACTCCTGGTGGAGGTCTGTGCTAGAGTTTTTAATGCTCAATGATAAAGTTGGTGTGAATGTTCTTGTGAAAGACTTGGATGAACACAAAGGCAGAGAAGGACTGTGTCATATGCTCCGTTGAGGTGTCACTTTTCAATGTGCACACTTCCTGCCTGCTGGAGGGATGGTACCCCTAACCACTCACAGCAGTTCCAGTCCCTACACTTTCTGACCAAACAGACAGTTGAAAGATAGGCTGCGCCTTAGTTTTGAGAGGATCTCTCTCAGTATTGAAGAGGGACTGTGGAGAAACAAGAACATGATTGGAAAGTCCAGTAATTGGTTCAAAAGGTGTGTTTACTTATATATGTTACTTCCACTGCCTGCAGACACATAGAAGAAATTGGCCAAAGACGGAGAAGGACTAAAGGATTGGAAACCTTGCAATTGCCTTCCAAGTGCTTAGAGTAAAACACCTGGGTGGCGGTAATAGACCCTCAGTGACGATGGAAGGAGGAATGCATGAGTCAATTGTCTGTTGAGAATGTTGTGACGTGACAGTTTCAGGAAATGCGTATGGATGGCTTCATCCAGACCTTTCCAGGCAATGCCATTCCCATTCAGCTACTAAAAAATACAGTCTCATTTTCCAAATGGTCCACAAAAGAGCACTTTCTCCTGTAAACAATCTCAAGAATAACTCTTAGTGAACTCTGATATGGCAAGAAATGAATGAACAATGATGCAGACCTTTTCATTTTTTAAAATTACTGCTTCATAGTTAAAATCCGGTTGTGGGAAGTTTTCTTTTATCATCTTCAAAACCCACCCCACAGGTAAGGATGATTTCCCCCCTTGCTTAATACCAATCCTGAATCCTGAGTGGTTCCTCAAGGAAAGTTGAATGCTGACATCTGTGAATGCTGAGATTGCTCTTCTTCTATGGAAATTCCAGATTTTGGAATCAATGGGAGTTTTTTAATTTCAAAATGACAGACCAGGGACACCAGATTGTGCGTTCCTCCGGAAGTCATATTTCTTTTTGTCATTTTATTTTTATTTGTTCTTTATAATTATACATGACAATAAATAAATGTATTTTGACATATTATACTTACATGGAGTGTAAATTTCCATTCTTTTTTAAATTTATTTTTATTGTAAACAAATGAGATACATGTTGTTTCTGTTTGTACATGGAGTAAAGGCATACCATTTGCATAATCATACATTCACATAGGGTAATGAGGTTTGATTCATTCTGTTATTTTTTTCCTTCCCCCCACCCCTCCCACCCCTCTTTTCCCTCTATACAGTCTTTCCTTCCTCCATTCTTGCCCCTTTCCCACCCCCATTATGTGTCATCATCCACTTATCAGTGAGATCATTCGTCTTTGGATTTTTGAGATTGGCTTATCTCATTAGCATGATATTCTCCAATTTCATCTATTTGCCTGCAAATGCCATAATTTTATCATTCTTATAGCTGAGCAATATTCCATTGTATATATATATACCACAGTTTCTTTATCCATTCAATCAATTGAAGGACATCTAGGTTGGTTCCACAGTCTGGCTATTGTGAATTGAGCAGCTATGAACATTGATGTGGCTGTATCTCTGTAGTATGCTGATTTAAGTCCTTTGGGTATAGGCCAAGGAGTGGGATAGCTGGGTCAAATGGAGGATCCATTCCAAGTTTTCTAAGGAATCTCCACACTACTTTCCATTGTGGTGGCACTAATTGGCATCCCCACCAGCAATGTATGAGTGTAACCTTTTTCCCCACATCCTCTCCAACACCTATTGTTTGCTTGTGTTCTTGATAATTGCCATTCTAATTTCGGTTTGATGGAATCTTAGTGTAGTTTTGTTTGCTTTTCTCTTATTACTAAAGATGGTGAACATTTTTTCATATATCTATTGATTGCTTGTACATCTTCTTCTGTGAAGTGTCTGTTCATTTCCTCTAGCCCATTTGTTGACTGGATTGTTTGCATTCTTGGTTCTTTTGAGTTCTTTATATATTCTGGAAATTAGTGCTCTATCTGAAGTATGAGTGACAAAGATATTTCTCCCACTGTGTAGGCTCTCTCTTCACATTGCTGATAGTTTCCTTTGCTGAGAGAAAGCTTTTGGTTTGAATCTATCCCAGTTATTGATTCTTACTTTATTTCTTGTGCTATGGGAGTCCTGTTAAGGAAGTCTGATCCTAAGCCAACAAGTTGAAGGTTTGGACCTACTTTTTCTTCTATAAGATGCACTAGAAAAAGAAGAACAGAAGAACAGCAAAGGTATTTCCCGTTAGCCGAGCTGCGCACATGCGGCCTGAAAGGAAATTACGTCTTTTCTGAGGAGTGGAGATCAGTACCTCAGCACCGCGGTGAAGGCGTCTCTCCGGCATCATGTCGCACCTGCCGATGAAACTTCTGCGTAAGAAGATTGAGAAGCGGAACCTCAAATTGAGGCAGCGAAACCTAAAGTTGCAAAGGGCCTCAGATGTGAGCCTATCAGAAACTCAAAATGGTGACATGCCTGAAAAAACACTGAAAGTCAGAAAAGTAAAAAAATCCCTGAAGCGTTCTGTGACTGTAGGCTTGCCAGAAGTGCAAAATGGAGATAAGTCTGAAGAAATAGTAGAAAATGTAAAAGTTAAAAAATCCCCCCAGAAATCTACCATATTAACCAATGGAGAAGCAACAACACAGTCCCCCAATTCAGAAACAAAAAAGAAAAAGAAGAAGAAAAAGAGAAAAATGGTGAATGATGCTGGGCCTGATGCAAAAAAAGTAAAAGTTGAAGAAGGCACTGAAGCTCATGAAGAAACAGAAAACAGTGTGGAAAAGCCAGTTGATGAGGAAGAAGACAGTGAAGGACCCAGCCTGCCCCTGGGACTGACAGGAGCTTTTGAGGATACTTCATTTGCTTCTCTAACTAATCTTGTCAATGAAAACACTCTGAAGGCAATAAAAGAAATGGGCTTCATGAACATGACTGAAATTCAACATAAAAGTATTAGGCCACTTCTGGAAGGCAGGGATCTTTAGCAGCTGCAAAACTGGAAGTGGTAAAACCCTTGCATTTCTCATCCCTGTGATTGAACTCATTGTTAAGTTAAAGTTCATGCCCAGGAACGGAACAGGAGCCCTTATTCTCTCACCTACTAGAGAATTGGCCATGCAGACTTTCGGTGTTCTTAAGGAGCTGATGACTCACCACGTTCACACATATGGGTTGATCATGGGTGGCAGTAACAGATCTGCTGAAGCACAGAAACTTGCTAATGGTATCAACATCATTGTGGCAACACCAGGCTGGCTCCTGGACCATATGCAGAATACCCCAGGTTTTATGTATAAAAACCTACAATGTCTGGTTA
Organism: Sciurus vulgaris; assembly: GCF_902686455.1. NCBI lineage: Eukaryota > Metazoa > Chordata > Mammalia > Rodentia > Sciuridae > Sciurus > Sciurus vulgaris. The sequence goes on along the minus strand of NC_136473.1, from coordinate 42,125,415 downwards.
TCGATGAGGCTGATCGTATCTTGGATGTTGGGTTTGAAGAAGAATTAAAGCAAATTATTAAACTTCTGCCAACACGCAGACAGACCATGCTCTTTTCTGCCATACAAACTCGGAAAGTTGAAGACCTGGCACGGATTTCTTTGAAAAAGGAACCATTGTATGTTGGTGTTGATGATGATAAAGCTAATGCAACAGTGGATGGTCTTGAGCAGGGAAGGCAGAAGCAAAATAAGCGTACCACCACATTCTTCCAGTTCTGCAATGCAGATTCAGGGATATTATTGTGTACAGATGTGGCAGCAAGAGGGTTGGATATTCCTGAAGTTGACTGGATTGTTCAGTATGACCCTCCAGATGACCCTAAGGAATATATTCATCGTGTGGGTAGAACAGCCAGAGGTCTAAATGGAAGAGGGCATGCCTTGCTCATTTTGCGCCCAGAAGAATTGGGTTTCCTTCGTTACTTGAAGCAATCCAAGGTTCCATTAAATGAATTTGACTTTTCCTGGTCCAAAATTTCTGACATTCAGTCTCAGCTTGAAAAATTGATTGAAAAGAACTACTTTCTTCATAAGTCAGCCCAGGAAGCATACAAGTCCTACATACGAGCATATGATTCTCATTCTCTGAAACAGATCTTTGATGTTAATAACTTAAATTTGCCTCAGGTTGCCCTGTCATTTGGTTTCAAGGTGCCTCCTTTTGTTGATTTGAATGTGAACAGCAGTGAGGGCAAGCGTAAAAAGAGAGGAGGCGGCGGTGGATTTGGCTATCAGAAAACCAAGAAAGTTGAGAAGTCCAGAATCTTCAAAAATATTAGCAAGAAATCATCGGACAGCCGGCAGTTCTCTCACTAAGATAGTTTCCTTTCATCTTGAGTAACTTTGTTCTGAAAGTTTTTTTCTTTCTCTAACAAAGGAATTTTTGTAGCCTTAGATTCTTCTTGAGCTCTACTGTGATAAAATTGTATTTTAATTTTAAGTACCACACAAAAATAATTATATAATTGTTTTAATATAATTCTTATACTTTTTGGTATGTGAAGATTTTTATTGTATGGATTGCTATGCTCGGTTGCTATAGAAAGGAACATTAGTATGCTGATCCAGTAGTAGTGATATGGAAAGTAGTTTGGGTTTATTTTTTAGTTTTGTTTCTTTAACTTTAACCATATTTTGGAACCCCTTCTGAAAATGTTGACCATGTTCAGCAGATACCTAAGAAACACTTTAGGTAAAAACATTGCTTTTATATATTCCCAATTTTAAAATGATGAGCCTTTCTCCAGTTGTTATTTGCCATTATTACTTGAATGAAGTGCCCCTAAGCAATCTTCTCATTGTGGAGTGAGGGAGAAAATTGAGATTTTGAACCTCACAGCAGTAGAAATGTAATATTCTGTTCTTTCATTTCGTAACTTAGCTAAGGCCTTTTTTAAAAAATAAATAAATAAATAAAGGTAATCCTCATTTCAATTTATTGCAAGGTGATTTGGAGTTTAATAAGCCCTTCCAACTCTGCAGAGAACTTAGAAGTCAAGGCCAACTATCAATAGACTCAAAACTAAGTCATGAGACATAACCCAGCATACATTGTTAGTTTCTTTGTGAGGAAAAAATTACCTCTTCTAGATCCTTGAAAGAAAAGATACATTTGCACTGAAAGCTGAAAATGAACTGAGATCAGAAAAAATAGCAGTCAGCAATTTAGTAAGTTGGGATATTTGTCATAGGAGCACTTCATTTTCTAGTGTTTTGTGTAGTACATAAGTACAAGGTAGTTTCATTTTATAGCAATTCAAAACCAAAGTTGCTAGCAGCGTTTTGCTGTTGTGCCAGTTAATATTCATAGTCTCATTAAATGTAATTATGCAGAGAATATCAAGTGGAGAAGAAACGGTTGGATAAACAACATTACAGTAGGAAAAGGAAAGAACAATGTTCCGCCTCTAGGCTTGGCTACTGTCACCCTGGCTGGATCTCTTGGGTTTCAGACCTTGACTGCTGGGCACCTGACTGGCTTCTTAGATTCCTAACTCCTACCATTTAGTAACTTTCATTCCTCAATGCCATTTGTTTGTTCATTTCAGAAATAATTATGTTTAAAAAAATACAAAAGCAAAGGGAAGAATATTTAATCACTGGACAGAAATTATAATGTTGATACTTTTGTATGTAACATTCCAGGTTTTATATGCATGTTCATACATTTTAATATATTATCAAGTAAAATCATCCTCTGCCTACTACTTGTAAAAAAAAAAAAAAGAAGAAGAACAGCAAAAGTAGTAGAAGACAGGAAATAATTAAATCAGAGCTGAAATCAATGAAATTGAAACAAAAGAAACTATTCAAAAATCTACAAAACAAAAGTTGGTTCTTTGAGAAAGTAAACAAAATAGACAAACCCTTAGGCACACTAACAAAGAGAAGGAGAGAGAAAACTCAAATTACTAAAATTTGTGATGAGAAAGGAAATATCATGACAGACACCACTGAGATACAGAACATAATGAGAAGCTACTTTGAAACTCTGTATTCCAACAAAATAAAAACTACCAAAGACATTGAAAAATTTCTAGAGACTTATGCTCCTCCCAAACTGAACCAGGAGGACATACACAATTTAAACAGATAAATATGAAGCAATGAAATAGAAGAAGCCATTAAAAATCTACCATCGGAGGAGGCAGCGGCGGCGGAAGAGGGCGGAGGGTAGTGGGATGGGGGTCCCGCGGCAGCGCTGAAACTCCGGGTGGGCGTCCATGGCGCTGCTGCACTGACAGGGCTGGGAGCAGCCTGCCTTCCGCTCTCACCAGCTCCGAATAGCCGGTCCTTCCCCGGGGAGTCAGTTCCTCCCCGGGCCCCTGAGCCATGCCCATCTCGGAGGCCCCAGACGAGCCAGGTATAAATTAATTAGAAAGCAACTGAACAATGGAGCCAGACATCATTCGAATGTACTCTTCATCCCCACCACCTCTAGACAATGGAGCAGAGGATGATGATGATGATGAATTTGGAGAATTCGGTGGATTTTCAGAAGTCAGCCCTTCTGGCATAGGGTTTGTTGATTTTGATACACCAGATTATACTCGTCCCAAGGAAGAGTTTGTATCTTCAAACCATTTTATGCCAATTTATGATTTCTCAGAAAACGTAGATAGCCTTACAAGCTTTAAGTCCATTCAAAATGGTAATGATAAGGACATCACTGCTGAACTTTCTACTCCTGTGAAAGGTCAGTCTGATGTTTTACTTTGTACCACCAGCAAAGAAATTATTTCATCTAAAACTTTAGATACTTCTACTGATGGCATGGAAGGTCCAGGAGATTTAAACAAAGTAATAGAGCAGAGACAGAATGTTGAAACACCTGAAAGTTTCTCTCCAGGAGATTTTAGAACTGACATGAACATTGCTCATCAAAACAAGCAGTTAGAGAACTGCAATGGTGAAAAGCCTCCTTGTCTGGCGATTCTAACAAATGGGTTTGCAGGGTTGGAAACTAAATCCTCAGGGAACAGATGATCTAGACAATGTAGCTGATTCAAAGGGACGAAAGCCTTTGAGCACTCATAGCACTGAGTATAATTTAGACTTTGCACCTAGTCCTGCCGAAGAATTTGCAGATTTTGCCACATTTTCCAAAAAGGAAAGGATACAACTAGAAGAAATAAGATGTGCAGTTTTAAATGAGAGAGATGCTCTAACCATTCAGGAAAACAACAAAATTAACAGAGTCAGTGAACTGAATTCTGTAAAAGAAGTGTCTTTGCTTAAAAGTTTTGATGATAAAGGAGACACTGATGGCAAGGATCAGGTGTGTGTTTCAGAAATAAGCATAGCAACTAACAGAAGTTTCAGTGTTGAAAAACAAGGCCTTGCAATGCTACAACAGGATGATTTTTTAAATTCAAGCAATCAGTCAAAAGTTTGGAGTTTGGTAGATTCAGCTGATAATTCAGAAGCCATTAGGAGAGAACAATGTAAAACTGAGGAAAAACTACATTTAGTTACTTCGAAATATGCTGACCTATGCATGGATTCTATTAAAACTTTTGATGCTGATGAAGTTGGTTCTTCCAAAGAAGAAAGTAGAAAGTTTACTAATTCCCAAAACCCAAACATTGGTCCTACAGAAGAGAATGTTTTGGATGATTCCATAAGTGTAAAAAATGGTGATAGTAGTAATGAATTTATGACTTGCAATGATACCAATGAGGATGATTTTGGTGACTTTGGCACAGCCAGTGGCACCACTCCACCTTTCATCACTGGTACTCAAGATTCAATGAGTGATGTCACTTTTGAAGGTTCCTCAGAGCACTTTCCATATTCTAGTGAACCGGGTGATGACTTTGGAGAATTTGGGGATACAAATGCTGTTTCTTGCCTGGAGGAAGTGATATTTACTGATTCAGACATGAAACAGACTTCTGATAGTTTATCAGAGGAATGTCAGTTGGCAAGAAAGTCTAGTGGAACAGGCACTGAACCTGTTTCAAAACTGGAAAATGGGCAAGATAGTGAGTTTGGAGATTTTGATTCAGTGCCAAATATTCAAGATGACTGCAGTGCTTTTCAAGACTCTGATGACTTTGCGGACTTCAGTTCAGCTGGTCCTAGCCAAGTTGTAGATTGGAATGCTTTTGGGGATGAACAAAAAGATGGTTGTTCCTGGGCTGCTTTTGGAGATCAGCAGGCTGCTGAAGCTTATCATCAAAAGAAAGTCTGGCAGTCACATAGGACAGATGAAAATGTCGATACTCCAGGAACCCCCAAGATACACAGTATCCCTTCAGCAACTTCCAAAGGAGCAGTTGCTAGTGGCCATTTACAGGAATCAGCCACTTCCATTCAGACAACTTTACTAAACTGCCTGGAACGAATTTTTGAAGCATGTTTTCCTTCCATATTTGTCCCTAATGCTGAAGAGAATGTTATATCCCTGAAGCACTTGCTGGAAACAAGCACCTTGCCAATAAAAACGAGAGAGGCCTTAGCTGAAAGCGGAGAACTGCTGGATGTGTGGACTGAACTACAGGATATCCATGATGCACATGGCTTGAGATATCAGTGGGGCGGCTCCCATAGCAACAAGAAGCTTTTGTGCTCCTTGGGAATAGACACCCAAAACATTCTCTTCACGGGCAATAAGAAGCAGCCTGTTATAGTGCCCATGTATGCAGCAGGATTGGGCATGTTAGAGCCCACCAAGGAACCATTGAAACCACTCTCTGCTGCAGAAAAAATCGCTTCCATTGGTCAAACAACCACCTTGACACCAGAGATGAACACATGTACATCTGAATAATTCCAGGTGTGGATCCAGAGTTGTATGAATTAACAACTTCTAAGCTGGAAATCTCCACCTCAAGCCTCAAAGTGACTGATGCGTTTGCAAGACTCATGTCCACAGTAGAGAAGACAAGCACATCTACCAGGAAACCAAAAAGAGAAGAGCACTTGAGTGAAGAAGCTATCAAGGTGATCGCCAGCCTACCTGACTTGACATTCATGCATGCCAAGGTTGATGTTCCCAGCCACATTGACACCTTCCACCAGCTCCCAGGATCAAGCAGACTGATAACTGATGTGAACTGGACAGTTTCAAATGCTTTCTCTCCTCTTTTTTTCCCTACCATCAAAAGCATACCTGCTCTAATTAAAGAAAATTCAAGTTCAGCTGATTTGTTGGTAAGCCACACTAGAAAGGTATACATAGTAATGTGTTGAGGGAGGGGGGAGGGGAAACAGAATGAAGTCAGATAATGCCAGTAGCCACCAGGTTAAAATGGTCTGGGACGTGATCCTGTCTAGAGCTTGGAGATGCACAAGGACATAAGAGTGATTTGCTCTGACACCCAGCTGCTGCACCAGTTACAACCAGGCTTTGCAAGCTTGCACCTACTGTATAACTTTGGCTCAGTTGATGTCCGTGCATCTTCAATCAGAATCTATATATGAATATGTGCACATATTCCTTAAGTGCATATAATTTAGAACTAAAAATCTTTACGGTTAGATGAAACATCAGAAATAGGAGAGAATAACACCACAGAGGAATAGCTCAGCCTGAACAGTGTGGCAAACCCAGCCAGTAGATCTCATGTGGTTTCTTTGCTCCCTTGTGTTCGTTGGGTACGGTTATGGCGTTTGCAGGCTTGGAGGTGAAGAGCTGAAGGTAACTGGTGCTGGAGAGAGGAGCCTTATTTTTTATTATGGCAGCTTGCTATTTTTGTAACATGATGATTGAGTTGAACACAATCAAAGTACAGTAGTAACTGATCTGCCCTTGTTCCTGAATGAGTGAGCAGATGATTAAATATTGACACTAGCATCCTGGAGCGTATCCGAATGAGCAGTGTTTGGCAGCTGCCTCTGTTGAAATGATGCTGTGTTTTGATTGTGGTCTGGGGCTTCAGAGCGCTGCTTGGCCTCTCCTTTCTTCCATGGAGAGCTCACCATTCAAACAGGACAGATTTGGCAAAATGCTGGTTAGGTTGAGTCTTGCTTGCCTCCACTTGGTCACCTGTGTATGAATCCAATGGTTTTGTTTTGCTTTTTGTTTTTTGTTTTTTTTTCCTGGCCTCTTTATATATTTATATATATATATATATAACAGTTTTTAGCTGATATTCATGAAGAGAGTGAGTACTTGGAACTGTGCCGCCAATGAAAGGAAATCCTAAGGAAGTACATTTCTTTACAGAGCTGTGTCATGCCATCCTTTGGGCCCTCTGCTGGAAAAGTAGAATCAAGTCTCAAATAATTGCCTTTTTAATTGTATCCTCTAGTATTATAGATGTAGGACAGTACTGTATCATACTCTGTGAATGTAAAACCTCTTGTACCTGCTTTATGATACGTAGTAGTGACCATGCTTTATCAGAGCTGTTTTTAATGACGTTACTCTAGAATGTTTTCTTTTCAGATGATGATTGAGAAGCTAATAAAAAAAAATGGTGCCAGGTATCACAACAGTAACAGAATTTTGCTGTTTTCTCGGGTTTTGTTTTGTTTTTTTTTTTTTTACCACCACCGCCACCTCCCCCCCCCCCCCGCCAGCCCCAGCCCCTTTTTTTAATGGAGTGTGCTGGATGTCTCTAAAATTTTGTTCAGATGACTGCAGAACCTGGAAAAGCTGTTGCTGCTATTGATGCATAACATACTGCTATTATTGGTCTTTTTATATAAATATAAAAATATATATATACATATATATATAATTTGAATTTTTGGAAACTTTAGCTGTGCTGTCAACTTTGGAAAAAGTATCCCAGTTTACCGTGTGAGTTGGCATTGTACAGAAATTAACAGCCATATTGGTCTAGAAACGTTAAACTTAATTTTTTTCCATTTGTACAGGGGTAACGCACTGTATTAAATATGTAAGGTCTTATCTATGTGGGTTTGATTACAGAAACTAATAAAATATTCTCTAAATAATGAAAAAAAAATCTACCATCCAAGAAAAGCCCAGGACCAGACGGATTCTCAGCCGAGTTCTACAAGACCTTCAAAAAGAACTCATTCCAATTCCCATTCTTGTGATTGTACATGATGTGGAGTCACACTGGTCATGTATTCATATGTGAACATAGGAGAAATTATGTCCAATTCATCCTACCATCTTTCCTATTCCCAACCTCCCTCCCTCCCTTCCCTTTCACAATGCACTTCTATTCTTCCTCCCACCCACCATTGTGTGTTAGCATCTGCACATGAGAGAGAACATTTGACCTTTGGATTTTTGGGACTGGGTGACATGATACTGCAATAAATGCACAGTCCTACCAAAATGAATAGACTGGGGAAAACAGGAGATTGTGGAAGTCATCAACCCCTGACAGGTTTCCATCCATTCTTGGAAAATAGTACAGGGAACAGAAAGCTGATGGATAAAATCCTTAAGAACAGATTTGTCTAAGGGAATGCCACCCTGGAGCAGCCTGAAGAGGTGGCAGAGTGCTCCAGGAGCCACCCCTGAGCAGCCCTGTGCTGCCAGAGAAGGGGCCAAGAAAGGGCTGAAAGAACACCATCTGCCCAGCTCTCCCAGAGGTCAGGCAACAAGGTGCAGTGTGAACAGCCGCCTTTAGTTCCATCTGGGAGCTGAGCTCCACACATAGCTGTAGTTGGAGACCCCACAAGAGAAGGAGGCCCATGCCAATGGCCCTGCTGCTCTGACTGCCATTACAGAGGAATCTGCCTTCCCTCCTAAGTACCCTCTTGGTTCTCTGGGCTAAGACTTCATCATCCTGCAAAAGAAGACTTGGGTTCAAAGAAGAGCAGCAGCTTGGAAGATGACACCATGACACTGTACCTCAGAGGGTACAGTGAAGAAGGTGGCAACCTGCACCACAGTTGAGCCTGTCCCTTCTTCCGCACCTGCTATCCCACCCCATGAAACTTTCCAAATGCCAGCTGTTCCTGCCACTTCTGAATTTGCAGACCAGGTGGCTGGGCCCTACTCCTGTCTGTCTTCTTTCCCACACACCTAGTAGTGATGAGAGATGTCTTCCTTTGCCTCCTCCCACTAGCCCTCTTTCTCTTTTTACTCACAACGTGGCGATCCTCACCAGGGAGTCAACACCCTACTCATGTGGCAAGAGCTTCAGCACCTCCCCTTCCCACCTGCCCACACCTCCTGTCTGAGCCCTTTTCCCTCAAGCCTATGCCCTGCAGAATGGAACCCCAACCCCCCTTGTGTAGATCCTCCTCCTCCTCCTGCTCTTCTTCCCTCTCCCACTCCTTCTCTAGTAAATCTTCCACCAGCCACCCCATGAGCATTGACACTTCTAAACCTGAGGTTCTCTCCAACCACCAGAGCCAATGAATCTGTGCTCCTAATCTGGCAGCCAACTATGGAGCCCAAGGTCACTGCCAGGGGCACTACTCTGCCTTCTAAGGTGGTGATATTCAGATTTTCCCCCAGTCCACAGGAAGTTGCTGCCCTTTCCCTCAGGTGCACTATCCTAGGCAGCACAGATTATAGCAAAGGGACCAGTCTTCACCAACCCACCTACAACTAGGTTCTTCTGCCCCATCCATGACAATTTTCACCATCCCTCTGTCTGAGGAACCACTCAACTCTGCTTCTGGGAACTTCCATGGGCAACAAGGAAGAGCCTCTCTGCAATGCCCGGGGCTTCTCATGTTCCTGATCATGAATGCTGTGTTGGCCTCCTTGCTAGCAGGCAAAGTCTCTGCACCATCATCTTCCAAGCCTGCCACCAACCCTGCTATGGATACCACCCCTCCTTCCAAGCCCATCAACTTCTAGTCTCTTCTTATCCACAACAACCCCTGGGTCCACATTTCAGGGTGTTTCCTGGTTCTGGGAAGCTCTCTCCCATTAGCAGCATTGCCTCAGTCCTGTCTCCACCAGTTGGCATGCACAGTGGGTGCAAAGACAAAGCACACATCTCCACCATCCAAGCAGGACAGGATCCACCCCTCAGTCCATAGCTTGGGCCCCACATGAGCAGCGACAGCACAATTGTATCTCTTTGGGCAATCTTGGAACTCCAGCACAGTCTATGGGTTCAAACTTTGCCATAGTTAAAGTGGTGAATTGGGTAGCAAAAGGCAAACAGGACTTGGCGGTATGACATTACCCCAGGTACTATGTGGCATGCCAATCAATGGCCAGCCATACTTTTCCCAGAATCCAGCTGCTGTGCACCTGGGCACAGCCACCAAGAGTGGCTAGGTTTTTGGCACTGGGTGGAAATGCTGTGTGGATGGTGCTTCACTCTCTGACAGCATCACTCCCAGCCTGAGGCCTTCTTGGGTCCTGTGGCCCCCAGGAGTGGGAGGAACCTTGAGTTTGGCCTGCACCATTGGCCCTGGGCCCCAAACTAGAGCCTATTTAGACCACACTGGATCTAAAGCACTCTGTAGTGTATGGCAGCAGACATCCTCATGGACACTGTTTGACACCCTCCTCCATGCTTGAGTGATCTGAACTCTGAACCATTTCCTCTGGTCTTGGATGTGACTTAGTTGCCCATTGCTAGTTCCTTTCTCCCTACCAAAATACCTAAATGACCTTCCTCTTTTCCTGATGATGGTCATAAACTCCTGTTGTTTCTAGCTCATGTGTCTCAGTTCCTGAGGCTTCTTTGCTCTTTGACTAGATGGTGGTGAAAGAAGTAACATGTGCAATTCACAATAGCTAAGCTATGGACCCAACCCCTAGGTGCCCTTCAGCAGATGAATGGATAAGGAAAATGTGGTACATATACACAAAGGAATATTACTCAGCCACAAAAGACGAATGAAATTATGGCATTTGCTTGTAAATGGATGGAGCTGGAGAATATCATACTAAGTGAAATAAGCTCCCCCCAAAAAAAAGACCAAATGTTTCTGATAAATGGATGATGGTACATAACAGGGTGGGTGGTAGGGTGGGGGGCAAGAGAAGAATGGAGCAACTTTGGATGGTGTAGAAGAAAATAGGGCAGGAGGGGGTGGGGAAGGAAAGACAGTAGACTGAAACAGAACATATTGCCCTATGTGTATGTATGATTACATGAATGGTGTGAACCTCCATTGTGTACAACCATAGAAATGAAAAGTTGCAACCCATTTGCAACCCAAAATGCAGTCTGTAAAAATAAAAATTAAAAAAATAGAATGGATGAACCATGAGTTTCATATACTTAAAAGAATATGATTTCAGGTCTTGTGAATGCACATTCCCTTGAAACCCTTTACCCAGTTAAGAAAGTGGACCTGCCTTTTACCAGAAAAAGATTCCTGTGCTCCTCCTGTGCCATGCCTTCTAGTCCTCCTCCATGCCACCTCTCCATGTCCCCAGGCAGGTGACCTGCTTTCCATCACTAGAGATATGTCACATTTTGGAAAGGTATGTGAATGAGTAATAGAATGTGGTCTCTCTGGACCCTTATATCAAGCATAGAGATTTGGAGAGGAAGCCACAATTTTGAGGGTCAAAAGCCCTTTGTTAGGCCAAGTAGGTTTCCATGGTTCAGGACTACCATGGTAAGTTTTTTCAGCCAGGCTTGGTGGATATCTGCATTAGAGTCGTCAGGATTGTTGTTGTTGTTTTTGATGTTTGGTTTTGGTTTTTACCAGGGATTTATTTTAATTTTTAATTATTTTTATTTTTTTCTTTAAATTTTGAAACAGTGTCTATGTTGCTCAGGTCCTAAGTGCTGAGGCTGGCTTTGAATTTGTGATCCTCCTGTCTGAGCCACAGGAATGGCTGAGATGACAGGCCTGCATCACCTCGCCTAGCAGCTCTTCAGTTCTTAAAGATGAGGCTGTTGTGAACATTCTCATGAAAGACTTTGCATGAATATACAAACGAAGAGAAGGAGTGTGTCATATGCTAGGTAGAGGTTTCACTTTTAAACGGGCAGACGTACTGCCCTCTGAAGAGAAGATACCAAAACAGCACAGAAGATTTTTAGTTCCTCCACTTCCTCCCCAGTGAAGAGCTGACACTTAGATTCTGATTGACTTTTGAACAGGATCTCTTGGGATGTGGAAAGTGACACTGAATTTTGAATAGGAGACCTCTCAGTGTTGAAGAGGGGAGTGTGGGAGAACAAGAACATGGTTGGCCAGCCCGGTATCTGATTCAAAGTCGTGGTTTACTTAAATATGTGACTTCTGCTCTGTGAAGATATACAGAAGAAACTGGCAAAAGAAAAGAAGACTGAAGAATTGCAAACATTTCAAATGTCTTCCCAGTACCTGTAGTAAAACATCCAGGTGGTGGTAGTAGGCCCTCCATGACACTGGAGGGAGGAATCCATGAGTCCATTTGCCTTCTGAGAATGTTGAAAAGTAGCGGTTGTCAGGAAACGTGTATGGATGGCTTCGCCCAGACCTTCCAGGCAATGCCATTCCCTTTAGCTACTGAAACATACAGTCTTATTTTCCAATGAGCCAACAAAAGGCACTTTCTCATAAAAACAATCCCCAAAAGAACTTTGAGTGAACTCTGATGTGGCAAGAATAAATAAACAATGCAAAAGATTTTTATAATGCTTCATATTTACAAAGCCTGGTGTGGGTGGTTTGCTTCTTTCATCTTTGAAACCTACTCCATGGGTAGGGATGATTTCCGCATTTCATATTACCCATCCTAAATTAAGGAAAGGAAAACTGAATGTTAATGTCTGTGAATGCTGAAGTGGGTTTTCTCCTAGGGAAACACCTGATTCTAAGATCCGTAGGAACATTTTAGTTTCAAGATAGTAGACCAAGGACACAGACTGACTTTGTATTCATTCTGAAATCATATTAAGTACATGTAAAGTACTGTCAACATGAGACCAGTGAAAGCAGGAGACTGTGAAGTCATCAACAATCGACAGGTTTTCATCCATTCTTGGAAAACAGTAAGGGGAACAGAGAGCTGATGGACAAGTTCTTCAAGAAAAGACTTGCCTAAGAAGATGCAGCACACAGCCAGTTGCCTTAACTGAGCCCTGGTCCTAGTGAAGGGGAGGAGGGCTAAAAGGGACATAGAACAAGGAGACAAAGGTTCTTTCAAGGAAATGGCTCAGAGAACCTCTCAATATGTCACCACATTTTGCATAGGGTGTACCATTGGTGGCTGGCAACAAGATAAGAAAGCCAGAGTGAAAAGGTCCAGTCATGGGTTTCCACTACGGTTTGATTGTCACTATGGCAATTCCAGGTAGTGCTGGCCAACTCCATGCTCCTTTGCTATGATGAGATGCTGGGCTTTCAAAATGATCTAATTAAAAGCTATCTAACCTGGTAAGTATAAATTTCTCTTAGTAAAATATTTTTCTCAATTAGTGAGTTAGGTGTTCTTTTTCGAAAATACTTGGCCCTGACAAATTTTACCTCAACTTGGGTGCTTCCTCAAACGCAAATAATTACAAAATAGTCACATGCTACCAAATATTCTTTGGTCTTACAAGGACTAATAAGAATCTACCACACATGATTAAAAGAAAAGCACTCTGTCCACCTATAACAATTTTTGACAACAAAATTCAGCAGTTGGATATTTCTGGGACATTCTTGTCCTGATTTCTTCTTACTGCCAGGAAACCCAATATTCTTCACCAGTTAATTTCATTCTTTGGTTGAAAAAATAAAATAAAACAAAACAAAACCATGGGAATAATCAGACTATAATTTATTGTTTTCAAATGAATCTCATATGGGGTCATATTTTGCAGGGTTCCTGTTATAAGTCTTGGTCCCAAATTCCCATTGGCTCATTTTTAAAAAAAAAAAACTTAATGAAATCTCTTTGAATGATATCAAGTAGCTAGTGTGAAATGCCATGAACATAGATCATTTCTGCTTCTCTAGGGATTCTGAAAAGCTGCTTATGAGTCCCCTGTTATCAAACTTGATTGAGGTCTGGTAAAAAACTTTTGTGTCTTTCCAATCTCAAGTTTGTTGGGAATGGAAGTTCAAATTTGCTCTGATGTAGCAGGAAAGGAATCTTTTGGTCAGAGAGCCAAAGCAAAATGTTGAAACCTATGAAATATATCCAATATCAATTCAAAATGGTTTTTAAATACTAAAACCTACATTTGGTATATTTTTACTGACCACCATGATTTCTGGTACTGAAATTCCTGCAGGTCACATGTCTGATACATGTCCTCCCAGGAGACCAAAAAACACTGTGATGAAGGAAGCAATGGATACAATGGTTAGACTGAATACAGTCATGTGTAGGGTTTTCTAAATCTTTTTCATTGTGATGAAACCCTAGGTTCTAGGAAAACAGCATATCACTCCCTTTTCCTGACACTCAAGATCATGTCCTCTCTTAGACGTGTCAAATGACATTAAGGAAACAATGCATGGTGAGGAGTGGGCCCAGTGGCATGCTCACAATGACCATCTTTGCTTGATCTTACTTGAGTCCAACACACTGCTCCCTGTTCACTTGAAAATCCATAGGGCTGGGGAGATAGCTCAGCTGGTAGAGTGCTTGCCTGGAAAGCACAAGGCCCTGAGTTTGATCCCCAGTACCACAACAAACAAACAAACAAAAACAGGAAAATCCATGATACATTGGCTTTCTAGACCTCTCCATGGAAGTCCACACCAACTTGCTTCTTATCACTCTGTGGAACAAGACACTGCTGTATTTCATTCTCCACAAACCCCAATGAGTCTAGAGTACCATCTTTTCACATTTGGATCCCTGGAGCTCAATAGAAAAGAAGCTGTCCAGTAGGCTTCAGTTGCAGAGGAATTGATGACGCTCTGCTAACAAGTTTGAGCCTGCATCTTCTTAAGGAGACTGGAGCCCAGCTTGGGCTTTCTCTGCTTTTGGGTGGATCTCCTTTTTGGCTCCTTAGTGACAGGATATTGTCCTCAGGACTATTAAAGGAAGATGGTTAACACAGGATGCATCTGTACCAGGCAGAGGCAGCAGGAGGCAGAGCATGAGCTCTGGAGTTACACAGCCTGGATGTAAGGCCTGGCTGGGCCACTACCAGGTGACTGACCTAAGGAAAGGTGTTGGGCTTCATTGTGCTCCTGAAACATGCTGATCTGCACAAACTTCCATGTTTTCTTTGCTCTTTGATGAGGTGGTTCCATGAGAAATTAAACATGTGCTCAAAAGTGCATGGGCAAGGTAAACTATACTTCTGCTAGAAAGGCATGCTCTTCTGGAAACTGGCTTGCAAGTGTGCCAGGGCAGGCAGTTCACCCTTTTGTATTCCTAATGCAGTTTTGCCCTTCAACCTTACTGGAGGAGGTCAGGGGTACAATCCATGCAATTGCCTAATTTTAAAATTGGAGAGGGCAAGGGAAATACTCTAATGAAAATGGAGACAATTGGTTCCAATTAATGCTGAATGCTACTTTCTGAAAATGTACAACCTACGTTTTATTTCTCACACATTTCCCCCTTTTTCTTTTTAAACCATTTGGTTTTTCCTTGGTATTGCCATCCATTCTAGATATATTAGCTTTTTCAGGTGGACATCACCCATGGTAATGAGTTCTTCCCTGTGGAGCAGTTCCCATAGATAGCCATTGGAGTGATCAGGAGCACTTGGTAATATCCTTAGCTTGTCTTCTTTCCAGGTCTTAATGAAAATCAAGTTGCCAGGCTGGATGTGATTAATTGCAAATTCTAGAATGGGAGTCTGAACAGCAGTTCATAATTATCACACCAGAAAAATATTAAAAAGCAAAGAAGGAAAATCACAGATAGGTCTCAAATGGAGTGAGAACAAACTCGTATATCAGACACTCCTGTATAAAAACCCTTTCTTTATAACCTCCCAATTTTACTTACTTTTGGGAGGACTGACACAAATGTACATCTCAAGTAATAGAACCATTATCTTTTCTTTTAAATGCCTGTGAGAAACTGTGCTTTGTTTATACTCCTCTTCTACCAGGTATTTAAGGCCATACCTGGTCTTAAATTGACTTGGTCCTTATAGGGTCAGCTGAGATTCCTCCGAGATCACTTTTGGGAACATGTGAGAAACATTTTGACTCATGTATTAGTAGTGCCATCTGCCAGGATGGGTCAGCGTCTTACTGACCACATGCGGCTTCCCTTGGAGGCATCAGGGACAATTCTCTCTTCAGTGTTCCTCAGCTTTGCAGAATGTCCAATGATTGAGTTCCTTTTCTCTAGGGTCCTCTCCATCCCACTGATCAGGAGGTCATTTGACTCACTGGAGTTGGCTCCATCTCCTTATTCCCTAGGTTCTAGCTGACCTCTGATGGAAATGGTCAAAATACTGACTACTGTTTTTCTTTTTGGTTCTTTTAAATTTCTTGCCTTTCATTTTCAAGTTTGGGTTTTCAACATCCAGCAGGTCAATTTCACCAGCAATTTTTTTCTTTTTCTTTTATTCCTCCTAATAAATTATACATGACAGTAGAATGCATTTTGGCATGTTGTACACAAATGGAGCACAGCTTCTCATTCTTCTGGTTGTACATGATGTAGAATCACACCAGTCCTGTAATCATATATGTATACAAGGTAATGATGTCCGATTCATTGTATTGTTCTTCCTACCACCATAACCCCTCCCCTCCCTCTCTTCATTCCCCTCTGCCTAATTCAAAGTGCCTCTATTCATTCCTAGCACTGCCCCCTTTATTGTGAATTAGCATCCACATATCAGAAAAACATTCAACCTTTGGTTTTTTGTGTTTGTATTATTTAGCTTTGCATGATTCTCTCCAGTTCTATCCATTTACTGACAAATGCCATAATTTCATTCTTCTTTAAGGCTGAGTAATATTCCATTATATATATATATATATATATATATATATATATATATACACCACCATATATTTATATACCACATTGTCTTTATCTATTCTACTGTTGAAGGGCACCTAGGTTGGTTCCATAGTTTAGCTATTATGAATCAAGCTGCTATATACGTTGATGTGTTTACATCACTATAATATGCTGATTTTAAGTCCTTTGGCTATAAACCAAGGAGTGGGATAACTGGGTCAAATGGCAGTTCCATTCCAAGTTTTCTGAGGACTCTCCATACTGCTTTCCATAACGGTTGCACCAATGTGCAGTCCCACCAGCAATGTATGAGTGAACCTTTTTCTCCACATCCTCACTAACATTTATTGTTGCTTGTATTCTTGATCATTGCCATTCTGACTGGAGGGAGATGAAATCTTAGAGTAGTTTTTATTTGCATTGCTCTAATTGCTAGAGATGTTGATCATTGTTTCATGTATTTACTGATTGGTTGTATTTCTTCTGTGAAGTGTCTGTTCAGTTCCTTAGCCCATTTATTGATTGGGTTATTTGTTTTCTTGGTGTTGAGAGTTTTGAGTTCTTTATATATCCTGGAGATTAGTGCTCTATCAGAGGTGCATGTGGAAAGGATTTTCTCCCACTCTGTAGGCCCTCTCTTCATATTGTTGATTGTGATTCTTTGCTGAGAAGAAGTGTTTCCATTTGAATCCATTCCATTTATTGATTCTTGATTTTACTTCTTGTGCTTTGGGAGTCTTCTTAAGATAGTCAGTTCCTAAGCCAACATGGTGGAGATTTGGGTCTACTTTTTCTTCTATTAGTTGTGGGGTCTCTGTTCTAGTGCTTAAGTCTTTGCCCCACTTTCAGTTGAGTTTTGTGCAGGGTGAGATATAAGGGTTCAATTTCATTTTGTTACATGAGGATTTTCAATTTTCCCAGCACCATTTGTTGAAGAGGATATCTTTTCTCCAATGAAAGTTTTTGTCCCCTTGGTCTAGTATGGGATAACTGTATTTATGTGGGTTTTTCTCTGTGTCTTCTATTCTGTATCCTTGGTCTATGTGTTGGTTTTGTTGCCAATACCATGCTTTTTTGTTACTATAGCCCTGTAGTATAGTTTAAGTTCCAGTATTGTGATGCCTCCTGCTTCACTATTCTTGTTTAAGGATTGCTTTGGATATTCTGGATCTCCTATTTTTTCAAATGAATTTCATGTTTGCTTTTCCTATTTCTATGAGGAGTGTCACTGAGATTTTAATAGGAATGGCATTAAATCTGTATAATGCTTTTGGTAGTATGACCATTTTGACAATATTAATTCTGCCTATCAAAGAGAATGGGAGATGTTTGCATCTTCTAAGGTCTTCTTCAATTTCTTTCTTTAGTGTTTGTCTATAATTTTATAGTTATTTACTTCCATTTAACTGAAGTTAATATTAATACTGGAAGACACCCTTATATCTTATTCTAGGTGATGGCTTATTATCTCAACTTAACTATGGTTGTGCAATGTTAGAAGGAATACTTCTTTAAAACACTAACAGGCAAAAGTTATAAAGTTCTATAAGGAAAATACAATGTGAAATTAACAAGATTACACACATTCAGTTTGCATAACAGCTTTGAGCCATGAATCATAATATACATAATAACAACAATATGTCTTTTGCCTCCACAAAGACACAAAATTTCATGAAGTCAATCACATGTTACCCCTTACAAATTTTACTTTATTTTAAAATCCTGTTACAAATTTACATACCTTTTATAATTTACCCAAACCTTTACTTAATTTTGTATTATATCCTTTGCTTATTTTGAGAGCACAGTAATCTTTACAAGAAAAATCTAACTTTTTAACACAAATTTAAATAAGCTTAAGTCCAGCCTACTTTGGAGTGATCCTAACTATTCACTGAGATTACAGGTGTGTGCCACCATGACATTCTGGGTTTGAGCCTTTATTTTTTTTTTATTTCTTTTTAAAATAGAAATTCTGTTTTATTAGCTATCTAGTTAACCATTAGCTCAGTCAATTTGACACATAAAATTAGCCATCATAGCATCTTTAAACTTGTCTGTTTATAAAAGTAATCATGCAGGAAATAAAAGTAACCAGCAGGAAATAAAAACTATTGAAGTAAATAAAATAAAAATATCATAAAAAAGAGATGGACCAGGTTAAAGACAATCTTTTTTTAACCTAAAATTAATTTCATATTTTTCAACTTTCAGCATTGGAAGGAAAAAAATAGCTTTTTATCTTATATTATAGTGTGAAACATGCACCCAGTAAATATTTGCTGAATTAAATGGGATGCATATCCGAAGCGAACAAAGCATGAAATAAATATGGCAGTTTGAGCTAAGTGAAAATTGCACTGTTCTCTGCATAGTCAAATTCTATTGTGAAGCTCATTACTCAAGGTGAAAACAGAAATTTATGTGGAAAAGGAATAATTACAGAATGGTAGCCATAGGATGATTGAGAATAAGAGTACACCTTCACACTTTTAAAAATGATTTCATAGAAGAGAAAATTCTGTGCATGACATCAGATTCCTTGACTTTTCCCAAACAGGATATATCATTTGAATAATAATGGGATGTTTTTACTAAGGATAATAACAGTCTTAAGTTTGGGGGACATTTTGCTGTTCTTTTTCTTTTTATTGTAAACAAATGGGATACATGTTGTTTCTCTGTACATGGAGTCAAGGCATACCATTTGCGTAATCATGAATTTACATAGGGTAATTTTGTTTGATTCATTCTGTTATTTTTTCCCTTCCCTGCACCCCTATTTTTTTTTTTTTTTTTTTTTTTGTGGTGCTGGGAATTGAACCCTGGGCCTTGTACGTGCAAGTCAAGCACTCTGCCAACTGAGCTATCTCCCCAGCCCAGGTTTGAGCCTATAAATAGCCTTTTTTAAAATTTATTTTTGTTGTAAACAAATGGTATACATGTGTTTCTCTGTTTGTACATTGAGAAAAGGTATACCATTTGTGTAATCATACATTTACAGAGGGTAAGGGTTTTTGATTCATTCTGTTATGTTCCCATTCCCCCCACCCCTCCCACTCCTCTTCTCCCTCTTTACAGTCCCTCCTTCCTCCATTCCTGCCCCCGTCCACCCCCATTTTGTGTCATCATCTGTTTATTAGTGAGATCATTCTTCCTTTGGTTTTTTGAGATTGGTTTATCTCACTTAGCATGATATTCTCCAATTTCATCCATTTGCCTGCAAATGCCATAATTTTATCATTCTTTATGGTTGAGTAATATTCCATTGTAAATATATACCACAGTATAAATGACTTTTCAATAAATCCTTTATTTTTATTGATCAACAGAATTGCAGATTCTAGGATAAGAGATCCTTGTGCCACTACCCTGCCAGCAAAGGAATAAATGTTCCTTCTCCCCTTTCTATTAACATGTTCTTGCTATTGAATTGACATCAGAGACAAGAACCAAGCCCTCAGCAACATGGACACCTAGATCAATGTGTGAGTTAGTAATTTCAAAGGCATATTTTTACCAAATTAGCTTGATCAATCCTCTTTGTTGATTTTTAAGTCATGTGAACTGAAAAGCATTTGGATTCATTCATTAAATTTATGAGTACTCACTTATCTATAAGAGAATTTTGATACCATGTACATAAGCTTAACACAAGTGCTAAAACCACATCAATTTTTTTTTTTTTTTTTTTGGTGGTGCTGGTGATTGAACCCAGGACCTTGTGCTTGCAAGGCAAGCACTCTGCCAACTGAGCTATATCCCCAGTCCCCACATCAATGTTTAGAGCAACTCAATTCACAATAGCTATGGAATCAACGTAGGTACCCTTCAATAGATAAATGACTAGAGAAAATGTAGTACATATACACAATGGAGTATTACTTACCCATAAAGAATGACTATGAAATCTGCAAGCAAATGGATGGATCTGGGGAATATCATGCTAAGTAAGAGTCCCAAAAAGACAACAGTCAAATGTTTTCTCTGCTATATGGAAGTTATCATATAATAAAGGGAGGTGAGGGGAAGATTAGAAGCATAGTAGATTAGACAATGAGGAATGGAGGGTAAGGAGGAGTGAAAAAGGAAAGAGAGCAATTGAATCTAACGTAGTTTCCCCATGTACATATATGAAAACAATACAGTGAATCCCATCATCATGTACATCCATAAGAATGAGATTCTAAATAGAATAAAATATATTCCATGTGGTATAATTATATCAAAATGGATTCTACATCATGTATAACTAAAAATACTCCATAAATTAAAAAGAAAAACTCCTGGGTTTTTAAAAAATATTTCATAACACTGAAATAAGATTTAATTAATGAAAATAAACACTTTCATGGGTTTGCTCCTTTCCACTTTTATGACAAATGAGGACACAGCCACTGGGACAAAAACATTTCCCACTTCTGACCCCAGAACTGTGGGAAACAATTTTCCATTCTTTAGTAATAACCCAATTTTAGGTATAGAGTTATGGTATATAAAAGGGACTAGGACATCTTCCCTAACCCATTATGTAGCTATAACCCTAACTTTCCATGATGATCAAGGTCAATTATCACCACCAGTAGAGTAACACCTCTGTCTGTTGGAGGAGCCCAAAATGACCAAGAGGCAGCCATAGCTTTAAATTGAGGTGTATCCTTTTTTGATGTCCCTGGATAGAAGATCCTCACCCCCAAGAGAATGTGAAAGCTATCAAAACAGCAAGGAAAAATGACCAATTCTATCCCTGGTTGCCAGGCTCATTTATTTGATTTCTCAGGGACATAGCCTCATCAAATAGCCACTGGTTCAGAGTACATGCTGCATCTTTTGGTGATGCTTTCCATTGAGTTTTTTATTTGGTTTATTGTTTCCTTCATTTCAAAGATTTCTGTTTGTGTTTTTTTTTTTTTTTTGAGAATCTCTATCTTTTGTTTAAATGATCTTTTGCTTCGTGCAGTTGCTCTTCCAACTGCTTATTTGTATTATCATTCATTGCCTGCATTTGCTCTCTTATCTCATCCCTTGCTTCATGAATCATCTTAATCATGTATAATCTGAAATTCTTTTCTGACATTTCTTCTAACATACTGTCATTGGATTCTATTAATATAGAATCTAGATATGTTTGGATCATTTTCTTCCTTGTCTTTTCCTGTTGCTCATGTATCTTCCCCTCTAGCAGTGCAGTTCTGGGGTATTGCAGATTCACCCCTATAGGCTTATAGTGGCCCTATAGGTTTTCAAAACCTTTTCTTTAAGGGAGATCAATATTAGCAGTGCCCTCTTCAGATACTATGCAATCCTAGACCAAATAGCCCCTATGAGGATGATAAAAATATTGTCATAATAAACAGAATGAGTTCAACTATTATCTTCAGTATAACAAAGAGATTTGCAATACGGCCTGTAGTTTCCAGTGGAGGACAAAGAGGATGCAGAGGGATGTAGGATGTAGCTGTTAATGGGATAAGAAAAGAATACACAAAAGTTCTAGATAATAGAAAGGGTGAGAGTATCAAAAGAAATTGGATGTTAGCATGCAAAACAAGGAGAAAGAGACTCTGAGGGAACAGGTAAACAAAGGAAAAGAGAGCAAGAAAAGTAAAGAAATAAAAACTTAAAATTGTTCAATAAGGAGAAATAGGAAAATCTACACTATAACAGTCATATAGTATTTAAACCTTCGGGTCTTCAGTAGTCTGATGCATGAGAGGTACCTGACAATGAGCTTCAAATCTCCAGCAGGCATCTCAGGATGGGATTTGCCCCACTTAAAGATCAGAGCTATGGCTTCCAGGATTATCCAAGATGGCCATTCTGGCTTCCAAATGTGCTGGCAAATGGGGAGCTGCATCTCAGGGTGTGGACGTAGTTGCCTGGAGGTCCTGGAGGCGGGGTGTGGCTGGTCAGGCAGAGGTCCTGGAGGTCGGGTGTGTTTGGTGTGGTTGCATCGGCTGGGGGCACTCAGTCAGTCTGGGGTCCCGGTGATAGGGTGCAGTGAGTTGTTCTGGGGGTCCTGGTGGCAGGGAGCAGTCAGTCGATGTTAGGGCCCCGGAGGCAGGGTGATGGGTCGGGCTGGAGACAGGGCTCAGTCAGTCTGGCCAGGGGTCCTATGGGGCCTGGCTGTTGACTCAAAACGGTGGCAGCCATGTGTAATCAAACCTGCAGGTACTGTCACAGTGAACTTCCAGGCAACTGCAGGCAGCTGGCGGGCCACTGGCGGTCGGCGATCAGTTTGCTGACTGTTGTTGGAGGATCGGGATGTGAACCTTGTGCAGTGGGTGATTGATAGGTGTAAGGCAGGTGATGGACAGGTAAGAGGCAGGCACATGGTGGATGGAAGGTGCTCCGGCACGCCGGCTACTGCAGCAGCTGGCATGTGGGTCTGTCAGTCCCCGGCAGACGGCTGAGGGCTATGGGAGGCAAGGACCCGGCACTACTGAGGTGGCCACTCATGCTGCATCTTGAAGCAGAGCTTTCCAAACACCCAGGCTGTCATCTCAAAGCCAGTATCTTGCTGGTACCATTCTAATACTCAGGTTGGCAACTTGCAGCAGATTCAGCATAGTGGGACTCTTGGTTCCTGGTTCATCTCCTTACAGAAAAATTTGGTCTATTGATCTGGGGTGATGATCCAGATCCTATGATAATAAGCCAAACATCAACTAAGTTCCTGCAAATATTTACTGTTTCAGAATGTGGGAGAAAAAAGACCCAAATCCAGAATATATACCCATGGCAATACAGAAGAGTTGGGAATATATTCATAAAAAGTCAATGTCATAAAAGACAAAGAATGTATTAGGGGGAAGACTAAAGAGATGTGACAATAATTGTAGTATCTGATCGTGGACTGGGTCCTGTACTGGAGAGAGAGAATAAGCTATAAAGAATATTTTGGAATAATTGAAATAGTGGGAATACAGGCAGTAGGGTAGATGAAGTACTGTGTCTGTTAAAATAAAGGGGGTCAACAACACAGGTTTGTAGAGAATATCTTGAGTCTTAGAAAACACACAGAGGTATTTAAGGATAAACAGCAATGACATATGCAACTTACTCTCAAGTGGTTCAGGAAGGAAAAAGTAATACTATGAATAAAGAAAGAAGCAGAGAGAGAAAAAGAACAAATGTAGACACCGATGTTAACAAACAAGAGTGAACCTGGGTCAGGTATGTACAAGTGTCATTTGACCTACACTTCCATTAATTCTGTGAACTTCAAATTATTTCCAAATGATTTCTTTTTATCCTACTAGCGTTCAGTACACAGATGCTCACATAAAAATTACTGTGTACCAATCCTTGGGGATACATGAATGACAATGACTTGGCCTCTCTTTCACAAACCCTGGTCTAAAGTAGAGGACCCAGCAGCCTCTGAGTTGGGATAATTTGGCTTAGTTAATCTTGCATGCATTTTCTGGGGGACCATAATCTCTTTTTAACTCATTGAAGTGGATATTATGCCTCTCCCATTTTTCAACAACACATGCTCACTAACTTAACCTGTCTTTGGAAAATCCTTACAGTGATGTATTCTTTGTATTCAACAAAATCTCACATGGTAAGAATTCCATCAACACCAAATGGAGAGTACCCTGCACAGAGGGCAAAGCGTAGAGACCTGGTTTGAGATCCACAGCCCCCACTGCCCATCTTGCTTCCAGGATATCTGAAAACCAGAGTTGCATGCAAGGTGGGGAGTGATTTACCCTAGAATGCCAGAGGCCCGCGAGGCTGAGCAGTCCACGGGATGGTTGCCCACTCCATTCGGATCCCTGGGCTGGTGTGTTGGCAGAGCTTCCTTCACATTTCCTACCCCAATTGCAAGAGAAAGAAATGCTCTCATGCTCACTCATCTTGTCTGCATCCACTATGGGGAGCCACCCTTTCAGGCAGGACTCAATGGATTTGTCTTATTGCAGTCAATACCAAGAGGGTATTAGAAACTGAATAAATCATCATTTTCCAACTTGTTGCTTCAGTCTCCAGCTTAGAGCAGGTGTTTTTAAACCAGCTTCCTGAAATTATGCACATTGAATCAAAGAAATCTTTCTCTCTACAATGCAATTACTGTGAACTAGGGCAGCGAGAGATGGGAGTGAACTTGAAATCTGACGTATGTGGTTGTCCACAGTTGTTCTTTTAAAGTGAGTGGGGTTCACCACAATCATGCAATTGGCATTGAGCTTCCCTCTTGGATTTATGTTGTCATTGCTTTTCAGACAGTATGCTTACTCTGAAGGGACTGTCAGCCCTGTCTGAGGAGAGCAATGGGCCACTTCTCCTGTAGGGTGGGTATGAAACCACCTAGATTTCACAGGTCTCATCAGCAGCAGGGGAGCCTGAACTTTACCAGATGCCAATGTGACCAGTTGCATTTTCCTGAAGAAGCTCTCTTTCTGTCCCACCCCCATTTGGTACAACACATCATGACTCTTCAGTCCTGCCAAAATATTTCAGATTCTATTTTCCCACCTCCCTTTCACCTCTTGCCTCTTGGATGTCAAAGTACATGGGTGAAGAAAATATAAACACACGTATTGAGTGAGTACGTGAAACAGGTCGCTCTTTATAATCCAAGACCTAATGAAATTCCATGTGGTCAGGGAATATCTTGTCATTCTGCTTCCATGACCCGCCAAGACACAAGTGCAATAAGAACCTAGACAGCTTCTAATAAAAGCCACAGATCACCCTTCTTCAGGTCCCACTCATGCTAGGTCAGGTCACCAGCATTGTGGTTTGACAGCAGTCCCCTCCCAGTCACCATCCTATTGCTTCTGCTTCCACCTCCACAGCTGCCATTTGTAGATCTGTCAACTCTCAGGAAAGGGACAGCACTCCACAAACACATCCCATTAACCCTTATGGCATAAGACCAATCTATCAAACTTTTCCATCTCAGCAGAAAATTCCGGAATTTTACTAAAAGGAATTAAAACAGAAATTTAAAAAGCATTACTTACTAATCATCCAACATATAACAGTATCTTTGAGACCAGAGTTCTGCAATGAAACTCAATTCACTGCTTCTGCTGGCAAGTAGGGTCCTGCACAAGCTGCGGTTCTCTGCAGCAGAGAAGCGTTGCAGCTCTGAAGTCTAAGAAGGGACTCTCCTGGACTCTGCTGCACTCTGCTGTAACAGGATTTATGGAGGACCAGGAACAGAACTTTCCTGCTGCAATACAGGTGTCCATGGCAGGTTTTCTTCATGAGAGCACTCAGCTGGGGTTTATATAGCACTTGGTTCACTGCTATTGGTCTGAATGTATACTAATTTGAATTTGGAAATGTACTAATGCTATTGTTCAGTTACTTCTCTTTTCTGATCATTTATAGTAGTTTTACTCATAGAAGCTCCAAGTCAGAAAGTACCCCCTGCCCAAAGAAGGAGCAGAGAAGAAGAGAGGTTCCAAGCAAAAGAAATTGTGACTGGTGAGTCCTGGGCCCTCCTCTCTCTCATCCCCATTTGTGTAGCTTTTATGAGACTCTGGTTTCTCAAGGGAATTCCAAATGTAGTTTTCCATGGGGATTGGGTATACTCTCTAGGTCTCATGCTAGAGGACCAGTGAAAAAAGATGAAGGTGAGGGTCCTGGGTTTATGATGCTACATGATAAAAGACAACCTCCATTCTGCTGATTAACTACAGTGGTTGCCAAGGCCTGTGGTTTTAAGAATGAATAGGTCAGGCAAATCTAATCTAAATTCATTTGCTGTGAGATTATGCACCCTAATTATCTCACTCTTGTCCCTTGGAACACTACACCTGTATTTGCCTCCCTGTGTATGTGCAGTTGTTAGGCCCTCTTGAGAGCACAGGCCCACAGGCAGGATCCTCCAGCAGAGCTGTGGGATAGTGTACTGTCCACAGTGACAGCAGACATCCTTCCTTCAAGAACAAGGATGGCTGGCTTCTTTGACTCGGTCTCACTTCCTTCTCACCAGTCATGTCACTGTCCACTTCCTAGATAACCAAGGCTTTTCTTCCTACTCAGAACACAAATCATAGGGGTTCATTGGAAATTCTCCATTTAAAAAAATTGTAATGTCAAATATTTCAGACTACGGAACAGCAAGTACAACATCGATCAACATCGGAAATGATAATAAAGCAAACACTTGGCAACCATGCCCAGGCTGAGAAACATAGCATTAGAGTGACTGGGAAGTCTCTTCGGTCCCTCTTCCTGATGCACCCTTCTTCCTAACCCCAGGGCAGTGACTGCATCGAGTCTAGTAGGAACCACTCTTCCATTTCTTAGGGTCACAGGAGATGTCTTAAGACAGGCTTCTCTATTCCAAAGTCATGAAAACATGTTTTTCTAGATGCTTTATACTTTTGCTTTCATATTTAGTTCTTTAATCCACCTGGAATTGATTTCTGTGTATGGTATGAGATAGGATCTTGTTTTATTTTCCCTATCTGAATAAGGATCATTTTACATCATTTATTAAAATGTCAGTTCTTCCCCCCATTAATCAGCAATATTGCCTATGTCATATATTTAATGGCAATAGCTGTGTATTTAGACCCTGTTCTGTATCATTGTCCTGATTTTTAAATTTCTGTGTCCATGCCACATAATCCTAATTTGATTTTATTCTGTTTATTTCCTTAGAGATTTTCTCTTTTTTCTTCTTAGATATACATGACAGTAAGTACATTTTGACATATTATACATACAGAGCTAATTATAGTTTTATACCATATCCTGTTACCTGGTGGGGATAGCTTTCCTAGGTATCTCCTTGGCTATATTTAACCTTTTATCCTTACATGTAACTTGAGACTCTGTTTATCAAGTTACACACACACACACACACACACACACACCCTATTGGGATTCCTTTGAATATGTAAATCAAGTTTGAGAATATTTTCTATCCCATGAGCATAGTATATTTCTTCCATTTACTTAGGAATTTTTTTCCCTATTTTCCAATAAAAATACAAAAAATCGTACTTTTAGAATGTTTGTGTTGTGCTTTCTTTTAACTTTTCATTATACTTTTTTGCCTGGAAAATTTTCCACATGAAATTAATTAAAATATTTTTAAATGTAGCGAGAAGCTATAACAATGCAGACTATTAAAATTTATACAGCCTTTTCCATATGGCTGTTTAAGGCAACTTCATTTAGCATTGTTACCCATTTAATGTTTTATTTATTTGAATTGTATATATTCAAGGTGTACAAAATGAGGTTTGGATATACATATCATAGAGAAATGACTACTACAAACAAACTGACATACATATCACCTTCCCTTGTTACACCATGGTTATAATAAGAACACCTAAATTCTACTCTCTCAGCAAATATTGAGTACATAACACAGTATTACTTAGCCTAGTCTTTACGCTGTACTATTAGGTGTCCATTCTTGATTCTGCCTACCTGTAAATCTGTGTACCTTGACCTGCTTCTCCCATTTCCTCCTCCTCACCACTTCTGGAAACTATCACTCAACTCTGTTTGCATTTATTCAACATTATTAGTGCTTTTGAACAATTTTTTTATGCTACTCTAATTGGCATCTTTTTAAAAATTTGTGACCTTTATTTTTAGAGCAGTTTTAGGTTCTCAAGAAAAAGGCATCTCAATTTTATTTTCTAAATCTTCACACCAGTACATAAGAAAGACAAAAAGGTTTTATATGTTGATATTACATACATAATCTTGACAAACTTTTTATTCACTCTAGTTAAGTTTTCTACAGATTCTTTTGGATTTCTCATATAAACAGTCATAGCATGTGCAAAGATAGCAATCTTGTTTCTCCCTT
The DNA here is from genome assembly GCF_902686455.1 of Sciurus vulgaris. Lineage (NCBI taxonomy): Eukaryota > Metazoa > Chordata > Mammalia > Rodentia > Sciuridae > Sciurus > Sciurus vulgaris. The sequence continues at coordinate 42,097,355 of NC_136473.1, read as the reverse complement.
CAAAATTCCCAACGTGTAAATATGATAATGTTTGAAGAGATGGAAGTGCTTATTGCCCTAATTTGTTTATCCCACATTATATACATGCATCAAATTATCATAATGTGTCCCATAAAGATGTACAAATATATGGCAATAAGAAATAAAAGTAAATTTTTTAACCAATAAAAATATATAATTTAAAAATTCTCATATTCTTATTTATTTTTCTTGCATTACTCTACCAAGACATTTAGTTCAATGATGAATAAAAATTGTGATAACTCTTCCATTGTTACTCATTGCAAAAGAAACATTTTCACTTTTTCACCCTTAAAAATGTCTGTGGCAGGATTTTTGTTTGGTGTAATTTATCATGTTAAGGAATTCTAACTTTAGAAGAATTTTTAAGATCATAAATGATATTCAATTTCATTATTTTCTACAGTTATTAAAACAATCACACATTTCCCCTTAATCTGATAATTGAGAAAATTACATTAGTGTTTACATTGATTAATGCTCAAGCCAGCTTTGCATTCCCAGAAGAAACAAACTTGGTTTTGATGTACCATCCCTTGGCTGTGCTGCTGGATTTGGCCCACCACTACATTGTCTAGAATATTTTTTTTTAATGTATAGTTTAATGGATTTTTATACATTATTACATATTGCCTAAATCCAGAGTCTTATCCAAAACAAAGTGTAGAAATCTTCCCTCACCCCAGAAATCTTTCTTTTTTAAAAATATTTTTTGTTGTTGGTGGACACAATACCTTTATTATATTCATTTATTTTTATGTGGTGCTGAGCACCAAATCCAGTGCCTCACACACTAGGCAAGTGCTCTGACACTGAGCCACAACCGCAACCTCAGAAACCTTTCGATTCCTTCCTAGGAAGGGTCTAACACCACCACCAGCCTGACCCCACAGAAAACTATTTTGACCTTTATCATCAAATATTAATTGTGCTCTTCTGAAACTGATATAAATGGAATTATACAGTTTTGTTTTGTTTTGCTGGTACCAGGGATTGAACCCAGGGGTTCTTAATCACTTAGCCACATCTCCAGTCCTTTTATATTTTATTCTGAGAGAGGGTTTCACTAAGTTGCTTGAGGCCCACTAAGTGGCTGAGGCTGGCTTTGAACTTTTGATCCTCCTACCTTAGCCTCCCCAAATCACTAGGATTATAGGCACACACCACTGCACCCGGCTTTATGTTCTTTTAATTGAATAATTTTATTTGTTTTATCTCTCCTTAGCTCATTTCATCATGAAAATGGTGAAATCAAGATGTAATCTCAGGTCTAGAAGAAGGCATGCTTTCAGGGTAAGCCTTAGGTAAAAAGCGAAGCCATTGCAGGCTCCCAAACAATCTAGTCCACATTGGCCTTAGGACAAAAGCTTAATGGGACTTTCTTTGGGCTGTTGTAGTAGGCACCCAGACGACAGCTGAACTTTCCATTTTACCTCAATATCTTCTTCTGGTAACATCTCTTGTTATATTCTTCTGAGCATGACACTGGCCCAGCCAAGGTTGTCCTCCAATTACATGATTTTTTTTTCCACCAGCAAGTTCTTTATTTAAAATTCAGTGGAACACATTATTTCAAAACAGAATGCGCATGGTTAGATCTCACCAGCTGTGCAATCCAGAGCCTATGATTTTCCTTCTCTGAGTTTTAATTCTAGTTTTCAGAAGAAATAATTGAGAAAATATATGTGGTTGTTAACAGTGCCAAACAAAGAGTCTGCCTCCTCTTCATTCCTACGAAAGATAACAATGATGATGATGAGGCTGGGGATGAGCCAGGTCTGTTGTCGGGTCCAACCTTGTCTTGTTCATAGACTCTAGGGAACTTCTCTGATCCTCGGGCTCTTCATCAACAAAATGGTAAAAATAACAATTGCTAAGTGACATATGTCGGGCACTGTTTTAAGTCTTTTTTACATGCATTAACTAACTTATTTGATGCTCACAGTCCTACAAGGTATATATGCTTTTTTTAAATTTATTTTTATTGTAAACAAATGGGATACATGTTGTTTCTGTTTGTACATGGAGTAACAGCATATCATTTGCCCCCCATTATGTGTCATCATCCGCTTTTCCGTGAGATCATTCGTCTTTTTTTTTTTTTTTAACATGGGAATTGCTTTATTGACTTTTGAGATCTAAACCTTCTACAGATATATTACATCACAATTTGATTTAACATTGCTGAACAGTATACGTGATACATTGGGGAGATCAAGCATGGTTTTGTGGTTTTGATCATAATTAAAATTTCAAGAACACATAAAAATAAAAATGATTGTAAAATATCTGAAAGCTAAATTTAAAAATGCTATGGTTCTTATCCTATAACTAAGAACAAATTCATGAATATGTAGATAAAGGGCATGCATACAATCCAGAATTATTAGTGTAATTCTGAGGCAATATATTTATAATCTCAAGGAAATTTATAACCTCAATAACTTCGTGAGATACAAAGGGATTCAGGTGTAGCCCATTAAAAGACTACCCCTGGATTCTATCCCTTTTACATTAACTATGGTATACATTACTATGTACATCGGCAGAATAAAAAACCATGTAAATAAAATATAAACTCATTTAGAAAGGTGTAATATTTATAGAAATAAGGTAAAGCACACATAATTTTTTGGCAATAGAAACAAAAATTACACATATATTAATTTTAATATTGTACTAATTTCTGAAGTAATAGAAATTGCCAATATTCATAAAATATAGCCAAAAATAAAACACTAATATGTGAAGGGAGGAAACCTATTCTACAACTTGAAACCTACCCTATAAAATGAAAGAAAAAAGGAAAGGAAAATTTAACCAACAATTTATATATAACCATGGATATATTATTTACAAATAGTTTCATATATCTACAAATTGCAAGTATCACTATGGACCAAAAAAAGAGCATTTATTGTGAATCTTGACTTTCCTTTTGGAGAAAATACTTTACAAGTATTTACAAAGAGCATGTATAAGATAATTTTAATGAATAAATATATAAATAATGTTAAACAGATTTAGGATATTAATTTTTTGCAAATGTTTGACCTAGAATTCTCCAAAAATATGCACGTACCACCTGGAGACCCACAAATAACAGATCTTTTAGCTTATGCTGACACTCACTGGCAAAGGGGAGTTTGGTTGGATGATTTATATGAACTGGGAGATCATTCGTCTTCTGGATTTTTTGAGATTGGCTTATCTCACTTGACACGATATTCTCCAATTTCATCCATTTGCCTGCAAATGCCATAATTTTATTATTCTTTATAGCTGAGTAATATTCCATTGTATATATATACCACAGTTTCTTTATCCATTCATCAATTGAAGGGCATCTAGGTTGGTTCCACAGTCTAGCTATTGTGAATTGAGCAGCTATGAACATTGATGTGGCTGTATCTCTGTAGTATGCTGATTTTAAGTCCTTTGGGTATAGGCCGAGGAGTGGGATAGCTGGGTCAAATGGTAGGTCCATTCCAAGTTTTCTAAGGAATCTCCACACTGCTTTCCAGAGTGGCTGCACTAATTTGCATCCCCACCAGCAATGTATGAGTGTACCTTTTTCCCCACATCCTCTCCAACACCTATTGTTGCTTGTATTCTTGATAATCGCCATTCTAATTGGGGTGAGATGGAATCTTAGTGTCGTTTTGATTTGCATTTCTCTTATTACTAAAGATGTTGAACATTTTTTCATATATCTGTTGATTGCTTGTAGATCTTCTTCTTCTGTGAAGTATCTGTTCATATCCTTAGCCCATTTGTTGATTGGGTTATTTGTATTCTTGGTGTAGAGCTTTTTGAGTTCTTTATATATTCTGGAAATTAGTACTATATCTGAAGTATGAATTGCAAAGATATTCTCCCACTCTGTAGGCTCTCTATTTGCATTGCTGATAGTTTCCTTTGCTGAGAGAAAGCTATTTAGTTTGAATCTATCAGAGTTATTGATTCTTGCTTTTATTTATTGTGCTATTGGAGTCCTGTTAAGTAAGTGTGATCCTAAGCCAACAAGGTGAAGATTTGGACCTACTTTGTCTTCTATAAGATGCAGGGTCTCTGGTCTGATTTCAAGGTCCTTGATCCATTGTGAGTTGAGTTTTGTGCAGCGTGAGAGATAGGGGTTTAGTTTCATTCTGTTGCATAAGGATTTCCAGTTTTCCCAGCACCATTTGTTGAAGAGGCTATCTTTTCTCCATTGCATATTTTTGGCACCTTTGTCTAGTATGAGAAAATTGTATTTATTTGGGTTTGTGTCCATGTCCTCTATTCTGTACCATTGACCTACCTGTCTGTTTTGGTGCCAATACCATGCTGTTTTTGTTACTATTGCTTTGTAGTATAGTTGAAGTTCTGGTATTGCGATACCCCCTGTTTCATTCTTCCTGCTAAGGATTGCTTTAGCTAATCTGGGTTTCTTATTGTTCCAGATGAATTTCATGATTGCTTGCTCTATTTCTGTAAGGTAGGTCATTGGGATTTTAGTTGGAATTGCATTGAATCTGTATAGCACTTTTGGTAATATGGCCATTTTGACAATATTAATTCTGCCTATCCAAGAACATGGGAAGTCTTTCCATCTTCTATGTTCTTCCTCAATTTCTTTCTTCAATGTTTTGTAGTTTTCATTGTAGAGATCTTTTACCTCTTTGGTTAGATTGATATCCAAGTATTTTATTTCCTTTGAGGCTATTGCAAATGGGGTTGTTTTTCTCATTTCCTTTTCAGCTGTTTTGTTGCTTGTGTAAAAAATGCTTTAGATTTATGTGTGTTGACTTTATAGCCTGCTATTTTGTTGAATTCATTGATGAGGTCTAGAAGTTTTCTGGAGGAAGTTTTTGGATCCTCTAAATATAGAATCATGTCATCTGCAAATAGCGACAGCTTAATTTCCTCTTTTCCTATTTGTATCCCTTTAATTTCTTTGGTCTGCCTATTTGCTCTGGCTAGAGTTTCGAGGACAATGTTGAATAGAAGTGGTGAAAGAGGACATCCATGTATTGTTCCCGTTTTTAAAGGGAATGGTTTCAGTTTTTCCCCATTAAGAATGATGTTGGCCATGGGCTTAGCATAAATATCCTTTACAATGTTCAGGTATATTCCTACTATCCATATTTTTTTTAGTGCTTTGAGCTTGAAGGGGTGTTGTATTTTGTTGAACGCTTTTTCTGCATCAATTGAAATAACCATATGATTCTTATCCTTAAGTCTATTGACATGATGGATTACGTTTATTGATTTATGAATGTTGAACCATCCTTGCATTCCAGGGATGAACCCCACGTGATTGTGGTGCACAATTTTCTTAATATGTTTTTGAATATGGTGTGCCAATATTTTGTTAAGGATCTTGGCATCTATATTCATCAAGGATATTGGTCTACAATTTTCTTTCCTTGATGTGTCTTTTCCTGGTTTGGGTATGAGGGTGATATTAGCTTCATAGAATGAGTTTGGTAGGGTACCCTCCTTTTTCTATTTCCTGGAATACTTTGAGAAGTATTGGAATGAGTTCTTCTTGGAAGGTCTTGTAGAACTCGGCTGAGAATTCATCTAGTCCTGAGCTTTTCTTGGATGGGAGATTTTTAATGGCTTCTTCTATTTCATTGCTTGATATTGATCTCTTTAAATTGTGTATGTCCTCCTTGTTCACTTTGGGAGGATAATATGTCTCTAGAAATTTGTCAATGTCTTCGGTAGTTTCTATTTTGTGGGAATACAGATTTTCAAAGTAGGTTCTCATTATGTTCTGTATCTCAGTGGTTTTGCATCATGAATTTTAGTAATTTGAGTCTTCTCTCTCTTTTCTTTGTTAGTGTGGCTAAGGGTTTGTCTATTTTGTTTACTTTCTCAAAGAACCAACTTTTTGTTTTGTCAATTTTTTGAATTGTTTCTTTTGTTTCAATTTCATTGATTTCAGCTCTGATTTTAATTATTTCCTGTCTTCTACTACTTTTGCTGTTCTTCTGTTCTTTTTCTAGGGCTTTGAGCTGTAATGTTAGGTCATTTAGTTGTTGACTTTTCATTCTTTTCTGGAATGCGCTCCATGCAATGAATTTTCCTCTTAGTACCACTTTCATAGTGTCCTAGAGATTTTGATATGTTGTATCGTTGTTCTCATTGACCTCTAAGAATTTTTTAATCTCCTCCCTGATGGTTTTTGTTATCCATGTTTTATTCAATAGCATATTATTTAGTCTCCAGGTGTTAGAGTAATTTCTGTTTTTTATTTTGTCATTGATTTTTACTCTCAGTCCATTATGATCTGATAGGACACAAGGCAGTATCTCTATGTTTTTGCATTTCCTAAGGGCTGCTTTGTGGCATAACATATGGTCTATTTTTGAGAAGGTTCCATATGCTGCTGAGAAGAAAGTGAATCCGCTCATTGATGGATGGAATATTCTATATATTCTATTAAGTCTAGGTTATTGATTGTGTTATTGAGTTCTATGGTTTCTTTGGTTGGATTTTGTTTGGAAGATCTATCTATCGGTGACAGCAGTGTGTTAAAGTCACTGAGAATTATTGTGTTGTGTTCTATGTGATTCCTGAAATTGGGAAGGATTTGTTTGATGTCCAGTTATGCACCAATGTTTGTGGCATAAATATTTACTATCATTATGTCTTCCTGATTTATGGTTCCCTTAAGCAGTATGAAATGTCCTTCTTTATCCTTTCTGACTAACTTTGGCTTGAAGTCCACTTTACCTGATACAAGGATGGAAACCCCCACTTTTTTACTGGGTCCATGTGCTTGGTAGGTTTTTTCCCATCCTTTCACCGTTAGTCTGTGGATGTCTTTTTCTATGAGATGAGTCTCTTGCAGGCAGCATATTGTTGGATCTTTCTTTTTAATCCATTTTGCCAGTCTATGTCTTTTGATTGATGAGTTGAGGGCATTAACGTTCAGGGTTATTATTGAGATATGATTTGTGTTCCCAGTCATTCGGTTTATTTTTGGTTTTTAAGTTGGCTTGGTTTCTCCTTTGAGTGGTTTTTCTCTAAGGTAGTTCCTCTTTTGCTGACCTCCATTGGTGTTTTTCATTTCCTCCTCATGGAATATTTTGTTGAGAACATTCTGTAGTGCAGGCTTTCTATTTGTAAATTCTTTTAACTTTTGTTTATCATGGAAGGAGTTTATTTCATCTTCAAATCTGAAGGTTAGTTTTGCTGGATATAGGTTTCTTGGTTGGCAACCATGTTCTTTCAGAGCTTGAAATATGTTGGTCCAGGCCCTTCTAGCTTTTAGAGTCTGGGTTGAGAAGTCAGCTGCTATCTGTATTGGTCTCCCCCTATAAGTAACCTGATGCTTTCTCTCACGGCCTTCAAAATTCTATCTTTATTTTGAATGTTAGGCATTTTCATTATAATATGCCTTGGTGTGGATCTATTGTGATTCTGTGCATTTGGTGTTCTGTAAGCCTCTTGTGTTTGATTTTCCATTTCATTCTTCAGGTTTGGGAAATTTTCTGATATTATTTCATTAAATAGGTTGTTCATACCAGTGGTTTGTATCTCTGTGCCTTCCTCAATCCCAATAATTCTTAAATTTGGTCTTTTCATGATGTCCCATAGTTCTTGGAGATTCTGTTCATGATTTCTTACCATCTTCTCTGTTTGGGCAACCTTATTTTCAAGATTAAATATTTTATCCTCATTGTCTGAGGTTCTGTCTTCCAGGTGGTCCAGTCTTTTGCTGATGCTTTCCATTGACTTTTTTATTTGGTTTATTGTTTATTTCATTTCAAGGATTTCTGTTTGGTTTTTCTTTTTTTCCTTTCTTTTTTTTTTTTTTTTTTTTTTTGAGAATCTCTATCCCCTTGTAGAAATGATCTTTTGCTTCCTGCATTTGCTCTTTCAGCTTATTGGTATAATCATTCATTCCCTCATTTGCTCTCTTATCTCATCCGTTGCTTCATGAATCATCTTAATCATGTATAATCTGAAGTGCTTTTCTGACATTTCTTCTAACGAACTGTCATTGGATTCTATTAATATAGAATCTAGATTTGTTTGGATCATTTTCTTCCCATGTTTTTTCATGTTGTTCATGTATCTTCCCCTCTAGCAGTGCAGATCTGGGGTATTGCAGATTCACTCCTATAGGCTTATAGTCATCCTATAAGTTTCCAAAACCCTTTCTTTAAGGGGAGATCAATATTAGCAGTGCCCACTTCAGACACCATGCAATCCTAGACCATATATCCCCTATGGGGACAATAACTAAGTTGTCATAGTAAACAAAATGAGTTTAAATTTTATCTTCAGTAAAACTAACAGGTTTGCAATAAGGTCTTCAGTTTCTAATGGAGGACAAAGAGGATGCAGAGGGATGTAGACTGTGGCTGTTAACGGGATAAGAAAAGAATATACAGAAGTTGTAGAAAATAGAAAGGGTGAGAGTGTAATCAAAAGAAATTGGATATTAGCATCCAAAAATGGAGAAGGAGACTCTGAGGGAACAGGTAAACCAAAGGAAAAGAGAGGAAGAAAAGTAAAGAAATAAAAACTTAATTTTTTTAAAAAGGAGAAAAAAGAAAATCTACTGTATAACAGTCATACACTAATGAAACCTCCCAATGTTCAGTAGCTTGATGCATGAGAGGTACCTGACAATGAGCTTCAAGCCTCCAGCAGGCATCTCAGGATGGGATTTGCCCCACCTAAAGATCGGAGCTATAGCTTCCAGGATTATCCAAGATGGCCGCTCTGGCTTTGAAATGTGTTGGCAAATGGGGTCAGGGATGGATGTGGTCAGCTGGAGGTCCTGGAGACAGGATGCGGTTGGTCCCGCAGGGGTCCTGGAGGTCGGGTATGTTTGGTGTGGTTGTGGGGTCCTGGAGGCCGGGTGCAATCAGCCCATCTGGGGTCCCAGTGAAAGAGCACAGTCAGTTGGTCTGGGGGTCCTGGCGGCAGGGAGCAGTCAATGTGAGGGCCCCAGAGGCAGGGAGTGATCGGTTGGGCTGAGGTATCCTGGAGACAAGGCTCAGTCAGTCCGACCAGGGATCCTTCAGGGCCTGGCTGATGTCTCAAAATGGAAGCAGCCACATGTAATCAAACCTGCAGGTACTGTAACAGTGAACTTCCAGGCAACAGCAGGCATCTGGTGCTCCACTGGCAGTCGGTGATCAGTTTGCTGACTCTTGTCAGACGATCGGGAGGTGGACTTTGTGCGTTGGGTGATGGATAGGTGTAAGGCAGGCGATGGACAGGCGAGAGGCTGGCAAATGGCAGATGATAGACGCCTGACAGTGAGCAATCTGCACTCAAAAAGGCGTCGATATGCTGGCAGAATGCAGGTCATCACAGCAGACAAATGGGGTAAACACCAGGGGATCGATAAGCAGCAAAAACTGCCTCACCGAGAAACAGATATCCTCTGCTTGAAACCGGAGTTACAGAGCGACAAGGAATGCAGCCTCCCTCTAGTCCACCATCTTGGGTCTCCCTGTCTAGAATTTTTGTATCTGTAACTATAGAATTATATTGGCCAAAATTTTCCTGTCTCCTACTGTCTTCGGTAGGTTCTGGAATCACAACTTGAGTTTGGGGAGCATTCCCATTCTTGCTATTCTCAGGAACAGTTTTGTGAAATTGGAATTATTTTCTCTTGACCATTTGATAGAACTTGCCTTGAAACTATTTCAGGACATTTAAGTTTTTTTGATGACTCTTCCATTTATTTGAAGTATGTAACATTATTTAAGAAAAGTTTGGTTTTCATAATATTATTCTCACTCCGTCACTACAAATGATTTTACACAAAACTTTTTTTAAATTAGTAACCATAAGGGCAGTCACGGGAAAGCCTTCAGCTTGCTAATTTTGGAGTCTAGAGCTCTGGTTCTGGAAGGTCAGAGGGGAGATGAAATAGATCCACCCAGAAGTGAGAGCAGATGAGCACCACAGAGACGGAGGATGCTTCCTTAGAGAACAAGAAATGCAGTTTCTGAGGTTGTAGACTGCTTAAAACTCAGTTTACTACCCCAAGAGAAAGGAGGTTTCAGACCTCACCTTCCTAACTCCTCTTCCAAAAAAGCACTGGCCACCACTAGACTAGGGAGCCATCCTCTTTAACTGGGTAACATTAACCTCCTTTGTTCTTCTCTGCATTTATTAGATTCCAAATTGCATGAGCAATTGACATTAATATTTCTCTGCAATGCCCATAATTTCCCCATAAATCAGACCAAGTTTCAGTTTGTAAGCATGGAAATTGATCTCCAAAATCAATTAAGCAACTCCAAATAACAAGGCTGCAGAGCCAAGATCTGAATCTAAGGCCCCTGGAATTGGAATTAACTTCAGAAATCACTTTGTGGCCTCTGTGTTCTGCTGGGAAGGTCAAAGATGCACATCTGGCAAGGGACAGAGTTGTGACCCAAGCAAAGGACCTGACTCCTGGGCCAGGTTCCATTACCTGGAAGGATTTCCCCAAACTGGAGTCACTTGATTGATACTTTTCAACACCCATTACAGTGTGAAAAACTTGCCTTTGTGCAAAGACTGTAAGGAGAGTTTTAATTTTCTCAGTAATGGGAACATTTCCCCGTGTAATGACCCCAGGTGAAGAGGCAGAAATGGATGTTTCCTCATGTTGTGAGTTTGTGTGGAAAGTGGCCTCAAATCAACAGGAAGAAATTGCTTGGTCAAATGCGTACTTCACATTCTAAATCTATCTGCACCGAAAGAGAACTTTTTAAAGCATCAGCTGGCTTCTGATTCTCTGATGCCTTGCAGTTTCAGAGCATTTTCTCCATGCTGTTGATTTTCTCCCATTCAGCAAACCTTATTGAGCTCTGCTGCTGTGAATGCGTACAAGACCCCCACTGTGTGTCAAGGGACACATACATAGGAAACCTCTGTGGGGCATGACAGGGATGGCACACGTGAGGGAGTCTTCTGGGGTGGGGAGCAGGAGATCAGTGGCACCATGTGCATGCACACTGGGAGCAGCAGTGTGAAGATGCTGGTGCTGGCCATGGGCAACTGTGAGATCCCCTCAGGAGGAAAGCAGTGGAGCCCCGTGGGGAGCAGCATGGCGGCTGCACTGTGGGTGAGGGATGGGCGCCATGGATGGTGGACCTCAGTCTGAGTTCCAACACTGCCATTAATGAGCCGTGTGACCTTTAGTGTTGTGTTCTTTTAATTCCTTCTGCCTTGGTTTCCCCATAAAGAAAGAACAGAACATAGCTCATAAGGAGGTTGTGAGACTCAACAGATATGGCACGTAGCAGAATATTGAGTGCGTGGCAAAGGTCAGCTCCTTCTGCAGAAGACCCTGAGCAGCTGGAGGAGGTTGGCCAGTTTGGGACCACAGCTTCCATGACAGATACGTCGGACCTTATAGGGACAAGGGAGGTTTCTGAGCAATGTGGTGATATGCTCAGATCTGTGATTCAGAAAAGAACTGTCATTTGATGAAAGGAGAAAGGGAAAAGAGGAAGTGAGCCTTCCATTACTCAATGCTTTGCTGTGTGTGTGTGTGTGTGTGTGTGTGTGTGTGTGTGTGTGTGTGTGTGAGAGAGAGAGAGAGAGAGAGAGAGAGAGAGAGAGAGAGAGAGAGAGAGAGAGAGAGAGAGAGAGAGAGATTGCCCCTGATTCCAGGAGCCTTGGCTTCCTTACTTGCTGGAAACTGGAACTCAGGGCCTGCTACTCGTTGCTGAATGAATGAATGAATGAATGAATGGTGGCGCTGTGATTCTCAGAACAAAACACAGCTATGAACAGGAAGAAGATGGCAGTCCATTTCACAGATGAGGGGAGCTGAACAGCAGGAGACTCTGACTTCCTCACTGCCCCACAGTGAGAAGCACCACTGGGACTGGAAAAAGGGACTTTCTACTCTGGGTGCAGGAACCTATCATTCCAAATGAACTGGTTCAAACATAATATTATGACTGATGAGTTAAATTAACAAGAACAGAAGACTAGGGTCATGGGGGGGAGAGTCTAAGACCAATGGAGCAAATAATCATAATGACTTTGACAACAGTAAATAAATGAATTCAATTCTAATTAGTAAGTTAGAAAGCTCCATGATGCACACTAGATGGCAGCATCAGGCATCACTTTAAGGACTGCGAGGAGCAGCTGTCTCATCCCTTCACTGAGGTTCTGTCTAGGTCAAGCCCTGGGCGAGTGCTGGATTCCATTACTTTATTTAAGCATCAAAATCATTTAATATTAAAATCATTTAGGACTTAAATATCCTAGTGGAAGGATCAAATCCCAAGTGGCAGGATCCTTGTGTCACCAACCTTCCTCCTATGACAGCAGGCAGGGAAAGAGGGAAGGGAAATGTGCTCCCTTGTCTTCTCCAGAGGCTGACTTTGGTGGCCTCTGTGTGTCACTGAAGAAGTCCCTCTGGGGAAGCCTTGATTTCTAGAAATCTCTGGGCTGGGGGTTCTTCCTTAGTTAGGAAGGTGTGGCAGAGGCTCTGGCTTCCTCTGGGCATTCGGATGGGCTGAGTACATCTACAAGCACCTCTACCAGGCCCTCCTTCCTGGACCTCTGACTCCCTGTCCTAAGCACACTGGTGACTGGCCCCATGTGCTAGTGCTCAGGCTCTTTCCAGGACCTTTAATGAATAGCTAGTTTAGAGAGGACCTACTATGTGCCAGGTATTATGCCCCAAAACCAACCTCCAGCCCCACATGCTTCATTCCAAACAACACATCAGGGTCCACTTTCCTGTTCCAGGTTCCTTGGGGCTCCCGACTGACTTCCCCAAGCCTGGTCTCCTCCCTTCTCACACAGAAAGGGCTTCTTTTGTTTGCTCAGGAGTGCATCAAGGTGTGTCTGCCACATTGTAAGAGGGACGTGTGTTTTCTCTCCCCAGGCAATGGTATGATGGAACTTTAACATAGAAAAATGGTGGTTGGGATTTTAAAAATGTTTCAGGCTTTTAGATGAGGAACTTGGGAGATAGATGTTATGGCTTCAAATCACACTAAGTGGCAGTGTCTTGCCTAGCATGTCCCTTACTCTGTGTGTTGCTCACATGAACAGCATAGCTCTGTGGCAGTTCTGCCCACACAGGGTTCCAGTGATTGGACCCTTGACTATCTTGAGCATCATAAAAACAACATACAAAAGAGTAGTAAAAAATAACAATAACCACTAGTATTTATGAAGTATTTTATGTGGATTAACTCCTTTAAGTCTTACAACTCAGTGGAGCAGGTATAATCATTATGACAACTTGGCACATGAAGAAACTAAGGTCAGAGAATTTACTTTTCCATGATCAGAAAGGCAGCCAAGATTTCAATCTTGGCACTAAGATTGAAATCCAAGTTTTCTGCTTCTAGAGTCTGAGCTCCTAAACTTACTCCACCATCCACTCAATTTCTCCCCCAAATCCAATGTGAATTGTGCTTGACCTCGGTTATAGAAAGCAGCCCCTTCCCTTATGCACACACACACACACACACACACACACACACACACACACACACTCAGTCTTTGTTGAAGGAGAGCAGCCCCAAACCCTCAAACACCTCCCCAGGCAGTGACTGGAGAAAGGAAGGAACAGACACCTGGAGTTGAGTGTTGCCTTTGGCTTACTGTGTTTGCTCTTGAGCAAAATAGTGCAGTGTGTGTGTGTGTGTGTGTGTGTGTGTGTGTGTGTGCGCGCGCACGCCAAGAGCAGTGTCCATATTTGTCCATATGGAGCTGTGACACAGACAGGATTATGATACTTTCTTGTGACAACTGGACTTAAACTTCCCTCATACTCTCTTAGAAAAATATAAATCACCCTTGCCTGGACCCCACAATGCTTTGTCATACCCATTTTTGTGAAGACCAACATGCAATGAAGCCCTCAGCCTGCCTAGGACCCTGGAACACTTGTTCACCCCCCGGCCTCCCAAGGATGGAAGATCTGCCTCACAGCTTTCGTCCCCATGCTGGCCAGCATACAGTGGGTGCTCAGTAAATGTCGGTTCACACAAAATAAAGTGTGAGCCCACCCTAGGGAGAGGAAGGGGTGGGTCACCTCTTGACCCCTGTGGTGCCTGCTCTTCCACCTCACTGTCCCTTCCACCTCACAGGTCACCTCTTGCCTTTTGAGTGGCAGCAGGATGCCATCAGTCTTCCACTCCCCAATGCCATGATAACTCTAAGCCACTTTGGCTCATGCTGACTGGTTCTAATTTGGATTCTTAACATAAATTCTTGTAGATTTCATGGTTGGGGGAATTATCCTTATCTCCCTGAATTCCAGGATCTGGTCTGTGACTCACAAGTCTTCCCCTTCAGTGTAACTTATACTTTTTTAACATTATTTTGGGCTGCACTTTTCCTACAGATAACAGGTAGTCTGCTGAGGAATGTGATATAACCTGTCACTTAAGCTAGGCAGGTACATTTCTTCTCAGAAAAGAAAGTATGTGGAGGTCAATACAGTGGGTCCATTTTGTAGAACGATTTCCTTAACCTGTGTTCCTCCCACTTTCATATTTCTGTCCCCTCATTGTGAATGATTCTTAATGTGTACTTTGTTTTTAATATTGTTTTAGATATTGATACTTAATTTTATTCATTTATTTAGATGTGGTGCTGAGAATCGAACCCAGTGCCTCACACATGCTAGGCAAGTGCTCTACCACTGAGCCACAGTCCCAGCCCTAAATGTGTATTTTCTATTTAAAATATTACTAAATTAGATATCTTTATTACAAGCTGGGAAATAAACTTGAAAACTGGGAGGTAGTATCAGAGGAGAAGAGGTGCCCCTGAAGAAGAGTCTGAAAAGTTTCCAGAAAGAAATAACTGGACTCAGAACCAGCAGGGTGCTCAGCATACATTACAGAAAGTAATCTCAGCATGCACCAGTTGGAAGTGTAGACAGAGGCTGATTTAGGAAGCAGAGGCACATTCAAGGGAGATGTGAGCTATCTTCAGCATGAGAAGCAGCAACTCTCTGGGGTCAGGTATTAATTTTTATAAAGGGACTGTTGCTGGGGACTGGAGTAGAGGCGGAGTTAGGGCAGAGTTAGGGCAGAGTTAAGCAGTTTCTTGCCAGTTTTCCTCATGCTTGTACGTTGTACCCTCATGTTACTTTTTCGTTGTGGTGATTGGAATTGAACCCAGCAGCTCATTATGACTGAACTACATTGACCCTCGTCCTTCTTTTTTTTTTTTTTTTTTTTGAGACAGTGCGTCACTGAGTTGCTTAGGGTCTTGATATATTTCTAAGGCTTTTTCTAACTGAGGACATAGGTCAATGGCTCAGGCTGGGTTGTTCAGGACTTGGAACAGTTCATGGTACTTTCTGCCCATGAATGGTCATCATTGCTTCCTTTAAGACTCAGTGTCTCTCTCTCTCCATTTTTGTATCCCCAAATTCTTATCTCAACAGGATGAGAGTGGAACCAAATACTTTGACTTTTCTTTCTTCTTTGTGAAAAGAATTAAAGTGTAGAATAGTTTATATTTAGCTAGAAAGATGCTAGAGAATACTTTGCTTTAACAAGTATGATATTAATTGAATTAATGAAATAATTAAAGAAAGAATTGTATCTTTAAATTTAGGTTCTGGAAGTTGGGGATGTAGCTCAGTGGTAAAGCACTTGTATAGCTTGTGGGAGGCCCTAGATTCCATCCATAGCACTATAAGTAATCATTATCATCATTATGGTATTATTATTATTAAGGAACTGGACCTTAACTAGAAGTGGCATTATTTCTGGGAATAAAAATCAGAGTCTTTGAATTGAATTAGTATTAAAAATGGCCTTGCTACTCCTTATGAGAATATTATAAGATAGATAGATAAAAATAAACATATAAAAATATAAATATCTCTCCTATTTCTATGGCGGTATAGGGAATTGAACCCAGGATCACTCTACTACTGAATTACATTCTCAGCCTCTTTTAGTTTTTATTTTGAGATGGGGGTTGCTCAGGCTGGCCTCAAACTTGGAATCTTCCTACCTCAGCCCCCTAAGGAGCTGGGATTACAGGCATGTGCCACTGTCCCTGGCTAAAATAATTTGTCATAGTTGTTAGTACAAATTCTATAATACTTGTTATGGTTTGAATATGAAATGTCCCCCAAAGCTCCTGTAAATGAAGCAATATTCAGAGGTGAAATGATTGCATTGTGAGAACTGTAACCTAATCAGCCGTCCTAGTTGTAATGGACTGACAGGTGGAAACTACAGGCAGGCGGGTGTGGACGGAGGGCCCCTGGGGATGTGCCCTATCAGGATGCATCTTCTTTGTGGCAGGTCCCCACTCCTCTCTGCTTCCTGACCCAGCCATGACCTGAGCAGCTTTCCTCCACTGGACCCTTCCCCAATGATGTGCTGCCTCAACTTGGGCCCAGAGAAATGGAGTCAGCCACCTATGGAATTAAGACCTATGAGCCCCAAATAAACTTTTCCTCCATTAAGTTGTTCTTGTCAGTTATTTAGATCACAGAAAGGAAAACCTCACTAAACCACAATTATATGTATACATATTAGATATAAACAGACAATTGTATAACTTTTTTGATCACATTACTCATATTTTGGTTACATGTTCATTAAAACATAATACACTCAAATTGCACAAAAAATAAATGAAGTGTGCAGCTCAATGATTTCATAGAAAGTGAATATGCTGTGAAACATGACCAGTTTATGACATAAAATATTCATAATACCCTAGAAGCTCCCTCATGTCTCTTCACCATTATTATCTTATAGAAAAAGGGAACTCCTCTTTTAGTTCTCTCTTCATAATTTTGCCTCTTAAAATTTTATATAAATGAAATCATTCATTCCCTTAACATTATCTCTTTAAATGTAATGGTTTTGTTGTATATGACTTATATGCTCTTTTTCATTACTATGTAGTATTTCACTTTGTCTTCCATTATGTCAATATAACAAAATTGATCTGTTCACTGGGTTTCTGGTATATATTCTAGTTTCAAAAAGTTAAAAATAAAGCTACAATAAACATTTTTGTATATGTCAATGGAATTACTGGGTCACACTTTATATATGTACCAATTATACAAATACTACTTTACAACTTTATATCGCTTTGACAACATGCCTGAGATAACTGACTTAAAAGGAGGAAAGGTTTATTTTGGCTCACTGTTTCAGAGGTTTTCAGTTCGTGATCACTTGGTACTGTTACTCTGGGTCTGTGGTAGCACAATACATTCAGCGGGAGCAAATATTGAAGGAGGCCTGTTCATCTCATGGCAGCTGGGAAGCAAGAGAGAGAATAAGGTCCCGGGGTCTCAATATCCCTTCAAGGTCAATGTCACTGATACCCTAACTTCCTTCCACCAGGCTTCACCACTTAAACGTTCTATTACCTTTCAGTCATGCCACCTACTGGGGACCAAGTCTTTAACACATGGGCCTTTGGAGGGCATTTCTGATCCAAACTACAGAAAATACTCAAAATGTTTTCCCAAGTGACATTCCCAATACATGCCCTCAGCAGGTGTGAAACTTCCACTGACTCCATAACTTTTCCAATGCTTGCTGTTGCCTTTTTTTTTTGTCACACTGGTAGATGTGCAGTGGAATTTACATCAAATATTGCATTTGGATTTTCCTGATGAGAGTTAATGTAGAGAGGGCTTTCCACAATCATTCATGTGAATATTCACTTTCATATAGTTGCCATTTAAATCTTTTCCTCAGCTTTCTGTCAGGTTATCTTTTTCCTATTTCTTAGAAATTTTATCATACATTCTATACAGGAGTCCTTTCTTTATATGTTTTATACTTATCATCTCTCACACTACGGTTTCCCTTTAAACTCTCTCAATGATTTCTGTTAATGTACAGAAGTTTTTCAGTTTTAATGATTCTTAATGTTTATCCTGATTGTTTTTCAAGAAATTTTTATCTATCAGCAGAGTTAGGGAGAGATTTACACGTAAGAGTCAGTTACATATGTGTTCTATTGTGTGAGGTGAGGATGGACGAGGTACCTGATTTATTCTGCATGGTGTATTTAAAAGGACTCTCCTTCCCCAATCCCATGCTGCAGTAGCACTTCATTTTAAATTAGATTGCTATATGTGAGCAGATCTGTTTCTGGACTCTTTACACAGTGCGCTATAATATACAGTTTTTTTAATATATAATTTTTAGTTTTTAGGTGTACACAATACCTTTATTTTATTTTGATGTGGTGCTGAGGATTGAACCCAGGGCCTCAGTCATGCTAGGCAAGCACTCTACACTGAGCCACAACCCCACCCCTACTACACTGTTTTAATTACTGTAACTCTGAAATATTTTTGATATCTATTTCTATAAGTGCAATAGCAATACTTGTGTTCTTCTTTCAAAATTGACTTACCTAATCTTTTCATTTTAATAAAAATTTTAAAGTCAGCTTTTCATTTTCCATAGAGACAAAGAAAGTCCAGGAATTTGCAGAGATCATACTGAACCTAAAACCACTTAGGGAAGAATTTACGTTTTCACAATATGAACAGAATTTATCCTTCCATTATTTCAATCAATTAAAATTTGTCTCAATAAGATTTATAATTTTATGTGTATTATATAGTACTGACTATACATGTATTGCAGCATAATTTATATTGTTTATTATACCACACAAATATATAAATAAATTATGAACTTACATACCTAGATAATTTAACATATAAAATTTCTCTCATTAATATTTTATAATCTTACAAGACTTGTTTATCTTCAACTCCTTTCCTACTTTGCTCTAATATGTTAAATTTATCAAATGCTTTATTGAATCTGTTGAGAGCTGCTTTGTTTCCCTACTTAATTCTATTAGTAGAATAGCATTTTTCTCTGTTTCCCCGGCTCTCCTGGAATCACCATCTGACACCCCAGTGTTCTGCTGCTGGACCCCCTCCCAGTACTTGCTCTGGAACTTGCAGCCATGTTTGAGGGAGGAAACAGCTTTTGCTCTTTTTTGCTGTAATAACTTTCAGGTTAAGTGGTTAGGGATGAGAGCTCCAAACATGAGAGTGAAGGTATTCCCACATTTTCTATTCTCTGGAGTAGTTTCTGGGAGATTGACATTATTTTATCCTGAGATGTTGGAAGAATTGATGAGAAAAGAAATCTGGGCCTAGAGCTGTGCACTGGCAGGGGGTAGGGATGGTGGAAAGAAGTGCAAGTAGATCCCCTTTTTAATAAGTAGTAGACTTTTCAGTTTCTTTTCCCTCCTATTTTGATTTCAATAAATTTTCCTGGTTATTGGAAGGATTTGTCTATTTAACCATAATTCTTTACATTTTGCTATAATTTGTTCATTATATCCTTCAATTAACCTCTTTAATAAGAAGAATCTGTATTCTAGAAATTGGTACTTTTCTCTTTTTAATGTCAACATTCTCAGTAGTTTATATTAGAATTTTCAAAGAATCAACTCTTGTCTTGATTTTCTCTAAAGTATCTTGCTTTCATTGAACTCTGCTATTAACTTAAACCGTTGTTTCACATAATGAGTTCAAGAAAGTGTCTTGCACAGTGCCATGGTGGGTCTTCTTGCTCCTTCCAGTGCATATCTGTCCTCATATATTCGCTGACCAAAATGACAGATTTAAAAATGAATTAATCAATTATGGTCAATCAGGGATCCTATTGCAAAGTCAATGCACAACCTTCCCTCGCTTCTCCACAACCCACTAAGATTCTCCTTCAATCTCTAAGCTTAATGGTAGTGACGGGGAGGATCGGCATAGAACGTAACTGTCATGTAGAATCTGACAAATGCAACCTGGTACACTTATCTCCCTCTCCTGAAGGTAAATACCTGACAATGAGTAAAGGGAAAGAGAATGAATCTTCTAGACAGTCAAAAACCAGATGAGTCCATTGAAATGTGAAAGACTTCCCTTTCAATCCAACGCCTCTCATCTGTGTAACATGTGTCATATATTGTATTCTGGACAGCATCGCCCTAATAATCAATTGTCTGCTATCCCATAAAAATAACAATAGTAGTCGGGCATCTGAACTGAGAACTGTAAACTAGCTGTCCAACTGGGAGACAAAGGAAGTCGAGAAGAGCCAATGAGACCAGCTACCTATCCCAGATCTGAGACGCAGGCTCAAGCTTGTCCCCATGAGCTGCTACACAGAGAAAATCTGACATGAAATACTTAAATCAGATTCAGCAGCCCCCCAGCTTATTTAGAAATGCAGAGCCCAATCTCTGCCCCAGCCCTTTTCATTCATTAGGCTCTGCTTTTACTTTATCTGCATTGCAAATAAACTCACAAATAATTCTGAAAAAGGTGATTAGAAGAGCACAGTTTGAGAAATGACAGTATCAGTGCCTCTGTGAGTGGGCAGGTAGGCTATTTTGTTGTCATTTTAACCCTCTGCTTACCCTCCAAATGCTTCTTATTGATGATTATCTTATTAACTCTCCTAACCCACCTTAAAGTTTGCCATGATTTTGGCTGGAGCCCATAGGAATTTATGGCACGGCATCTGTTAATAATTCTGATTTCATTTATTTTACCAGCAGTGAAATTGAGGTCTCTGAGCCTGGGTGGAGGCAAGCTGGAAACAAATCAAAACAAAATAATTGACTGGGAAATATGACATACTAATCAACAACATTGTTCAGAAAGCCCTTGGGAGGCCACATAGTGGAATAGCAAGTGCTCTTAAGATCATTTTTAAGATGAGCAAGCTAAGAGAAAGACTGGCCCTGCCAGGTCAGAGAGCAGAGAAAGTGAAGCCCACCTCCCCTCACCCCTCCACCCAAGGCTTCCTGCTCCCTGAATTCAGTACCGCTTGTCCACAGAGGTTCTGACTTGCTCTCAGGAATGATGACTGAATTCTTGGATATTTTGTCTTTATTGAGTAAGTGACTAATTTAGTTCCATTATTTTAAAAATGTAAATTTGCTCACATGGATTGATTCATTTTCATTGTGAATTTCCATAAATTTATTGGCTAAAATTACAAAACAGTTTGTAGAGAATATACATATAAGTAACCACAAGTTGTAATTTGAAAATTGCTAACATTGTTAACTAGTCCATTCATCAGTTTGTGAATTGACCAAAACATAACATCAAGACTAATATCTCCAACCCTAATTCCTCCAAGAAGTATATCTCATGATGCTTTTATTTTCAGGAATAAAATTGTGGTCAAGAAACATGCATGTAAATAGTAGACTCATCTCCCATCATTGCTCAGATATACACATATACAAACTCTTTTTATGTCCAATGGAGAGAACCAAAACTGGAAAAAGAAACATCTTCAGTACTCAAGAATGGCAGCACATAATTGTGTGTGTCATTGCTGGAGAAAGTTATGTTTATAGTAAAGAAGAGGCATCTACTTTAAGAGCACATTGCAATTTCCTTTTTTTTCCCTTTGTTTTTCTTGTATAACACACGACAGAAGAAACATGTTTTTAATTTTAGGACTTCTCTTTGTTGAAATGAGTTGGGACAACATCACTTTTATAGTCAACTCAATTCCATGTTTGTTTTCAGGAATGAAACTTGTATTTATTTTGATATGAACACTGCCAGGAATGTTTTTAAAGCTCAGTTAAAGAAAAGATCCTTGCTTTGCATGACCCTATAAAAGGAAATACAAAGGTTCACTATGAACCCAAAACTTACTTTGGCACCTAATGTGAATAGAGACAAAGAATAATTTGGAAAATGTCTGTACATGTTTCAAATATGAATCTCATTGATCTGCCTATTAAATAACTAATAGAAAAGAACAAGGAGCATCATGTAGCACTTTACTAATAACTACACATAGGAAACAGGATTAAAAAATCCTTCCAAGTCAATTCTTATCGTCTACCACTTTCTATAATACTGAAAAGTGGTTGTTTTAAAAATAAAATACTATAAACTCATGCAAAAGGAACTGGCAGAACTTAATAAACTTTAACTCATAGGGTTTAAACTCATTGAGTTTAATGTCAATTTAATTGGGGTATCTGAAATTTAAAGAAGAAATTGTTTCATTTCAGATATAGTCTCTGTCTGGGCCAAATATTAGTTGTTTTCACTTCAAACAGAGTTGATTTTTTAAAACCTTTAGTCCTCTAAATAATTAGAACTGTGTTCTTCACCTGTACCTGCTCCCTCTTTTCCCACTACAGTACTAACAAGGTCAACCAGGTTATTGGCAGCCTTTGGGTCTATGGACTTTTTGTGTGGTTGCATTTTTTTTTCAATGTTTTGTCACCAAACCAAACCAAAGCTCTATGATTCTCAAAGGTTCACAGCTTGGCTAAAATCTGAACAGGAAAATAGGTGGCTAATGTTAATAATGTGATCAGATATCAAACAGGCTTCATTATACTTCCCAAGTTAGTTAAACCAGGATGATCAGTGAAGAAAATTGTAGCCGTCCAGCAGGACATAAAGACGTACACCTCAGATTGTCATGAAGGAGCTTCTTTCTTTTTTTTTTAATTCGGATAACACCCTCTATATATAAGCAGTCTCATGCGTAAGCAATTTCAATCAGATATGTCCACCCAATCCTGTTAAAGGCCAAGCAATCACGAGCTCAAGCATACATGTAGCCAATTGTAATAGCCTTCTGTTTTTCTCCAGGCATACCAAGCATGCCCTTTGGCTCCCTGCCAGCCCACATCTCCCCGTTTGTTTATAAAAAGATCATGCCTGTCTTAGGTTGTCCATGACAGAGCAACATCCTTACCCATCATCAGAAAATGAAGCTTATATCTTCATTCCTTATCTTAGGTTGGTATGAGTTCTTCACAAATCTTACCCGTCTCTGACTACCAGTCTAGCATAGCCAAACTTGGGGGGAGGTTCCTACATAACCTAAGTCATAGGAGCCATTTGGGAAGGGTGCTAAGTCAGGAGAAAAGGGTACAGTAGGTAACCCTAATGTGGAATTAGTGGTAAGAATAGGAGGATATAGATTGGAAGAGTTAGTAAGGGGCAAAGAGCAAGGCCACGCCTTTACTATCCCCCACAGGTAATGCACGATTCCTCCATGAACATGGTGAGGGATCATCAACAACAGCAGTTGGAGGAATTTCCACATCTTCTTGTTGTTCTTTATTTTCTATTGAGGAAGCCTTGACCAATCTTTCAGGCACCCAAATTGACGATTGTGTGTCCTGCGGGAAAACACAAACAGATCCTCGGGTCCAGATTAATACCGGATCCCGGCCTTTCCATTGTTCTGACAGAATGTCCTCCCAGAGCACTTGAGGTAGATGTCTTTTATTAGGCTCTGAATGACGCTCAGCAGCTGATCGGCCCTCAGAATCGAGATTTTAAAAATTTAAAATGAACAAGGCAACAAATAATTTGTCTTTTGGGCATCTGTATGATGCCCCTATTCCCCCTTTTTGTTTATAAAGCATGATTTTAAGTGTTAAA
Organism: Sciurus vulgaris; assembly: GCF_902686455.1. Taxonomy (NCBI): domain Eukaryota; kingdom Metazoa; phylum Chordata; class Mammalia; order Rodentia; family Sciuridae; genus Sciurus; species Sciurus vulgaris. The sequence goes on along the minus strand of NC_136473.1, from coordinate 42,073,945 downwards.
TGGGCACGCTCAACAATGGTTTGTCCAGTAGGATTATAGGGAATTCCTGTGACATGTTGCATACCAAAAGGTGGAACAAAATTTTTTAGAGGCCTGGGACGTATATCCAGGACCATTATCTGTTTTGTTTGGGGACCCCTAGGATGGAGAAAGAATGTAATCAGTGTGTTATTACATCTTTGTTTTTTTCTCCAGCATGAGCAGAGACCATAATAAATCCTGAAAAGATATCTATTGACACATGGATGAATTGTAGTTTTCCAAATTCTGAATAATGTGTTACATCCGTTTGCCAAATATGATTGGACTGAATCCCTTTCGGGTTTACTCCTAATGAGGGGTTAGGAATAAGTGTAGCTCATTTAACACAAGACTTGACTATGTCCCGAGCTGTTGCCTTAGTAATCTGATAGCGTAAATGTAGAGTAGAAACATTTACGTGAAATTTGGAATGAAAATTTTTTGCATTTTCAAGTGCATCAAAGATATGTGGGTCTCTGGTGGCCATGTCTGTTAAATCATTGTGTAAACTTAGAGGACCTGGAAGGCCACTATGAGCCCAAACATGCCCAATAAAAAAAGGGCTTTTTCTATCCCAAATAAGTTTTTGTAAAGATTGTAAATACTTAGTGATGGTGGAAGTGAGGGAGAGCAGACCAGTTAATTCTAAAATTTGAATAGCATTAACAACATATTTGCTATCAGAGAATAGGTTAAAGGGCTCATGGTGGGTTCTGAATACCTCTATAGCTACTAATAGTTCTGTTTGTTGTGCAGATAGAGTATTAAACAGCAATGTTTCTGTAACGTTATTTACAGTAATAACACCCTACCATTTTTTGATCCACCAGTAAATATAAGGGTAGCTCTTATAATAGGTTCTTTTTGGGTGACTTTGGGGAAAATTATAGGATGTTGACTCCAAAATTGGAGAAGAGGATCAGATGGCAAATAATCGTCAAACACAGCAGAAGTACTAGTAAAGACTATAACCCATGAATTTGAATTATTAATAAGATATTGTATCTGATCAGTAGTATAAGGAGTAGTTATTGTCGAGGGATGTGACCCAAAGGTGGAAAGGGATATTTTTAATGCCCTAAGGATTAATTCTGCTACAGATTTAGTAAACAAGGATAAGACCTTGTTAGGGGCATAATTCATGTGAACCCATAGAATAGGACCCTTTTGCCAAAACACTCCTGTGGGTAACTTATTTGTGGCCAAGACAACGAATGATAAAGTCTTAGCTAGGTCAATACAATCAAGATGAACCTTTTCCATAGCTGTTTCAACAAGCTTGAGAGCTGTTCGAGCCTTAGGGGTAAGCACCGGCTTAGAAAGGGGATCAGAATCACCTTTAAGAGTGTCAAACAGGGGGCCCAAACTTGAGGTGGGTAAGTGAAGGTAAGGTCTAATCCAGTTAATGTCACCTAATAGCTTTTAAAAGTCATTCAAAGTCTTAAGTTGGTCTACTCAAATACTAATTTTTGTGAGTTTAACCATAGTTGCATTTATGATAGATCCCAGGAAGTTTTTGGTGTCTGTCATTTGTGTCTTATCAATGGCAATATGTAAGCCCCACCTTTTTAGTGACTTTATTAAGGAACCATAACAATTTTCCAAGACAGTTTTTTCTTTATAAGCTAACAAAATATCATCCATATAATGATAGATTAAAAGTTGAGGGTTTGCTAGGCATATGGGTTCAATGGCCTTGTTTACATATATTTGACACATAGTGGGGCTATTGGCCATGCCTTGTGGGAGAACTATCCATTCATATCTTTTATTAGGAGAACTGTTATTAAGTGAGGGCACAGTAAATGCAAAACTTTTGGTGTCTGAGGGATGTAACGGAATGGAAATGAAGCAATCTTATGTCAATTACAATGGAGGGCCAATCAACTGGAATAGTTGATAAAGTAGGTAATCCTAATTGAATAGGTCCCATGGGTTCCATTATAGAATTTACTGCTCTCAGGTCATGTAATAGCCTCCAATTTCCTGATTTCTTTTTTATTATGAATATTGGTGTGTTGAAAGGAAGGTGGATGGTTTGATGTGTCCAGCCTCTAGTTGTTCTTTAACCAATTGTTGGGCTGCTTCTAATTTGTCTTTTGAGAGGGGCCACTGAGGGACCCAGACAGGTTTATCAGATTTCCATGTTATTTTAATTGCTTCAGTGGCGCCTAATGAAAACCAATGCCTTTCTATCTTGTTTTGGAGTAACTAAAATGGGTGAAGTAGGTCCTTGACTATTTTTCCCAACACCTTTTCCCCATATGTGTCCTTGGACTAACATCATTTGATTAGCTTTTAGATTACTGTATGGGATCTCAGATGTGAGATGTGAATTCATCTGTTCCATATCTCTCCCCCACAAGTTTCCTGGGAGATGTTCAAGGATGTAAGGTTGGATGGTACCACTATGACCTTCTTCATTCTTCCATTTTAATATGGCTGCACTTTTGTTAGGATTAGAAGCTATACCCAATCCCCTTAAAGTCTGTTCTGCCTGTTGAAGTGGCCAGGCTTTGGGCCATTCTGTAATTTTGGATAATACTTTTGTCAGCCCCAGTATGTAATAGGCCCTCAAAACTTTTGACTTCTATCACTAACTTTGTCATAGGTCTATTTTTTAAATCCAATGTTAACATGACCACATTTTGGCCAGTAGAACTTAATCCTTTATTTTGCCTAATAATGTAATTTGATGGATATTGATCATAGCAGCTGGGTAAGACCAACAATTGAGCTATGTGATCACCCTGACCTACACCTCTTGGTGAAGAAGGAAGGATTTTTATTTCTCCTGTAAAATCAGGGTCTATAACTCCAGGGACAATATTTAATCCTTTTAAAGCAGAAGAACTTCTCCCCAGAACTAATCCCACTGTTCCTTTATGTAATGGGTTGACAACTGAAGTTGGTATTGGTTGTACTCCCATCTCTGGAGTTAATACTGCTCTGGCGGAGGCACAGAGATCCAATCCTGTACTTCCTCTTGTTTGTCTAGTTGGGGAGTCAAGGGGTAATGGGTCTGAGGTATGGACTGAATAGCCCCGTATATTTGTGGGCCCCGAGGCTGGGGGCCCTGATTCCTGTTTTTTGGAAGTAAAGGGTTACCATCTTTGTCTCTAGTTGATTTAGTCACTTGCCCAGTATTTCCCTTTTTTACATCGGGGACATAATTTTGGCAAAGGACCCTGGGGGCAGTCCTTTTTTATGTGTCCATATTGTTTACACCGATAACACTGTTGGCCTGGGCGGGAGTTGGCATTGCCTCTAAGACCTTGTGCAAGCACTGCAGCCATCACCTGACCTTGAATAAAAGCTTCATTAATATCCCTACAAGCCTTTAAATAGGCTCCAAGGTCTTTGTTTTTCCAAGGTCTTATTGCTTCTTTACATCCTTTATTTGCTTGCTCATATGCAAGCTGTTTGACTAAAGGCATAGCCTGGTCTACATCTCCAAATATATGTCCTGCTGTTTGAATCAATGTGTCTACAAAATCGGCATAGAGTTCATTGTTGCCTTGAATAACCTTAGATAACTGTCCTTGAAGATGGCCAGAACCTGAAAGCGTTTTCCAAGCTTTAGTGGCAGCAGCACTAATTTGTTGATACACACCAGGGTGGAAATTAATCTGATTACCTTGCCCTTCATATGATCCTTGGCCTGTCAGCATGTCTAGATTCCATTGAGGATTGCTTGCAACTGCATTACATCTGGCAGTATCAGAACATAACTCCTGGTTGGCCACTTTCCACATAAGATATTGTCCCCCAGAGAAGCATGATTTTGCTAAATTACCCCAATCAGTTGGAGTAAGATTTTGACTTGTAACATTCTCTAATAAAGAAATGGTAAATGCAGCTTGTACTCCATAGGACATAACTGCCTCTTTTAACTGTTTCACTAATTTTATATCTAATATTTGATGATATCTGATTGTTTTGCTCTTCAAGTACCAGGAATATTGGGAACACTGATTGAGATTCTACATCAGCCCACTGTCCGGGGGCCGCCCCTGTGCAGCAAGTACATGCACCCCTACAACTTGGAAAAGAGTGGTGACCTGGATTATATGCTGGAGGGCGTGGTGTGGTAGGGGCTAAATGCCACTGAGAGAACTTCTTTTCTAGCTCTATCTCAGATAGTTCCTGTTCTTCAGAGTCACATCCCTGTTCTGAGTCTGAACATCTACTTTCTCTTTCAGAAGCTCGACTTCATTGTTCTTCTTTTACAGTTTCTAATATCTCTTCCCCTTCTCTTAGGTGTTCTTGAAATTTTGGTTTTTCGGAAGTCAGACAGAAATGAACTGATGTCCATATAGGCAAAGTACCAAGAGGGAGAGGTGTTTCTTCATTTTGTTTATGGAGGTCCTTTCCCAAATGCTGCCACTGAGGGACAGTAAGGAGCCCTTCTTCTAAGAACCAAGGACAGGCTTCTTCTATAGTTTTAAGGAACATCCACACAGTTTTAGACTTTAACAGAGTTCCATCTTCTCTTAACAATGCCTTAAGAGAACCTTCCATGCGAATCCGTGAAATTTCCGATCCCATGGCTATAATATGGCCTCTCTGATCACCACAACAATAACAAACAAAAACCAAACAAGAAAAAGCAACAAAAATATTAACACAACTAACACCTTACACACATTCATTTACTACAGGACGTCCTTTGCTGTCTCTTGGGACAGCCTTCTGTTAAGTTCCCTCACTAGGGGAGACTTCCATTAGTACCTTAAGGCCACTGTTTCCTCCAATAGGGAAACCTGCTAGTTGACTGTGCTAGTGAAAAATTTTCTCCTTTATTACTTACCTGAGCGCTCATCGTTCCCCGTACAAGCCATCAAATGTCGTCATCCAGCGGGCCACCAAATGTCACCATCCAGTGGGACATAAAGACATGTACACCTCAGATTGTAATGGAGCTTCTTCTTTCTTTTTTATTCAGATAACACCCTCTCTATATAAGCAGTCTCATGCATAAGCAATTTCAATCAGATATGTCCACCCAATCCTGTTAAAGGTCAAGCAATCATGAGCTCAAGCATTCATGTAGCGAATTGTAATAGCTTCCTGTTTTTCTCCAGGCATACCAAGCATGCCCTTTGGCTCCCTGCCAGCCTATAAAAATGAAGACAGATTCAATTACACAATTAGTAAAAAGCTGCACTGGGAAACAGCTGGATCCATAGAGCAAGGTGCAGAGAAAACAGATGATTCTGTTCCTGGTCCCAGTAAGTTAGACTGAGTTACCTATGAATTCCAATTTTAAGTTAAGCATTTATGCTGCCTTGATTAATTAGCTGATGTACATCACTGAGCTTATGGACTTTGTTACCTGTGTTCTCCAGAAAATTCTTTTCCTACAAGGTGTGTGACTGTTTGCCACCAGAAGTTGAAAGAAATGTTTTTCAAAGTCACTCTCATAGAACATAGAGTAATTTAATTAATTGTTCATTTTATTTTGGGCAAATATCCTTTCTTTCTTGGAATTTTCCATTGACAGTATTCTGTGATTTTACAGATATGGTTAGATGCTTTCCTCTTTTATTTTTTTTTTTTTCCCAGCATATCACCCAAGCTCCGATGTTCCCAATTCTCCTATGTAAGCTTTTTGCTTTGTTTTGTTCTTAAGTTAGCAATCTAGCTAGTATGGTGTTTAGAATTAACAAAATTTTAAAAATATAAATGCAGCAATGCATTTAACATGTGAGAATGGTTGCCCTTTAGAAAACTCCCAGTGTGCTATAGAAGATGACATTTTGTTAAGTAAATCTTAGATTCATATTCATCTGCACTATGCAATCTTAGATCTGTTCCCATTGGAAATATGTTCTCTTGAACTTAGTTTTTGTAGGAAAAAAGTCAGAAAAACATGGAAAATTCTAGATATAATACTTTGGGAGACAGAAAGATTCCCCACCCAGCAGCAGATCTGGCAAAAGTAGGTCCACTTTTCCCCATTCTGTGGAAGTCAGAATTTAACTAGCTTTAATGACAGTTTTAACTAGACCAGATTTCTACTTTAACACAGTGACCTGCCACACCCCAGCCTGTTCAATGCACCCTCCAGATTCTTCTGAATCACTTGACTGCAGCCTCCATTTTAGAAACAAATGGTGCAAGACTTGTGGCTAACATTTACCCGTGAAAGAGAAAGGTGGAGGGTAGAACCAATCTTGAGCCCAAGACTCCTCACTAAAACAGAGGAGAGAATATGGTTACAGTAGAATAAAACAAGACAGAAATCAGGTCAAGGAGTTGGGTAAGAGTATAATGATCAAAATATCACTTCCATTTTTGACTTTTCTATTGATGGATCTTGTATTTTAGAGAACTCCTGAGTCTGTATCTTGTTGACTATAAGACATACTGTATTAGTCAGTTTTGCAATACTGTGACAAATACCTGAGAATGATCACCTTAATGAAAGGAAAGGTTTATTTGGGATTAGTTCTGGAGGTTTCAGTCCATTGTTGGTTGACCTGTTGCTTGGGACTGTGTTGAGGCAACACATCATGGAGGAGGGTGTGTGGTAGAAGAAATTGCTCACCTTATGGATGCTGGGAAGGAAAGAGACAGGGGCAAAAGGGTGCCAGGAGGGCATGCCTGCACATGGCCAGGACATCTCCAAACAGGCTTCACCTCCAGTGCTGGAGGCCAGCACTAAGGACTGGAGACCAACCCTTTAGTACATGGGCCTTTGGAGGATACTTATCCAAAGCATAGTACAAAGAATATTGCAAAACCATCCACTGGTCTTTGCCATTTTCTTCCCCACCTTCACCATACCACCAGTCCCAGGTACTGCTCCACTGAGTTATGGGTTCATTGACATGAGTACTTTTAACTTTACTAGACCTTCCTATAAATACCTGATTTCAATACTCCTCTTCTGTAACTAAATCTTCCTTCTTACTATATCCTCTGCCTTCTCAGAACTGTCCTGCTCAGAGAAAAAACATGACTCCTCTTCCAACATCTATACTGTGTCTCACAATTATTGGTTGTATCACATAAGTAGATCCACACTCAAACCATGTAAGAGAACTTGTTTTTGCCTTGTTGAGCTATACAAGAGTAGGTTCTTCTCAGAATTTACTACTTAGATGATAACGTTTTTACATTATAAGTTTTTCCCTTTCACTGTAAAGTTGAATCTTATCTAACAACAACAAACAAAATTTAAACATTTCTCTCATTTGTATGTACACTTTGATTCATTCATGAATGCCCATCAAAGATGAATTTCCACTCTGAGATCTGTAGCTCAGAGTTATCACTCCCATCCCAACTCAGGCTATGGAAGATTCCAGACTTGAAAGCAACAAAACAACTGTCCCCAGAATTGTTAGATTCCACCATAAGAAATGTCTTCAAAGGAAGACCAAGTGAGGTCCTGTGCTGAACCCAAACCATACCACCCCACCCACAGGCTGTGTGACCTTGGAATTTTACACTCGCTTTAGGCACTGAGATTGTAGAAAGTCAGGGTGGGAACAATAGAAAACCCAGAACAAGACTTATGAGGATGCTAAAACCTAACTAATCAAGATTAAACAACAACAACGATGACAACAACAACAACAAAACATTAAGGAAATATTTTAAAATCAAATTTAGTGAAAAAAATTCATGATAAATGAAATATCAAAATATTAAAAATTTAAATTAGGAAAGTGTCAGAAATAATACTGCAAGGAGCCATATATACTAGGCCTGGAATAAAAGGAAAAATCAGTGGGTAATACCGATTATATTTTCATTTAAAATTTTGCTCTTTTACTCATTGTAGAATTTTTTCTGCCTTGATTTGGTATTTCCTTCCTCTCTCCCTCTCATATTAATTTGTTATTTGATTACTGAGTATCTCTTTGCCCTCACCTAAATTGAATTGAATTGAATTAGAGGCAAGTGCCTCACTTTGCATCTTCCTGGTCCCAGTTCTTTTTAGCACTGTCTTGTTTTGGGTTTTGTTTTTTAATTACATAATGTATTATTATTTGTTCTCATTAGTTATACATGACAGTAGAATGCATTTTGACACATCATACATAAATGGAGTATAACTTCTCATTGTACATGATCTACAGTTACGGAGTGCATGTAATCACATACACACATAGGGTAATATCCAGTTCAATCTACTATCATTCTTACCACTATACTCCTCCCCTCCCTTCATTCCCCTGTATCTAATCCAGACTACCTCTGTTCCTCCCCCACTTGCTCACCCTTATTGTGAATTAGCATCAACATATCAAACATTGAAATTGGCTTATTTTGCTTAGCAGGATAGTCTCCAGTTCTATCCATTTACCAGAAAATGCCATAATCTATTTCTTCTTTAAGACTGGATAATATTCATATATATGTGTATATATACATATATATGTATATGTATATATACACACACACACACACACAATTTCTTCATCCATTCATCCATTGAAGGGTACCTAAGTTGGTTCCATAGTTTAACTATTGTGAATTGAGCTGCTATAAACATTGATGTGGTAGTATCACTAAGTATGCTGATTTTAAATCCTTTGGGTATATACCAAGGAGTTGGATAACTGGATCAAATGGTGGTTCCATTCTAAGTTTTCTGAGGAATGTCCATACTGTTCTCCAGAGTGGTTGCACCAATTTGCAGTCCCACCAGCAATGTATAAGTGTACCTTTCTCCCCATATTCTTTCCAACATTATTGTTCCTTGTATTCTTGATAACTGCCATTCTGACTGGAATGAGATGGAGTCTCAGTGTAGTTTTAATAATTAGTTTCTCTAATTGCTAGAGATGTTGAACATTTTGTCATATATTTGTTGACCATATTTTTTCTTCTGTGAAGTGTCTGTTCAGTTCCTTTGCCCATCTATTGATTGACTTTTATTTATTTATTTGGTTTTTTTTTTTTTTTTTTAGTTCTTTATATATCTCAGAGATTAATGCTGCATCTGAAATTTAGCACTGTCTTGATAGCATTGCTTCCAAAGGCCAGGGATTAGAAAATTAAAGAGTTAATTATTTGGTTAAGAGGAATATCATTTTACAGAACCGATAAAATAAGTTCAGAGTCAGATGGCACTACACTGTCCCACTGATAATCCTTTTTCAGAGCATTTCCTTGCATATATCTTAATGACAAGTAGGTAAAACAAAGGCTTAATCCAGTGACTCTTTCCTGTTAGTCACTTCAGTCAACTACATGCCTGAAACGTTTAAGCTATTTCATCAGTTTTTGAACTACAAGTTTCCCCCTTAACCAATTCACCATGAAAAAGCAGAAACTATCTATGAGGAACAATAATTGGGGGAGGTGTATATCTTACAACAGAAAGAAAATAATTTATTCTTAACTCCTTATAATTATTAGTTCGAAGGTAAAGTCCAGCAGGAGACAAAACGGTCTGGACATCTGCGTATTTCCCCTTTTAGACATAGAATATAATTCATCAGCAAATGGGGAAAGACTTTCTACTTTTTTAAGGTAATTTGAGTTACCACTGGTTTGTCTAACTGAATAGAGTGCAGAAAAATAAGGATACAAAGAGTCATTCCTCCAAGCAGAGTCAACTATTTTTGATACTGTCCTAATATTGATGTAGAGACCTTAGAGACACTTAAGATGAGGGAAGCACATCAATGGCATACACATGATTTTCTAATTCATTTACAACTTGAAATTCTTCTAAAGTGTGCTACATAGTTTGCATAGGTTTCTGCAAAGCATAGGAATTGTATAAATATGGAAACATTTTAATATGAAAAATAATGCAGGACTTCCTTTGGTTCACTGGAATATTCATTGGAATATTCCAGCTGCAATTAAAACTAGAGAAGAGAAAGGGAAGAAGATGCTTAGGCATCATTAGTTCAGCGTCAATTACATGATGGACAGAAAGGTGCCACAATCCTCATGGGGCCTCATGGGTGTAATCAGACTCCCTTCTGGAATCAGCCAATTTCAAGTGGCCATGCTGATGTAGGTGGCTGGTCCTGGCAGTCACAATGTCTCCACAATGAGAGAATTGAGGGGTTGCCCAGTACTAGATTTGGCTTCCATCCTTCCTTGCTATGAAATGAATGATTTCAAATTTCTCTATCTAAAACCTGGGAAGGGAGTGGTTTTACTACTTGAGGATGCACTTATCCTTCCCAGAACGTTTATCACACGGTATGAATGTGTGCCAAATGAGAAACTGACCTGAATCTTTATCTATAGATTTGTTCAAATCAGATATTTTTGCTTTAGGAGGAAGTTTAGAAATCAGACAATTCAAACAGTTCCCTTCTTATGGAAGATGAAACATTTTCAAGATCACTCAGACTTTTTGAATAAACCCAAATCTATGAACTTCCTGTTCCAAAGTTCTTTCTACTACTTGATTCTGCCTGCTTATAGGGAATGCTATTGGTTAAGCTGAATGTAGTAGCAAATCATGGAATAAAATTTACTTAATACACATTAGAAAAAAATATTTACATGAATTTTAGATGAGAAAAGAGTTTGGATGTTTCTTTTACAGACACATTAATTCATAATTCATCATCAAAATCATCTTTATCAAAGAAAATCATAAAGTGTTGAAATGCTATGTGATTGAAATTGGTGACACAGAGATATTTAACCTGGATATTCCAGTTCTTTAATGCACTCTTTCCTGCCTAAATCACAGTCAACTTCTGTTCATTATAGCCCATAGAGTATAGATCACTAAGCTCAGAATAGTGACTTCATATAAAAAGAGAACAAGGACTTTTTCTTCTCCTTTCACATTATTTACATTTTTTTTCTTTTCACAATTATTTTTATTGGTGCCTTAGAGTTGTACAAAATGATGGGATTTGTTGTTACATATTCATAGGTGCCCACAATATAACAATATAATTTGGTCAATGTCACTTCCCTGCACTTCCCCCTTCCCTCCCCTCCTCCCACTCTCTGGTCCTTTTTCTCTGCTGATCTTCCTTTGATTTTCATGAGATCCCCTTCCCCACCTTTCTTTAAGGAATTTAAGATTATATCATATGCAGATGATTATGTGTAGCTACATATTAATTTAGCTAATGTACCTATTCAGAAAACATTTGTGACATGACCTATAAATACCCGAAGACTTCAATCATGTTCACCTAATATCGTCAATTTGGGGAATGGCTGTATGGGGGTAATAAACAGGGGAAATTATGAAATGAAACTGATTATATCGAATGGGACCTCTTCTCCAGAATGATACCTCAAGGACCCACTCTACAGAACAGAGTCTGGTCAACACAGCATTGCTGTATGTGCAAAATAAATGTCTTGAATCTTATATTGAAAGGAGTCGTGTTTATTTTCTGCCAGTTTCCCCTTACCTTCTGAAACTTGTTCACAAAATTCCCACATTCTAATTAATTTTAAAAAGAGTAGAGGGCAACACCTGTCAGGTCCCTGCTTGCCCTTAGAGAGTTCTCTTTTCTTCTCTCTCAAATAAATCCTACTCCTTTCACTCTTGCCAAAACAACAATAACAGTAATAGCATGGACCTAACACCACCAAACTTTCCAGTAGAAGCATTTTGATGCCTATGAAAATCAACTAAGTGTCTCCATTTGTACATCTGCCTCTTGAAGCAGCCAAAGAATACAAGAATTTCCAACTGAACTATAAGAACATGGGAGAATAAACATCTGTGTACTTGCCAGGAAACCAATAGGAAGCAAAATCATCCTAATACAGAATTGAAAAAGTTCTAATTGCATTTTTAGAAGCCTTGATGATATGTAATTGGTACAATAAACTCTGGTTAGTTCAAAAGTATGATTTTTAACATGTGACCACAATTAAGACAGTGAAAGTTGCCATTGCCCCAGGTTTCCTCTTTTTTTTTTTTACCTTTGTCATCCCCTCCCGAAAACCAGTGCATTTTCTAGAATTTTGTACAATTATCCAGAATGTCTGATTTCTTTACTGAAGGTTATTATTTTTAGATTCATTCATGTTGTTGTGTATCTGTAATTTATTCCTTTTGTTCCCAAGTAGTGTTCTATTTGTATGACTGTACTAAAATTTATTTTTCCATTTATCTCCTGATGGATGCCTGGATGGGTACACATAAATTACCTTCAAAACCTTGTGTTCAAGTCTTGTTGTGAGAATACTCTCTCTTATCTTGGTTAAATGCCTGAAAGTGGAGTGACTGGATCATCTGATAGGTGGTTTAATTTTTTTAATTGCCCAAGTGCTTTCCAAAATGTTTGTACCATTTTACATTTATAAAAGGTAAGTGAAAAAAAAAAGTACAACAAAAAGTTATTACCGTTAAATACTGGCAAATTGAGGTGCTCTCAATTTTAGTGACTCAAATTGCTAATTTGATGCTACAACCATTTCATAAGTGAATGACAATATGAGATCAGAATATATAGAGGCAATCTGTAACTCCTGAATAGAACTTTGTCTTGACCTTAAAAAAAAAATACTAAAAAGTGACATGACGAATCATGCCATACAGCTAATCTCCAATCCTACAATCAGACATGTATATAGAATAAAATATTAACAAGGTAAATACCAAGAAACATAGAAGAGAAAGTCAGGGGCAGATTCATGTTTGGTAGAGTCTAAAACTTATACAATTTGGGGGTCCTTTATGAGGTACAAAATCCCAATATTACAAGTCTACAACTGACAAAAAGAAGTCAACACAGCTTTCCTAATAGGCATCCTAATGCTGGAAGCTAACTCATCATGAACGAGACTGACTGAACCACATACACACACCCTACCAACCCAACCAGTTGCATCTCCACTCAAGTCCCCTAGAGATGAAAAGTACAAAATGTGTCCATGGTCCCAGAGCTCTACCTGGAGCAAAGTAAAATGTGCAGTAGGGCAAATGAGAATGGAAAGATATCCATTATTAATCAATTGCAATCAATATACCTCACTTCTATAGGTATTAGAAAAACATATGACCATGTCAATGTATTGCTAGGTTAATGTATTAACCTTGAGGTTAAGCTTCACCAGCTTTATCCCATATCCATCTCTGAAAAGGAAGGGAGGGGAAGTGGTGGAAGTACAAGTGCCATTAAAATTTTCACATCTCCACCATTCTTCAAACAAGTAACTCTCAAAACCTCAACACTGGGTACTCATGGAGGTCTTACCTTTAATATATCCCTAAATGCTGAAAATATGATGTCTGATCTTAATCGTTTTAATCCAGGAACGTGCAAAGGAAGGTTGGTTAAAGGAAGAAAATCAACTAGATATGGATAGGTGGGCTGAAAAAGGTAATCAAGAAATTTGTTTCTGCTAAACACAGAGATTTGCAAAATGACCTAGGATCCCAGGTCTACACGGGCATGTGAGCTTTATCCACTGTTGGCCAGTCATCAAGCACCTAAGCAGTTGCTATGGAGACCACCTAAGTTTCACATGGGTCCCCTCAACTAACATTCTGGGAAACTCAGACAAAAGGTAGCAATCCTATCCCATACTTGGATTAACAGCTGGGCACAGAAACATTTTTTCCATCCTCAACTATTCTGTTCTTCTCTGAATCAATTTGTTATGCCTTGATGTTAGAGTGTGTTCATACAGTGATTTTTGCTAACTTACTTTATACCCTTTAATATGCAGCAATAGACATAAGAAAATCCACCCTGAATTTAGCCTGAGGAGTATTGTGCTCTCCACCAACACACAAAGCTTCATATTTTTAAGCACCCTGCTGTGTATGCGTAGACATTAAATTAAAAAGAAATGTTTCTGTGCATGCAAACACATATACACTCTTAAACCCTACAATTTCCCAAATGTCTCTAGAGTAAATCCTGAAAGGAAACCCTATGTCACATATAAATAATTTCCTCTAAAGATATTGGAAATCCCAGGACATCACCCAGGATCCTGTGCTTCGTGTCTTTCCCACAGTGAAATATTAAACTCATGGTGTGGATTACACCTATAGTGCAAGAGGAAACTGAACACCAGGCAGCACCTGCAGGATCAGGTCTGGAGCTCTGACACCACCTGTTAGTGTAGGAATCGTAATCCCTGGGAGCACAAAATGATTGTATCCCAGAGGCAGGACTGCTTATAAAGTTTACGAGTGATCCTGACTTTTTTTTTTTTTTTAATTGCAGCAATTTCAAAATTTAGGCTGACAAGGTAAAAGGGCATCCAATGCCATGACAGTAGATTGGTTGAGTTGAGGTCAGAGAGTTCCCAAAAGGAATAGAGCTTTGGGACCATCTGCTTATAGTTGTCATTGGTGGACATTTCCAAGTCAGCAACAAGCTGGCGATTGCATCACATATCTTCCAAATAACCACAACATCCCAAACACACACTTCATCCAGAGAATGTTTCATGTCTTTCTTTTCTGTAAAGAATCTTAGAACTACCAAGAAGCTTAAAATTCTACTTAATATTGACACAGTAGCTTATTGCACATTTAAGTATTCAATTTTTCATTAGGCAATTTATCTTATTATATCAAGAAGCAGTTTTGCAAAGTGGAGCAAGAAAGAAAGTGGCTCTGAGATTCAAACCACAATAGTTCCCAATGCAGAACTCACAACTCAGAGGCTCTGTGATATTGGACAAGTTTATTTTATTTTTTTTTATTCTTTCAAATTATCAGATCCTTTTTCTTCAAAAGGAGATACTAATATCTATGTTGGAGATTTGTTGGCAGGATTAAATGAGTGATACAATGAACATGTCTGATGATATGTGTGCAATAAATATTTTCATTTCAAGTTCTTATGGGAGGTTTGTTTTTCCTTAAGAGCAGGATTATTGGTATAACTAATGACAAAGATCTCAGTTTTCAGCAAGTGTCTCAAAGAATTTTTTCATAAAATCCTTTTTTCAGGGTATTAAAATGATTGATTCTGAGAAAATTTGATTTTATGTAATTGAAAAAGGTATGAAATGGGAAGTAGGTTTGTCTGTGGGATCAAAAGTTCTTCTTAATTGCACACTGTACCTTTCTCCTGGGTCTATTATGATGGGTAAATAAAAGATAATGAAAATCAGTTGGAAAATTGGAATGTGGCAAACTTCTCGTGGCTTTGCTTTTTTCAAAATTAACAGATATATACTTTCAAGTCTCCTAAATACTTTGTAAGTAAGTAACCATTCTTCCAGATAAGACTCCTTGTTTTCTGCATTCAACTAATCCACAAATTGATTGAAGGTGTATTGAAGACCGACACTGAGATTCTTTCATATTAAACACTACAGATTCTGCAAGAAAAATAAATGAGATTTTATTTTAATGATTGATTCACAATCTACACATAGAACTTGTTTCCTTCTTAGACTCATCATGGAAGAGATAATTTCTACACTCCAAAAAATTGAAAGCTCGGGAGATATGATTATCACACATGAATCAACTATCACACAATTGATGATTATTTGTTATAAAAAGTTAAAGTGTGTGACCTAAACTTTCCTAAAGAGTTGGCCAGAAATGTAATATATCGCTAGGGAATCAGGTCACCAGGAGATAGCTAGGTCATGAAAATATTGCGATTTTAATTGAATGTTACAGGCAGGTGAAAAATAGACTAAGGAATAATGAAAAGATGCTACCTAGGGATGGGAACTGGATCGACACCTATTTTAAGGACCAGATGAAGAATTTAGGAGGTGTGGGTAGAGATGTTGGTGCTAGCTAGGTGCCAGAGCATGAATGCAAGACTTAGCTTTGTTATTTTATTCCGTGGGCCAATATGGTGCCAGTTGGGGCAGGTGGGGTTGGAGGAGGAAAATGAGTTTCAAGAGCAGTACACACAGTAGTACCTTATAGAAATTTCGATTTGTTTTTCAAGAATTCTCTGGCCTTAGCATTATTAATTTACACACTGCTTTCCCACATTAACTATTGCTTGACTTAGTTATCTTCCTCATTCAGTTTAGTTCAATTCATTATATTTCTTGACCACCTATTGTGCACCAAAACGACAGACCTTAGAGAAATGAAGAGTAAGAATTAAGGTGCTTACAATTTAGTCCATAAGAAGTCTGGACACACATTCTGTTCAATGATACTGAGATGGATTTTGTGCCATTGACCACGATGACACAAAAACAATGATGGGTCAAACTGCCGGCTCTGAGCACCCCTGGTAGTGTAGTTATCCAACTGTGCAGGTTGTCATATTCTTTTGCCAGGCAATCACAAAAAAGAAATCATCATTTTCACTTAAGAATAGCGAGACATGGGGATGTATACCTATAGTCCCACCTACTTGGGAGGCTGAGGCAGGAGGATTGCTTGAACCCAGGAGTTTG